>NC_134584.1:22261250-22576000 GCF_037038515.1 Microtus pennsylvanicus
TGTTTTTTTTTTTTGAGTAATATTACCATGGATGAGTACAAAGAGAGAGACAAACCAGGAATAACAAGAGACTATGATTTAGTAAATGAATACACAATCACTTGTATTTTATAATAGATCGTGTCTTTTATTTCAAGCTCAATGAGAAATCATGATGAATTTAAAGAAAGGGAATAACATGATTCATATTTTGTTCTAACTTCTCTTTTAAAAATTGAGGTAAACATGTGGGGCCTCTGATGGAAACTCCAGATGGAATACCAAGGTGAGCAGCAATTTGCAAAGACTGCCTGTGAGGAAGCCCTGTGACTAAGAGAAGCACAGTGAGTTTGAAAAAAGACAAATACGAATGCAGAACCTCGTGTCCATTAAAAAAAAGAGAATTATTTTGAAAGTATTAAAGGATGTAATAAGTGCTAGTTTGATGACAAATTTACAAGATTAAAAATAGAGACAAGATAATAATTAAGTAACTCTTTAAATGTAATGGAACAAATGTGTATAAAATTTTCTGAAATCGCCCAGGCTGAGGTGGCACACGTCTGCTGTGGGACAATAGTCATTCATCCTGTCCCTTGTATTATTCTTAATAAAACCGCTGGTTGGCCAGTAGCCAGGCAGGAAGTATAGGCTGTAAGACCAGGCAGGAAATAGAGGTGGGAAAATGAGAAAATCAATTAACAGCAACAAAAAAAAGAAATCACAATTGACATTATTAGTCATTATGTGAAAATTAAAGTCCATTTATAATGATATGAATGATGTCATAATATCCAAAGGGAACAAAGTTGATCATTTTAAACACTAGTTAAAAAGGGGGTTAACTTAGTTTGACCATCTTCTATTTCTGTGGAAACCTAAAATCAGACATATGATTTTGAAGTTGTAAGTAGCCACTAAATTATATCTGTACTTTCCTACTAGTTTCTTTGCTATTTATTCTTTCTACTTGTTTACCACTCAAAATATATGTTGATGCAAATATCTCTATTTGTATATAAAATAGCATTATAAAAGCATCATGAATTGTAAAATGAATTTATTTTGAGTATAATACATATTATTGAATATTATGTGCTAGTAATGGAGCTTCTGAGATCATGCAAAACATGGCAAATATCGAAATAACCAGAGGCCTCATCAAAATGTCCACTACAAAGATGGATTGGATTTAGTGAGGACAGTCCCTAAATAAATTAACCTAGATTTGATCATTTCACTTTCCAAATTTCCTTCCAAAAACATTATAAAATTTCAAGGAAAAATGTAAAGCAATGTTTAATACCATTTGGGTGGGAAGAAGATCCTGAATCCAGAGGTCCTGTATGGATTTGTTTGTGATGCTGTACTGTATGGATTTGTTTGTGATGCTGTACTATATGGATTGGTTTGTGATGCTGTACTGTATGGATTGGTTTGTGATGCTGTACTGTATGGATTGGTTTGTGATGCTGTGGTTTCAGGCATACACACATGAGAACTGACCTACATTTAGATGTGCATTGCCTTTCTATAATCTTATTTTCCAGGATACAAACAGTACTTTATCTTCTATATTATTAAAAGCAAATGAACTTGTAATAATTCTTTTGCTTAAATGATGTCCCCAGAGTGTACTATTATTTTCACTCTTTAGTGATTCTTTATATCCTTTGCCACCTAGAATAGGGAATTTACAATGTAAAACAGGTTTCTGTTCTTGTAAATTGTCATGGGCATTGGCATATAAATATTTAACACATACATATTTATACTACACAAATTAAAATGAAAAGTCAATTTAATTTTATGTTAACTCTTAAAAGCGATATGCATATCATATCTTTCCAAGTACAGGTGTCTGTGGGAAGACCCAACCAAGGACCGTTTCTTCCATTCTGTTCACCTTTGGAGAAACAAACACTTGGCCAAAAGTAGAAATTGTCACAAATCTCCCTTCTGCAGAGTTTTACACTGATTGAATTTTGTCAGTTTGATAGCATTTAATCATCTGCAATATCTAAAGCCTTACATTGTATACTTTGGTGATAAACTTGTCTGCCCCCAGTACGTCCTTACAATTAGTTTCAGTTGCACATATTTTTATTGTGTACTACTCATTAAACACTAAAAAGACATTCAGCAATTAATATATGCTCAAAAATTATATGTAAGCAATGAAAGTTATTACTATGTTATGGTCTCATAAAATTTGTACCATATGAGATTAAATAAAGATTATTTTGTGCTATTTTCATCAAAATTTACTTTGAAGACCATTATGTTTCATTGCCAAACAATATTCTAAATATATTACATTTTACAGAAAGATATGTTCCACTATTCCATTTTCTGAAAAATTTTTATACCCTAAAATACTGTTGAGCAACTTTAAGATTCATTATGCTAACTATCATCATAGGTGCATGACAAACATTAGTGTATTAACATGCATGTTCCTCGCTCTCACAGAACTGCTGTATGCACAGACAATATACAGTTGTTGAATTTGATTGAGAGATGTTTTATTTTAAGTCAGGTAAAAATGGGATAACATAAGGAAATTTTAATAGTAAATAATAATTTCCTTTTGGTAATTGCTCAGGGCATGAAGTGAAAAGATTCTAAAAATATGGATTTAAACTTGATATAGCAATTTACATCTATTATCCAGGCATTTGGAAAGCTATGGGGAGAGCATTGTTTCAAGCTCTAGACCTGGATAGTTGATAGAGCAGCCTTGGATCGTGAATAAGCACTATCTTAAAAGCAAAATAAAGCAAACTTAAAATGTTGATTGTATAACACATTTTTTACCATCTAAATGAGAGTCCTGATTCTTCCCTCAGGCACAAGCTGATAAGATGTATGCAAATTTTTGACTTGAAAGGCAGAGAATTATCAACTTAATATGGAATTTCTGGGAGAAACAGTTATTGCATTACTACAAAATATCTTTGCCCCAAATGTCTAGGACACTACTAAAAACTGGGATTACTGCATCTAATTTCATTTCTTTTTTTTTTTAATTGAGAAAAGGAAAAAAAAAAAAAAAACAAGTTTCCACCTCCTCCCAGCCTCCTATTTCCCTCCCTCTCCTCCCACCCTTCTTCCCCTCCCTCTCCAGTCCAAAGAGCAGTCAGGGTTCCCTGCACTGTGGTAAGTCCTAGGTCATCCCCCCTCCATCCATATCTAGGAGAGTGAACATCCAAACTGGCTAGGTTCCCACAAAGCCAGCACATTAAGTAGGAAACCCCATGCCATTGTCCTTGGCTTCTCATCAGCCCTCATTGTTCGCCATGTTCAGAGAGTCCGGTTTTAACCCATGCTTTCTCAGTCACAGTCCAGCTGGCCATGGTGAGCTCCCACTCGATCAGCTCCACTGTCTCAGTGGGTGGGTGCACCCCTCGTGGTCCCGACTTCTTTGCTCATGTTCTCCCTCCTTCTGCTCCTCATTGGGACCTTGGGAGCTCAGTCCAAGTGCTCCAGTGTGGGTCTCTATCTCCATCTATCACCAGATGAAGGTTCTATGATGATATGCAAGATATTCGTCAGTATTGCTATAGGCTAGGGTCATTTCAGGTTCCCTATCCTCAGCTGCCAAAGGAACTAACTGGGGACCTCGGCTTGGGCTCCTGGGAGCCACTCTAGGTTCAAGTCTCTTGCCAGCCCTAAGGTGGCTCTCTTAACTAAGAATTGTGCTTCCGTGCTCCCCTATCCAACCTTCCTTTATCCCAATCCTCCTTTTTCTCCAAGTTCCCCCCATCCTCCCCTTCTCCCTTTTCAATCCCCATCTCCCCTTACCCCCATCCCACCCCCACCCCCAAGATTCCAATTTTCTCCCCGGCAATTTTGTCTACTTCCCATAGCCAAGAGGATAACTATATGTTTTTCCTATGGTTCACCTTCTTACTTAGCTTCTTTAGGATCACCAATTGTAGACTCCGTGACCCTTATTTATGGCTAGAAACCAATTATGAGTGAATACATCCCATATTCATCTTTTTGGGTCTGGGTTACCTCACTCAGAATAGTGTTTTCTATTTCCATCCATTTGCATGCAAAATTCGAGAAGTCATTGTTTTTTTACCGCAGCGTAGTACTTTAATGTGTAGATATTCCACACTTTCTTCATTCATTCTTCCATTGAATGGAATCTAGCTTGTTTCCAGGTTCTGGCTCTTACAAATAATACTGCTATGAACATGGTTGAACAAATGCTCTTGTCATATGATAGGGCATCTCTTGGGTATATTCCCAGGTGTGGTATTGCTGGGTCCAGGGGTAGGTTGATCCCGAATTTCCTGAGAAACCGAAACACTGATTTCCAAAGTGGTTGCACAAGATTGCATTCCCACCAGCAATGGATGAGGGTACCCCTTCCTCCACAGCCTCTCCAGCAAAGGCTATCATTGGAGTTTTTTATTTTAGCCATTCTGACAGGTGTAAGATGATATCTCAAAGTTGTTTTGATTTGCATTTCCCTGATCGCTAAGGAGGTTAAGCATGACCTTAAGTGTCTTTTGGCCATTTGAACTTCCTCTGCTGAGAATTCTCTGCTCAGTTCAGTGACCCATTTTTTAATTGGGTTAATTAGCATTTTAAAGTTCAGTTTCCTGAGTTCTCTATATATTTTGGAGATCAGACCTTTGTCTGTTGCAGGGTTGGTGAAGATCTTCTCCCAGTCAGTAGGTTGCCTTTTTGTCTTGGTGACAGTGTCCTTTGCTTTACAGAAGCTTCTCAGTTTTAGTAGGTCCCATTTATTCAATGTTGCCCTTAATGTCTATGCTGTTGGGGTTACACATAGGAAGTGATCTCCTGTGCGCATCTGTTGTAGGGTACTTCCCACTTTCTCTTCTATTAGGTTCAATGTGTTCTATTTGATAGTGAGGTCTTTAATCCATTTGGACTTGAGTTTTGTGCATGGTGATAGATATGGGTCTATTTTCATTCTTCTACAGGTTGACATCCAGTTATGCCACCACCATTTGTTGAAGATGCTTTCTTTCTTCCATTGTATACTTTTGGCTCCTTTATCAAAAATGAGGTGTTCATAGGTTTGTGGGTTAAAATTCAGGTCTTCTATTCGATTCCATTGGTCGACCTCTCTGTTTTTATGCCAGGACCACACTGTTTTCATCACTGTAGCTCTGTAATAGAGTTTGAAGTCAGGGATGGTAAGGACTCCAGACAATCCTTCATTGTATAGGATTGTTTTGGCTATCCTGGGTTTTTTGTTTTTCCATATAAAGTTGATTATTGTCCTCCCCAGATCTGTGAAGAATTTTGATGGGATCTTGATGGGGATTGCATTGAATCTATAAATTGCCTTTGGTAGAATTGCCATTTTTACTATGTTGATCCTCCCAATCCAAGAGCAAGGGAGATCCTTCCATTTTCTGGTATACTCCTCAATTTCTTTCTTCAATGCCTTAAAGTTCTTGTCAAATAGATCTTTCACTTCCTTGGTTAGAGTTACCCCAAGATATTTTATGCTTTTTGTGGCTATTGTGAACTACATCTACTTACTACAGTACATAATCAACCATTACAACTCTATCAAGTCTACACACCAGAAGTAGAGAGAAGAGCAAGTAATGTCTTCTACTGTAATTGAAAGTTAGTTGTTGAAACACACAGATATCACTGTGAACTCAAATATCAAACAATAAATAAATACTCAACATGTAAAATCAGTCCCAATGAGAGAATGTATTTGTATATAAATTGAGTATATAAATAAAGGATAAGTAATTTCTACCTAAAGTATAAAATATAAATAATATAAAAATAAAAAATAAAAGTGTGATTCACAACAGTTTACACAAATATTCCTCTTAATGAATATAACTATACTCCTACTAATAGAATATGTCACATGAAAGTAAATTTATCAAACTAGAAAAATATAATACATTATTAGAAAAGATTCAAGATTTTAAATTTAAAAAGAAAAGTTGTTAGTAAATTATGTGTTTATATAATTGGGTGTTACCAATCTTCACATCAACAGCTTCTTTCTGTAAATAAATGTTTTAGTCTTATGTTGTGTGATATTTTTTCACTTATATATAGTTTTGTGCTTATATCAAAAGTAGCAGCAGATAATAAAAAGCCACTTGCAACCAACATCGCTAAACAATTCATTTTAAAATAATACGATGTGACAGATTTAGCATATTGTAATTTTACTTTATCATAGTTACAGCTTTCAAATAAATATGTCTTGATCAAAGATATGGAAAATAGTACAATTACATCTGACATGAAATGATTTTTAGTAGCCTGTCCATGGTGGTACATGCTAGCCTCAGCACATAGGAGGAAGAGGCAGACAGGTCTCTGTTCATTTGAGGTCAGTCTGGTCTACAGTCCTACCTCCAGGTGAGCAAGGGCAATTCAGAGAAACCCTGTCTCTTAAAACAAAACAAAAAGTTATTTTTAGCAGACATCCAAAAAAGAAAATCTTAAAAAAAAAACTTTTAATACCTGTATTCGTCTACTCCATTGTAAATTGAGTACATTGAAAACAACTGCACGTGATTATTTTAAATAAAAATAAAATTAAAAATGTATTAGGAAAAATATATGTGCTTATGACATAAATCATTATATAAGCTTTAGACAAGGAATTGTTAAAAATAAAGTCGTGACCTATATCAGTTGCACATATAGTATAAATCTGAATTAACACATTATCTGGGAACAAATGACTTAAGGGGATGAACACTGGCACAATTGTAATTTGAAATTGTTATTTAAGGATATACTGGGGTACTCTCTAAAAAATCTAATAAGAAAGGCAAGGATATGATATGGATATAAAAACTAAATATACACTACATAAATGTTCTTAGTTATTAATACAAATATTAGTTCACTTATAGTTTTCTGTTCTTAGAAGCTCATTGTAAATAAAGATAATGAGTTACAAGGAATTTGCTAGATAACTGTGTAGCAAGAAATATACTGCTGTGAATTTCTTATACATTCTTATGATTATATGGCTAATCTGGGCAACTCTTGTGTATGTTACCACAATCTCTATGAGATCATATGTGCATCAGTCCTTTTGTGTCTGGTGGACACTGCTTTCTTATTGTCATCTATCACCTCTGTCCCTTACAATCTTTCTGACTCCACTTTTGTATAGGTTCCTGAGTGAGGGTTTTGATGAAGGCATTCTATTTAAAACTGAGTACTCAAAATTCCCTCACTCTCTCTACAATGTCAACAAGTGCTGCTTTGTGTTTATTTCAAACTACGTTAAGAAACTTCTCTTATTAGGGTTGATAGGTACACTAATCTATAAGTAGAACAACATGCATGCCATTAGGAATCATTTTATTGCCATGTTCCTTTAGTACAATAATAGTTTTCTTCTAGGATCAAAATCTATCTAGTATGAGGTTTGTGGCTATTTGACCAATGACAGGCACTGATTACATATCATGGAGTAAGCCTTCATGTTTCTCAGACAGTGTTTGGTTGTTACTACATCTTTGTGCCGCTATTGTAACAGCTTGCATATAGACAGGTTACCCTTGTAGATAGCAAGTCTGTAGCTGGAAAATATTGATGATTAGTTTTCAGCTGTAGTATGATGGGAAGAACTTTGAAGCATCATGAATGCTAGTCAATAGGGGAGAATTTTTAGTTAGGTACTAGTTAAACTTTTCCATGTTCAGTCAACAATTACTAAAATATTAAAACAACAACTAACAAAAAAACAAAATAAAAAGGAACACTCCTAAACTACTTCTAAGAAACTGGTATCACTATAGGAACCGAAATCAGGTAAAGACAAAATTATCCTGGAGTATTGAAGTAATAATAGGAGCGGCGGAGCTGCGTCCCCAACACCCCAGCCGCCTGCTAGGCTAGCTTATGCTCCGAAATAATTACACGGACACTGTATTATTTTAATCACTGCTTGGCCCTTTAGCTCTAGCCCTTACTGGCAAATTCTGATATCCCGATCAACCCATCTCTAATAATCTGTGAGCAACAGTCTTACCGGGAAGATTCTAGCCTAAGTCCATCCTGGGTCGGAGCTGGGGCATGGCGTCTCTCTGAGGCGTCTGCTCAAGAGAGGAGAGCTGTGGAGTCTGAGCTCACTTCCTCTTCCTCCCAGCGTTCTCTTCTGTTTACTCCTCCCACCTATCTTCTAACCAATGAGGACCAAGCAGTTTCTTTTTATTTAACCAATGACCTTCCTCCATCAGAGTATATATTTGTAACAGTGTAAAGTAAAATGACAGATCTATATCCCAGGTGAACATATATTCAAAAATCCCCAGTTCAATACTTACAAAGAGAATAAACACATATTAAAAAGCATTATGCACCATGAACAACTTAGCTCTATCCTGTAGATATAAGTATTTCAATATACAGAACTCAATATATGTGATAAAATATAGAAATGGCTTTAATGTCAAAAAGCACTTGATCATCAGAATAAATGGAGAAAAATCTTCAGATAAAATCCGGCATACCTTTATTATATATGTCCTAGAGAAAATAATATTAGAGAGAATATACCTAAGTGTAATAATATCTATGTATGAGAAACCCATGACCAATATCATTCTAAATAGATAAAAGTTGCATGGGGTTCTGTAAACATATTCCTAAATAATCAAGAATGTTAAAACTATTAAATGAAGAACCACTACAACATCAGGTAACCATCAAAGTTTAGGTTTTTATGATTTTTAAAATGCATTTTACATTTATTTTGTCATTATTTGTCATCATCATCAATTCTTTGTAGTACAATATGGCCTCAATTTTTTGTAACCAAACATAGCCTTGAATTTTCCTACATCTACCTCCCAAGTGCTTGAATTATAGATTTGTGCCACCATGTTTGTTCATTTTTAATTAATAACAAATGATGTTGAATTGTGACTTTCATGTTTTTTGCCCTACATAGAAAAACTTCTCTATTTCTTTCAGTATTATGTGCTTATGGGGCACTGCTACTGAAGTGCAACAGTCGCCAGTTTTAAAACTCTTACAATTTGTCCTGTAAGCACATTCATGCTCCATGACTGGATGCTTCCTTTTCTGACCTCTCCCAGATGGGCTCTTATTTCCAAGGTAATCCTTAGTAATATGGATTTTCTGAACTTACATTGTTATGCTGGACATGCTCTCTTAAGGGTCAGGCATGAGGACATTGGGATTTTATGTTTCAAATTATTGCAGGCAGCAGAATGTGCTTCTTCCTTCTCCTGAGATTGTTCTCCAGGAGCCCTCAACTTGTAACCTGACCCTTCTACACAAATAATCAAAGCAGATGGCAAATTACCTTGCCCCCTCTAAAAGAAAGACTTCATACCGCAGAAATTAGAGCATTTTATGAATGCAATACATCATACTGAAACAAGATTTTCAGAAAACCATTTTGTTCTTATGTTGCAAAAAATAATAGCACAACTATCCTGGTAATACATTGGTAGCAAACCACATATTTGTTACATGCACATTTTACTTGGTTACTTTTGAGGATGAAAAACATAATTATTCTTCCTTTCTATCAACTTCATGCTCTTCTTTGAATAATTACATTCTAAATCATAAGTTTGCTGAGCTATTCAGATAAGGTGAGTTCTGTTATCTCTTTAAAAACCACAGTCACATAACCATTGATTTAAATTAGTTTTCCCTAAAATGCGTTGTTCCAAAATCTTATAATCTCTTTAAATATTATCTTATTATATCTCATTTAAATTATGTGAAATCTATCCTATCTAGTTTAACCCCAAGAAATAAAATATGGCATAGACAATGTGGTTTGAAAAATATAAATTACTTTCTTAAAATTACGTGAGAAGAAACAGATGAAAAAGATATTTTATTTAAAACACATCGTTGACCAGCATGGTAGAAGTACCCTAAAGAAGTAGTAGTGGCACAGATCCCCTGGTGATAACTATTAGCTCTCTAATTTGACTTAAAATCTGCTGCAACAAGAGGGATACTGTCCTGGCTAATTTTACCCCCACTGACACAAGCTAGCATTACTGGAAAGGAAAGAAAGCCATTTGAGAAAATGCCTCCATGAGATCCAGTTGCATCACATTTTCTTAATTAGTGATTGTTATGGAAGGCCCATTACAGGTGATGTGATCTTTAGGATCCTGGTCCTGGGTTCTACAAGAAAGCACATTGATCAAGCTATCATGAACAAGCCAGTAAATACCACCCATACCCCCCATCTATGGTCTCTACATCAACTCTGTCTTCAGGTCCCGCCCAGTTTTGAATTCCTGTCCTGACTACTTTCAATGAAGGACCACTAATGCAGAAGTATAACCCTTTACCCCACCCCACCCCAACAAGCTTCTGGTTGTACGATATTTCCTACTTCATTGAAACCCTTGCTAAGAAAGAGTCCTTGCAGGTTAGTAGAAACAAAAATAGTTTCTCAATGCTAGTGAAATCATAATCACTAGAGGAGAATGAGCAGCCATTTATCTAGTAAATCTTTCTTGTGAGTGTCCCTGCAAGAGTCACAGGCAGAAGAACAATGGTTTGGGTGATATAAATGGAACCTCTGTTCAGTTGGATTTATTTATCTTGTGCCTGGTTCAAACTTTTGGGACTTTTATACATATTTTATGTTTTAACATATTTAAACACATTAAAACTGTGAAAATGGTTTGCTCATGATAATTATCACAACAAAACTTTAAGTATGGCTTCCCTGAATCTCCCTTGCAAAGTAACTCTCTAAAGCAGAGCATTTATAAGCTTTTCAAGTCACTGTCTGAGAAACAGTGCTCAAGGGCCTGGGCTTAGGGTGTGGAACAAGCATACGGATGGGTTCTATTGACAAGCAGCAATGCTCAGATTCAGGTGAAGATTACTGGCTCCATAGACTGGCAAAAAAATTACCAGATTACCACATAACACCAACTTCAGCCTTCCACACAGACAGGATAATTTTCTTAATCCACTTAAATAATCCTATGTGTTTCGTGAATGCTAATTTGGTCAGTTCTATTTATCCACATCTGTGCCTTGGGAACATCCACTTTCTCAGTCTGTGTGTTATCTGATTTGCTGTGCTGAGAACCTTCATTCTTTTCACATTTTCAAGCTTTTCAATTTTTTACTCCATATTAAGTTTCAGGAAAATAGCTATGAAGAGTGAAGCTAGCAGAAATTCTCAACAAGTTCACAGGCTTTTAACCTCTACCGTTCTTCCCTAGTTCATTCTTTTCCTTTTGCTGTTCAAAGCATTATTGTTGGCGAAATACATTTAAACATGCTCTTCCTGCTGCAAATTAAATTCCTGTATCTCAAATGAAAACCGCTTTGATATTCATCCTTTATAATTATGAATGTACTTGCATCTGTATTTTTCCATCACTCAGTATTAAGTCAGAAAGGTATTAAATATGTGCTGAAGTCTTTTAAACTGAAATGGGTGATGTGTACAAAGCATGTGTGGGGAAAACTATGGAAACAGACTCATGGACCAAGCAGGTTGTTAATTAGAAATATGTATATATTTACATATAGAACAAAGCAAGTCACACTTACACCCTAGACCAAAACATTCTGTAGACAACCACTCCCTGTGTGGGATCCCAAGCTATCTCCATAAAGGAAACTGGAACTTAATTGGATCCTTAGACTCTTGTTTGGAACATTCTACTTCTCTATTTCTGGTGCACAAGGTCTGGCTATTAGTCTTACCTGTAGACAATAACCTTGAGAGAGCACACTTCTTTAACCAACACCTACTTGGGATCTTTGTTTGAGGTAGAAGCACACTAACCTTGAAGGAAGTAAAGGAAATTTCCAACTCTCTGACCTTTGATCAGTGTGGAAACACGCTTACATTTTCAAGCCTCCACAGGATCCAAATAAGTTATATTAAAACAAATAGTAAGGACAAAAGAAATACAAGTATGATTCTCTTATTATGTCATAAAGTACATAGGCATGTCTCCACACATCCGTACTTTAAAATTAAACTTCCAAATAAACTTTTTTTTCTCTAGCAAACTAAACCATGAAAGAACTGTTAAATGTAATAGCACAATAGTTGTCTAGGCAATTCAATCAATTCTACATTCAGATTCAAATGTTACTGCAGCTTAAGTCCTCAACTCGGTACTTGAATGAATAAAACAAGTTGGATTATGACAATCATATCTAACTTCTTTTAAAGGCAAAACAGAAGATTGCTAATCAACTGGGATAAAATTTTAAGTATAATACAAGCAATGGGAACAGTTCCTGGATATACAGGACAGATGGGATAGAACACATGATTGATATTTCTACATTCAATGTCTTTCCCATCAAGCAAATATGATTGATCTTTACTTACTATGATAGGCTTTACATCATTAACAGTTCTCTGTGTGATAGAGTTCTTATCTGTAATGGTTATGTTTTGAGTGTATTATTTTTTTTTCAATGTACTTCTAGTTAGTTAGGACAATTTAGATGGGAATTTGTTGTCAAAGACTGTTGACAGATGAGTATACTATGCATAAATATGACTAGTCTTCTGCTTATGAATGATAAATAAAATAAAATCACACAAGAAGGTTTGGGGAAAACTGTAATGATCCTTATGGATTTCTAAAACAATGCAATGTAACAGAGCCTACAAAGTGCATGGGAATTTCCTTCATTTATATTCACAAAATGGTTTAGGAAATAAGCTGTTTATCCATCAGATAGTTGCTGAGACCAGACAGCTATGTCATAGTTAATCAGTGTGTATCTTTCTCTAGGTGATCATATGTTTAAAAAAATGTTTTTCTGAGGATCCATGTTAGTATTTATTATGGATACTTTATTTGTTCTAACCAGAAAAAAAGCACCTGTAAGTCTTAACATACATACATTTCATATGTGTCTGTATTTGGTATGTGTGTGTGTATTCTGTTTTATTTTGTTGCTTAATTTTATAGGGATTTAAGATGAAAGAAAAAAATGTTATTTTGAGTCTGCACTGGAATGTGTGAGACAGCTTACATTATAAATGGAAGATTCCAATTGCTTTTTGGTTGATAATTTTCGTATGAATTGCCTGTGCATGAGTGCTACACTTTGCTGAAACTTGACCTTCTAAACGAGTGTGTTTCCTTCTTGTTTATTGCCCTATTTAAAATCAGAAGAGAGCAACATAAAATTATCCCTGAAAGAAAATTTTAATGCTAAGAATAAAAATATCTCATTTTTATTTTGTGCATTTATACTAAATAAACCATAAAATTCAAATACCTGCAGACAGAAATACTGTTTAATTTAATCATTTCATTTCCCTAGGTTTGTCCCCACTCTCCTTGTACAGTTTATGTGCATTTTTTCTAGTTGGATAAGTCATAGTATTACATTAATATGACTTGTTTTAAAAATGATATGTATTTCCTTTTTAATCAAACTTCATCCATTTTTACATGTTTAAAATGAAAAAAGAATTGCCAGCAATAAACAGTATCTTTGTAAACATTAATTTTCTAATGTTAATCTTTTGAAATATTTTTTCTAAGTCAAATCAACAATTTGCTTTTTGAATGATTTTTAAAAGGAAAATATAAATCCATCATTTTCTAAGTAAGAGTACACTATTTTGTTTTACTTATGACTAGTCTGCATGTGGCTGGTCTCCAACTCATAAACATTCACCTGCCTCTGCCTCCAAATACTAGGATTAAAGGTGTAGACCATCACATCCTACAATAATTATTTTATAATCAATATGAGTGTCAATTTGAAAATATTTACTTTACTAACAAATGCATTTTACCATGAGTGCCATTTAATGAATCACATCACCAAAATCCAAATAACAGAATGTTCTGGCTATGTACAGCAGATTTTGTGGGTTTTCTTTGAATCCAAGCATCATTTAACTCTGTAAGACAATGGACTTTTGCTTCTCATATTAGCCTGCTACTTAGAGACCTAAGCACTTGCGTTTTTAGAATAGTGTGTGACTTTAGGTTATGATTACTCATGTATATATTTATCTATAATCATCTCAGATTGCTCTGGGCTTATCTGTGTTGCAAGTTAAATCATCATTGAACAGTTGGAAAATTGTTACCTTTGGGGACATGGCATGTGGAAGGGTACACAGGGAACAAACTGTTATGTACATTTCAGCGGATGCCACTTGCAACTTCTGTGAACTGCAAAGTGGTGAGGATACCATATGTCCTGTTGGTCAGTGTGTCTTAATACAGCCTTCATGCAGCTGCCAGCAAATGAGACCAATGGCACAGATTACTGTCAAATTTGTCTCACCAAGTTCACTAAATAACAGAAAATTACTACACTGGAGCTTTCATAATACATAACATTTAAACTAAATTGAGTTATAATTTACCACCCATGTTTATACCAACATAAAATAAATATGGAGATGGAGTTTTCATTTAAATGTGTAGCCTCTCACTTCTACTTAAATTTTGCATCTCATCCAGCACAAATATCTTCCTAGAAACTTATCAAAGCTTGTAATTATTATCAGTTCACCCATTACTTTTCCTTTGCATGTTATTATTACTGTACTTTAGAGATAGAATGTTCTATATTCTTTAAAATAAAACATATATATATACATATATATGTATATATTCAGCTTTCTTCATGAATTTATATTTATTTATTGTCGACTTTTTAGTTGACTTGTGCCAATCTTGTCTGCTGGACCTAAAATCTAATTAGACCATAGTCTAATGCAGTAGGCACCTGACTTAAGTTTCAGTGTACTTTTATACATAAATGAAACAAGGTGAGCAAGAATCTAACGAAGACTGTCTGAGTTTAGAAAAATGCGATCAGAAAAATATGATCAGAAAAGACATGTAAATAAAAGTCAGTAAGTACATACTAATATCAACAAAAAAATTTTCCCCAGAACTGTCTCAGGACATACCAATTGAAGCACAAATGTCTGATACATAACACAGATTATATCTGGGAAAGCATGAAAGTCAGGCAGAAAGTCATATCCAGATTCAGAGTACACTGAGCAGATTGGATTCTCTAGCTAGTTCTATAGATGCCTAGTTCTGACATCTAACAAGGATAAATGTATCCTATAATAATAGTATGTAAATGTGTAACACAGGAGTCATTAAATCACATCCAAGAACAAGCCAGGGAACAAAATTGACCATAGGTAAAAGGTCCTTTGCCTTTTATCCTGAAGCCTCTCTCACAGTTTTACAAGGCATTGTTCACTATGGATCATTCTTTTGATTATGTTCTAACAATTTATTTTAACTTTTCTATGCTTTTCCTAGTTCTGTGTGTAATTATATAATTACCTATAAATTCTCCAAATAAAAATCTAATAATATTCCATAAAAAACATTTTATCATTAACCTAAAAAAGCTGTATGCTCTCTGATCTGACTCCTTTCAAATATATATATAGTCATCACTCATTTTCAAAACTCTACTAACATCTGTGAGAATATGATATATTTATATTTTGGAATGTTTATGGAGTGATATCACCATTGCAAAGCTCAGCCTTTTCTAGTCTACTAGCATTTTCTTTTGTTTACATTACTTCTTTTCTGTTCCTGTTCCATAGAATACTGATGCTTTATTGTTTTGACTCTTTATTATTTTATCTTTGATGTTTTTCTTTAAACAGTTTTGTTGAATTTCTTACTTGAAGGCTTAAGACACATTTATCTTGGTTTTCGTCCTTTTATGATTTTCATTTCCTTCCCACATACAATTGATGAGGTAATATGTATTTTAAATCTCATAGCCTAATAGAAACACCGATAGAATACATAAATAAGTATTTTGATAAATGTCAGGTAAGACAAATAAGTAGAAAATGCAAAGGTACACATAATTTTCTAAGTTTTAGAAATTTAATTCATAGCAAAGCACACAATAAAAGCTGGTTTACTATCCAAAGCAGAGTCTCATTTCCTAACTCCAAATCTGTTTTCAAGAAGCAATAATTTTGAAGGGTGGTAGTGACCTTTAATCAAAGTACTTGTGATGCATAGTGACATTGTTCTTGGACCTTGAGGCCAGTCTGGTTTACAGAGTGAGTTCAAAAACTGTCATGGCTACACAGAAACCCCCTGCACTGGAAGAGAAGAAGAATAAGAAGGAGGAGGAGGAAGGGAGGGGGAGAGGGAGTGGAAGAGGGAGAGTGAGTGGGAGAAGGAGAAGAAGAGGGAGGAGAAAGGGGAGAAGAAAAGGAAAAATAAGAATAAGCAACAGGCCAGGCAGTGGTGGCACACACCTTTAATCCCAGCACTTGGGAGGCAGAGGCAGGTGGATCTCTGGGAGTTCGAGGCCAGCCTGGTCTACAAGAGCTAGTTCTGGGATGGGCACCAAAGCTACAGAGAAACCCTGTCTCGAAAAAAAAAAAAGAATAAGCAACAGAAGAAGAAAGAAGAGGAGGAGGGGAAGATGAAGATGATGATGATGATGATGATGATGATGATGATGATGGTGGTGATACTGTGGGAATTCATTCACCCAATAGTGTTTTAGGCAATAACCCATTAGGGCAAGATATGAAGTACTACAAGCACTGAGAAGAAGTGTGCTCACCCCTCTTTTTCCTTTTGCTTTGTTGATGATCAGAGATAAGTTCAAAACCCCAACACCCACAGAGCAGAAGAATGCAGCACTTTCTATTGTGAGTGATCCCTAATAAACATTTGTTATCCTTTATTACAGGTTCTTGGGGGACTTAATTTAATTATGCAAACAGAGGAGGAGGCAGAGGAGGAGGAATAGTTTTAGTCTTCATATTTCCTTTTATTTTCTAGTTCTATAGCTTTCAAATATACATACATCATACAACTTATTATATGTGTTTACATTAGATAGTAACAGATTCTTGCAATGTGACTCAGACTCCTCAAGTCTTTATTCCCTTGTTTCTTCCACTGAAGTTTCACTATATTCGGTCAGGATGAAATTCAATAGCCAACTGTCAAAAAAATTAAAGAGAAAATTAGACATCTACAAATAGCTTCCACTAAGAAAATGCTAAGACTGCAGTTTTCTCTAATATTTTTTCCTTTTTCTTTTTTTTATTTTTTATTTTTTTATTTATTTTTTATTGAGAAAAGGAAGGAAAAAAAAAACAAGTTTCCACCTCGTCCCAGCCTCCCATTTCCCTCCCCGTCCTCCCACCCTTCTCCCCCTCCTCCCACCCTCCTCCCACTCCTCTCCCCCTCCCTCTCCAGTCCAAAGAGCAGTCAGGGTTCCCTGCCCTGTGGTAAGTCCTAGGTCCTCCCCCCTCCGTCCATATCTAGGAAGGTGAACATCCAAACTGGCTAGGCTCCCACAAAACCAGCACATTACGTAGGATCAAAACCCCCATGCCATTGTCCTTGGCTTCTCATCAGCCCTCATTGCAGAACACCGAATAGGCGGGATCAAAAAAAAAAAACATCCCCTCGCCTTATAATTATCAAAATACAAAGCATACAGAATAAGGAAAGAATATTAAGAGCTGCAAAGGAAAAAGGCCAAATTACTTATAAAGGTAAACCTATCAGACTTACACCTGACTTCTCCATGGAAACCATGAAAGCCAGAAGGTCTCTAATATTTTTATTGGCAGAGTATAAACTAAAGAAACAAAAGTGGTCACCATTAGTAATAGACAATATTCTACTAAATATCTCAAATGATATAATGAAAAACTCTGACCAAACTTCAAAACAGAAGAGGTTCTAGAATAAATATGAAACAGTTGCTTAAGTTCAATATTATTCAGAGTGGTTATTTAAAATGCATAAAATCACTCATGCATGGAGGTGCAAACCATTCATCTAAGCACCAGGAAAACAAAGGTAGGTATATCTCTGAGTTCAGTTTGATCTACAAAGCTAGTACCAGGCCATTTAGGGCTATATAGTAGGACCCTGTCTCAAAAGGAGTCCAACGCAATCCATTCATTTTTGTTCTTTTGAAACAATCATTTCATTCAAGAATATAGTGATCAAGTCATTACTAACTTTAATAATAATAATTATTATTATTACAAATATTGATAAAAGTAAATAAAGACAGAATAGTTTGAAAGACATACTATATTGCCCATAAAGTGTTTCTTTAAATTTATAAATTAGAAGAGTAGTTTAGAAAAATATAATAAGATTTTTCAAGAGAAGTACAGTTTTACAAGCTTTCAGAATTGTGCAGATGTCAAGTTCCATGTCCATCAATGTCTGGACTTTAAAAATGTCAAGCTCCTATGATATTTATAACAGTTCAACATAGATGTTATGTTGTATGTGAAATGTTTCCCATAGCACCATATAACTGAGGACATGGTTGCCATTTAGTGACATAGTTTAAGAAAGTTATAAAATCTTTAGTGCACATTATCTTGCAGCATGCATATAACAGGCTTTTCCACAGTATGCGGCTGGGTGAACTCTTTCTATAGACATTTGTAGACAGACACTCTGGGAGTAATCCCTAGACCTGCCCAAGGGGTAGAGTAGGCAAGGCGTTTCCTTTTCCTGCATTAGTAAGAAGCTTAGTGTATTCAAGAGTGTTTTGAAAACAGTCACACTCTTCCATGAGAACTTCAGTTCCCCGTTTATATCTAGTGATAGAAATAGGAAATCCTCTGTATGTTTTTTTTTTTTTATGTGAACTCCAAACTGACAAAAGCAAATCCCTACTGTAGGTCAGAAACGTTACTCTTATGCAGGACCGCTGTGGCTCCCTGTTTCTGCTGAATCTAGAGTTAGACTTTAGTCTCTCAGCAAGTCATGAGAAATAGTGAAAGGACCTTGTAGAGGAAGTATGTCCCTGGATACGGGATTAGGGGGTTTACAGTTTTACCAACTTTCAGTTGATGTTGTCTACTCCCTTAAAAAAAAATTGCCTCACCTTCCTTCTCCAACAACCTGGAACAATGCATCCCTTATGATTATATAAATAGAATGCTCTGGAAACAACAGTCAAAATAGAGCCTTCTGAAAGTTGCATTTAATCGTAACATTTTTTATCATCACAATAGAAGTCAGCTGTATATAAAAGTATTGCATATAAACATATATGTGTGTACTTGCATCTAAAAGAAATCATTTTTAAAAAATAACTTTTTTCTTCACTAGGACATATGATGCTAGAGAGATGGAGGAATAACTAAAGTTCCCATTCAAGATGCGCTGAGGATTAAATTCAGATCCCAGAGACCCCATTTAAAGTCAGGTAGAGCTGTAAATTCAATTTGGAGGAAGTATATTCCCAAGAGTAGAATTGATGGATCCTGAGGTAGGTTGACTCCCAGTTTCCTGAGAAACCACCCCACTGATTTCCAAAGTGGTTGCACAAGTTTGCATTCCCATCAACAATGGATGAGTGTTCCCCTTACTCCACAACCTCTCCAGCAAAGACTACCATTGGTGTTTTTGGTTTTAGCCATTCTGACAGGTGTAAAATGGTATCTTAAAGTTGTCTTGATTTGCATTTCCCTGATCACTTAGGAGGTTGAGCATGACCTTAAGTGTCTTTTGGCCATTTGAAGTTCTTCTGTTGAGAATTCTCTGTTCAGTTCAGTACTCCATTTTTTAATTTGGTTAATTAGAGTTTTAACGTCTAGTTTCTTGAGTTCATTACATATTTTGGAGGTCAGAACTTTGTCTGATGTGGGGAAGATCTCCCATTCAGTAGGTTGCCTTTTTGTCTTAATGACAGTGTCCTTTGCATTACAGAAGCTTCTCAGTTTCAGGAGGTCCCATTTATTCATTG
This sequence comes from Microtus pennsylvanicus, assembly GCF_037038515.1. Taxonomy (NCBI): domain Eukaryota; kingdom Metazoa; phylum Chordata; class Mammalia; order Rodentia; family Cricetidae; genus Microtus; species Microtus pennsylvanicus. The sequence continues at coordinate 22,280,973 of NC_134584.1, forward strand.
TTGCTCTTACTGTCCATCACTTATGGTTGACCTACTTAACATTAAAAGGTCACTCAATTTGAAAAAAAAAATACATGAGGACCATAATATTGATGCCTTTTTCTACCTCACTTAGATCTCCTCTTCATTATGTAGATGGGGAACCAATAGGGGCTTGAAATGGATAAACTGGTGGAACAGTATTAGAACTACAATTGCACTACATACAAATTCAATGAAATCTATTTTTTTGAATATAGTGGGTTTTTTTGTTGTTTTGCTTGGTGTTGATAGAGCGAAAGAAAGAAAAAATAGTTGGGTGTGGAGAGAGACGGAAAGGATCTTAAGTTCACAGAGGAAGAGGAATGTAATCAAAATATGTAATGTTGAAAACATTAATTTGCATACATAATACTTTAATTTTTAATACTTTCTATAAAAATTTCATTCAAGATATGATTATATCTTATCTTGCCTCTTTGTTTACATTCTTAAACCATAATAAAGATATTTGGATCTTTGATTTTATTTTCAACACTATTATATCAAGCTATGTGTTCGCTTTTAACTGTCAAAAAATTTTATGAGGTGAACAAACATTGCCTGAAAAAAATGTTTCAGTAATTTTATATTTAGTGTTTCAAATTTTATTTTAAAGAATAAATAATAGTAGACATGTGATAAAATGAATACAATAGAAAAAGTGTAATATTTCACAGAAACATAAAACATTCTTTCTTATTTTGTTATGAACTTTCAAGTGAAAATGGATTGCTACATTTAATCTCAAACCATTTTTTGGAGTGGGGTTGAGACAGGGTTTCTCTGTGTAGCTTTAGAGCCTGTCCTGGAACTCACACTGTAGTTCAGGCTGGCCTCAAACTTATAGAGATCCATAAGTCTTTGACACCAGAGTGATGGGATTAGAACAGCTATACTTTTAAAGAACTGACTGTGTATTATTTTTAATAAGATGTGTAGAATTATGAAATTGGCGAGAGTGGATCAGCTGAATGAAAACAGTATAAAGTCTAATTAACTGAAAATAATATTTCTGTTTTTAATTCTTCCTGGGTATTAAAAAAGAATGGATTACCTGATTTTCTGGCATAGCAGCCATGTTATTTTTAATGATTTAATTAGCTGTTTTAATATTAAAACTTCCTGGAATATTGAAGACTTTAACCTTATAATGATTTAGAGATTCTATAGCAAGGATTCCAAGTTCTATATTGTAATTTTATATATGCATATTCCCATGCAAAATCTTTAAAAGGAATGCAGGATTACTGTGAACTAGAATGTATGGGTACATGAATTTAAAATAATTGTAATGGCATTACAATGAATAGATGAATACTTCCTCAGCAAAGATGACATGATAGGTGATGTAAATCTTTCTAACCTCATAGTTTATGCAATTTGAAATAATACAATTCAGGGAAATAAATCCAAATGTAAGCCATCAATTTTTATAGAGTAAAGTAGGATTATTGAAGCACAGTGTTGTGTGGGATGATACCTCTCTCCACCCAGATAACAACAGAAGAAAATTGTGAATAGAAACCCATGACTGTCTCACTTCATATTTAGGTACGTGTGTGTGGAGATTCTACTGCAGGTGAAAACAACATGTCCTCAGGAGCAAGAGTTCTGTGATGATGTAACTTGTAAAAATGCTTGATTCAAGCATGTTCAAATTCAAATGAGGACTCCAGTATAAATTTCACATTGATAAATGTGTTTTTCATTAAGATCAAATTTTAACAATATATTTTCTTTATATATTCATGGTTAAATTATCTCGTACATGTTACAAAATAATTCATATACAAATAGAAATGTAGTAAAAAATCAAATAGGAAACATCCCAAAGGGAGAATTGATGTAGGTTTCAGAGTTATAACACTTATCAACCTTTGGACTAAAGAAAAAGTAATATTTAAATGTAATATTAAAATATTTAAAATAAAAACATTAAAAGCATTGCCTATGCCCAGGCTTTGTGGGAAATGGGAGACTGAACACCTTTTTCTAGGCACAATGGGGAAGCAGATGAGGGAGAATGGCTCCCCCATCTAATGCTTCAGCTACAAGCTGACAGCCAAGGTTGCAAAATAGTAGCCTCAGGAATCTGTAGATTCAGGACAGTCAAATATCTGTAAAAATGAAAGTAATCAGGTAAAAATACGTTTCCTTTATTCCATTTTACATTTTTTGCTTCTTTGTCAAAAATCTGGTGTTTGTATTCATATCCAGGTCTTCGATATTAGTTCTATTGATCCTTGTATCATTTTTATGCCAATATCAAGCTGTTTTCAGTACTGTAGCTCTGTAAAGGTGTTTGATTTCAGAGATTGTGATGCATTCAGAAGTTCCTATGTTGCACAGAGTTGCTTTGGCTATCCTGAGTTTCCAAGTTTCTTTCTTTTTTTTTTTTTCATTAAGTTGAATATTCTTGCAAGATGTGTAAGAATTTTGTTGTGATTTTGCATTAAATCTGTAGATTGCTTTTGGTAATATTGTTATTTTACTATGTTAATTTACCTACTCAAGAGCATGGGAGATTTCAAGATATTTTGTGACATGTATAGCTATTGTGAAGTATGATGTTTCTCTGATTTCTTTCTCAGCCCATTTATCATCTGTGTAAAAGAGGCACATTTAGGTTGTTTCCAGATTCTACCTATGACAAATAATTCTGCTATAAACATAGTTGAGCACATGTCCTTGTGGTATGATTGAGCATCCTTTGTATATATACCTAAAAGTAGTATTGCTGAGTTTTGAGGTAGGTTGTTGCCTAATTTTCTGAGAAATCAGCATACTGGTATCCAAAGTGGCTGTACCGGTTTGCACTCTCACCAGCAATAGCGGAGTTTCTTTAAGGAAGTGTAAAGTTTTGCCTGGCAATCACCTTGGTTACTGCTGACATTGTGGCAGTCCACAGGAACATGCTGTAGCCAGTTGAGACTGACCCGTGCTGTACGGTGGCACCAGGAAAGGCAAGCAGGAGAAAAAGATATATTTCTGTTGAGGCCCATTCTCGACATATGGCGCCCAATTTGGGGTTGACTGGTGAACCCTGAAAAACACAGAAGAGTGACCAGGTATAGAAAGGGGATTGTGAGGAACCCTGTGAGGAAATTGTTCCATAGGTGGAGAGATGAGTAATGAACGCTCAGAAATAGATAATAAAAAAGCAAAGAGAGAAGCAGGGAAGGAATCAGGAGTAAAACTGTAAAGATTTGTAGATATGAGACAAGGAGATAGTATTCAGTTATCTATAAAGTTGCTTGGGTGTGTTTTGATAGCTAGAGGAACTAACGTGGAGCAGCAACAAAGGAGAGATACTTAGGGATTGTAAATAGTTTGTTCCCACCACTGCACTGGCAATAAGCTCCTCCACCTTCCTGCTGCTCCAGGACTCAGGGTAGGGGGCCAAGGTGAGGCCCTGCCTTCCCCTGGAAGCAGCAGTGCTGTGGTCACAGAGCTGCAGCTTCTGTCGCTGCTGAATGGGTAGGAAGAGTGAAGGAAGTGCAGCACTGTGCCTGACAATTATCTAGGTTACCACTGAGATTGTGACAGTACACGTGCTCGCACTGCACCCTGCTGAGTCTGACCTGTGCTGAACAGGGGAGCCAGGGAAGGCAAGAGGAGACAAAGAAATATTTGTGTTCAGGCCTTTCCTCAACAATCAACAAGGTTCCTCACTTTTACTTGGCATCCTGATCATTTAAAGTCATCTTTGTTAGATTTTCATCTTCTGATCCCTCTACCACTGAATGTACTCAGTAAGTTAAGGTCACACTCGAAACCAGTTACGTAGTATTCCAAAGTAACTGCTTTTTCTGCGATTCTCTGAGGCTACAAAACTGTTTTTTTTTTTTGCTCTTCCTTGAAGATTTTGTGCTATAATTTTAGCATGTATGAATCTACTACAGTTTTGAATGTAATACCCTATTGCTGGCATTTTATCTGGTTGATTCTGTTTACATGTATGAATTCAGATTCTTCTATAAGAACAACAGCTGTGTGTGTGTGTGTGTGTGTGTGTGTGTGTGTGTGTGAGAGAGAGAGAGAGAGAGAGAGAGAGAGAGAGAGAGAGAGAGAGAGAGAGAGAGAGAACAGTTAAATGGCTATATCAGTTTGAATTTATGGATGTGTATATTTGAAATGTTCACATTGTGCCAACATCTCTAAATTTCCATTCTCTTTTTTAACTTCCCTTTCATTTTTACAGGTTCTCTTTATTTTTGGCCTGATTTAACATTCTAAACTGACATTTATATTCCTTCAACACTAGCAGAGTACTGTGCCATCTCTGCTCATCACCATGGTTTCAGTGGAGGAATTTTCTGTCATTTCAATTGTTTTCTCTGTTGCCTCGTTGTCTTTTTGTCTGGAGTTACATATTTCTCCTTTCCGTCAGAGAAATTTTAGTGTTCTTTCTCATTATATTCTTTCCTCTATCCACTTTGAGATTTATGCTGGAACATTCTTCTGTATGTTTTTTTATAAGTTTCTCATGTATCAAATATTTATGACTGTTAGTTTTCTGTGTACTTGTTTTTACCTACTGTTTTTTTTTTCTTCTCTTTTAGGACCGCAGTGGCACAGGTAATAAATTTCTGAAAATAATTACTACAGGTCTCTGAAGGCTACTTTCTCCATATCCATTTATTGTTCATCTGAGAACTATCTGCAAAGAACTCAGAGTCCATATTTACAGACTCTTTCTTCCACCTTTCTTATCTGCTCTTTAATGTACCCAATGATCCTGTCTTCCACATCTTCCCAATCTCAGATCTACAGAAGTTTGCTATTCCTCCCCCATCTACTTACATTGTCGAGTATTCATTGATTAATATATGATTAACTTTATGTTTTGACGTGACTGGTGATCTTGTATTTAGACTTTTCTACTTTTTTTTTCCCTGAGACTTTTGTACTTATTCGAATCCTTCTGTCTCATACCTGAATGGGCAACACTTGAAAAAAAAATTCCAATAGTATTCTTCCTGTTCCTTCATGGTGGTGCCTGGAGGGCTTCTGTAAGCAATAGCATCTAATATCAGTCATTACTTCTCAATTTGTGTCTGATTAGCTGGAGTTCCTGTCTTTCTGGCAACACAACATTTAGTCTTTAATACTCATTGCACTTTTCTATGTCAGTCTACTGACCAGGATACTTTCAACAATGCATACCCAATATATTTATTATTTTGATAATAAAAAAAATTTTTATCACACTTTCCAGCACCATGCTTCATAAATCTAGTAAAATAAAAATCAGGAGACACAGAATTGATTTTGTTAACATAAACAGCGTTATGTTCACGAGCAACTGTAGAATTGTTTTCAATCTTTATCAAACACATTTTCCCTAAAATACAATATTGCAATTACAAGCCGAGCATGAAAATGTCTGTGCATTGTACTAGTGCCAATGAGTAATCTCCTGTTTTGGGCTATACACGTTGCAGTTCAGCTGTTCAATGCATGTTTACATAATCTCACATCTTCCCACTCAACAAAATTTCCAAAAGAGCACAGCTCAGTGAAAAGCTGAAGAGGGTATGATGAGTAGAAAACAAGTCTATTCTCAACAAGCCATAATCAAATCATTACATGATGCTCTGTTCTTTATTCTGCATTTGGTATGAGAATCCTTCAGATGAAAGAAAAAACAATAAGAAATAAAAGTTGACAAATAGTGTTTCCATTCAAATTGAGGTCTCAGCATCTTAGAAAAAATAGATGCTGAGTCACAAGATACATTATTAACAGTGTTTTCTATTGATTCTGGGAAAAATTTGCTTGGAGGCATAGTTTACAAAAGGATTGTTTTCTATGAAGGGTACTTATGTGAATGCTTCCAAAAGCACAATAATTTCTTCAATAGCAACCATTTATTGTAGATTTTGAAATTGTGTTAAAAATTTAGGAAGTGGAATTGTATATAAGATGCACATAATCTGGAAGAAAAATGTAGAGAACTTTACCAAACCTATTACTTTGATGAATGTCTTTGCTGTTTTGTCACTAATCATGTTTTTATTAAAAAAAAAAAAACTTTAGTAAGTGGGTAGGCAGAAGTAAAATACCTTCTTTGATTACAGTCAAATTGTGGATTGCATTTATAAAACAGAAGCATTCTTCACTGGCATTTTGAGTTGTCTTAATTTTAGACCCAGATAATTTTACATCCCCTCCTATTTATAATAACAAAAATACTATTTTATTTTGTTTAAATTTTGATGTAAAAAATAATTGACATCCCCCTCTGAAGAAAAGAGAATTAATTAATATTCACCTATTAGATTTAAACTCTCAATTTATTTGTGAAACTATGAGAGCTAAATAATATATTTTCTTCATCAAATTCATTATTTAAAGATATAAGATACAAGTGAGTGGAGGAATTGGTGGCAATTATTTTTGGATACAATATCAAAAGAAGAGGACTACATTATGTACCTACCTTAATGGTCTACAAACATCACTTATGAATTTTGTCTGATAATTTAGATCAAATGTACTACTCTTCAAAGTACTGACAACTATATTTTGTTCTCAACCTACTTTGTATGTGTGCATACTAAAACAACAGATGTCAGGGAAAGATATCCCTTAAGTAGAAATACAGATTTATTTTAAAAACTTTCTCATGTAAATTTTCTTTCTCTTACTATCTGTCACCAATGAGATTTTGAAATATTTACATCCATGAAAAATGTAATACAATAATGACATGTTAAATTATATCTCTTCTTATCTATCTATGTTTTTATCTATCATCTATTCATCTGTCATATATCTATCAGGGAAAGAGGTAGAAAGGTAGAGATTATATATGTATATATATAAAATTATCTTTTATATTTTTCTGGTATTTGATTCAATATAGTTTAGAAATAATACTAAAATGACCATTAGTCAAGACTGTTAAGAATTACAGTGTTTGAAGTCTTGAGTTGTTCTATGGTTTCCTTTCAGAGTAAAGTCTTCTATCCTACTCACAAAGCTCACTAAGTTCAGAAAGTAAAGAACTCAAAAGATGTCTTCAGCCTTCATCAAATCACTGAAACTGATGAAACACCCTAGACTTCTCGTCCCATCAGCATTTATAAACCATAAGCAGTGCTAAGAGACACTCCCTAAGAAGCTGAGCTGTGCAGTGAAAGCAGGGCCCGGCAAGCTGCATAGAATAAGCTCATATTATCTGGGCTACCAGAAATGGCATTACTGAAACTTGAACTGCCTGCAGGGCATCCTATGAAGGTTAGGGCTCCATATTTCATGAGCTGTCTCCCAGGCTGCAGTAGGATGTTTGATGAAGCTGGATATGAGAGGGTCTACCCTGTGTGTAATTCACCCCTCTTCTAATTTATAGCACTAATGCCAAAATGTTCATTGTCTAATGTAGTTGGATGTTGGTGGTATGTGAACATTGGTCTGTCATTGGCTCACTGTGTTCTGTGAATAGACACTTGTGACTATTTCCCATGTCATCTGACATGAGTGCATTGCAAATATTGGAAAGAAACATTGAAGTGATCAATATTGGCTCAGGACACCTGAAGAACAGCTTCTCCCCACAGAGAAGATTTATTTGCCCAAAAGGACAAAAAACAGAGAACAAGAGACAAACACAGAAGATTGAGGATGAGGAGTAGGTGTATTTGTCCCCCAAGGTCGGTGGACTGCTTCTGAATCGACATGAGACAGATGTGCCCCTTGGAAAATGACAGTTCATAAAGGTAAAAAGGAAAACCCGATGTTAGGATGAGGTGTTTAATTTTAATTGGACAAGTTAATTAGTTGAGCCAGGGGGGCTATTCATTGCTGGACTTCAGTACTTTTATAGCAGGAAATTGCTAGTTAGTCTCAGGAGGAGTAAGTGGTCAGAAAAGAAAATAGACCTTTGTTGCTAGTGTTAGTTTAGGAATTTAATCTAATGATTTTTTTTTTAGTGAGGCAGGGGGAAAGAGGAAGAAGGTCAAGGCCTTGCCAGAGCCATGTTTGCCATGCACGGCCTGATTAGAATCCCTTCAAATATTTGACAAGGAAGCCAGTTATTTAAAAAACAGGGGAGAGGACCTAAAGTCACTATATATGAGAGCTTACATATAGTAGACGTTTTACATTCACTTTGTGAGATGTGATCTCATTAGACAGCCCAAAATAACACGACTTATTGGAGTTTTCCTCCATTAATTTGTTGACTGCTGGGATTATAGAAATTGGTTGCTATCCCTACACAGGGAACGTTCACACTAAACTAGATTGATGATAGTTCTCATATCAATTTCATTCACTACCTCTAGTAGTTCCTCTGTCTTTCACCTGTGCCCCTAGATTTCACTTTTATTTTGTTTTATATTTTATTATCAATATCACCAAAGTACAGCTTCAGATGGTTTCTAGTTTTCATGCCTTAGTGCTACAGGGCCACTAAAGCAAGAAGTTTAGGACTAAACCTGGCTTTGGTTTCCTGTAGTGCACAGCTGCTTACCAACCACCATAGAACACATCTCTCCTGTACTAGATTCAGAATACAGCAATGTCTGAATGCTCCTCTTTGTTTCCTGATAATGAATTGAAAAGTTTGTCTTGTTTGTGATGATGCCCAGAGTTAAATGTGATGTCATAAAATTGGGAGCAAGTGCAGTGGGGAATATATGAGCTAAACTACATCTTGAAAAAGAATGCTAATACATTTTATTCAAAATGAAATGTAAAAGCTAAAAATGGAACCAATATTTATATTATGAATGAAAGTGCAAGCAACAATGCTATATTTAGACAAAATGAACCAAAATAGGGAAGCAAGCTGAGATAAGGTGCTGCTGAAATCACAGCTTAACAGGAACAGAATTGGCCCTTCTTAGAAAGATTATTAGCTGTTTTGGAGATTGTTGCTCACTCCAGTCAATGAGAGGAAAGTAAAATTACTATATGAGTTACAATTTATAATCTTGAATTAGTTCCTTTTATTTTTACTTTACTCTGATTTAGGCTTTAGAGCAGGTTATAACTTTTAACCTTTTATCATTGTCCATATAAAATCTTTGCTTATAGTATTTATTTTTACATACTGACATTATTTTTATTTAGAGTAATAATTAACCCTAATAACATAACTTTTGTCCTTCCTTTTTCTGGTCTCTCAAATCTTATAATGTGGTTCAAGCATTAGTAAGAAATAAATATATTTGCCTTCTAGAATGGCTCAAAGTACATGAATTTTATAAATTGTGCTATTAAGTATGAAACAAAATTAAATTGTTGAAACAGAAATTGCAAGTTAATTTAAAACTTAATGGTATTTCTTGATTTCCTTTTGGCTTTAAAGATGAGTTCATATTTATTTCAAGTACTTTCCCTTTGCAACAAAAGATCAACTACTCTAATAAAAAAGCATACTATTTAAATAAAGCATTTTCTAAGCAACAGTATGAAATGGATAACAATAGCTATTTAGTAGATGCTAACAACCACGCTCTCAAAGCATACAAAATGAAAAAAATAAAGACAAAAGGAATCTGAAAATGCCATTTATGTTTTGCAGAGAAAATACTATTATATGTACACACTCTGCATTGAAGAGTATTTAAAAAACTTTCATACTTAGGTACTAGCATACTTAGTCATAGGAAAACAGTTGACAGTTCATTGCTGTGGTACAGTGGCCTGTACCCTGTCACTTGTATTTTAATTAAACACTGATTGGCCAGAAGCCAGGCAGGAAGTATAATTGGGGCAACCAGGCAGGAAGTAGAGTTGGAGCAATAAGACTTCTGGGAAGAAGGAATTGTCACCCAGACAGAGAGGAAGCCAGATACAGGGCAAGCAAGATGCAAGATGTGATTGCCTTGCCAAAAAAGTACCAAGCCATGGAGCTAGCACAGACAAGTATTATGGGCTAATACAAGTTATAAGAGATAATAAGAAGCCTGAGTTGTTAGGCCAATCAGTTTATAATTAATGCAGACCTGTGTGTTTTATTTGGGACTAAACGGCTGTGGGAACTGGGCAGGACAAAAATCCCGACACGCAGGCCCTTGGTTGCTATTCCCCATTCCAGCAGAGGATTGTTTTATGTGAGTCTACTCCTAAATAAATAACGCTTTATTATATTCAATCTGAGCTAGTATGAAATTTCTTTTAAGTATCCTTCTTCATCTTCTACTCAGTAAAGCAGATCAAACTTTACAGACTATATTTTACTGTGAAGAAATTATTAAAATTAACTTAAATATATATTTTACCACTTTTTTTCCACAGGTAAATATGTTATATTAAAAATTCAAACAGCTACCAGTTCTAGAAAGGGCAATCTATAAAGAATTATTTATATTGAAAATCACTTGTTAATAACTTTTGATATTAAATAAATGCTTGCCCCATTAGCCCTTGTTTTTTTATTGGCTAACTCTTATATAATAACTTAACCCATTTCTATTAATCTGTGCGTCCCACATGGCAGTGGCTTCTGAGCAAAGTTTTGGTGTCTGTGTCTGTCAGGGCTACATGGCTTCTCTCTGACTCTGCCTCCTTTCTCCCAACATTCACCTTAGTTTTCTCTGCCTATTTAAGTTCTGCCCTGTTATCGGTGCAAAGAAATTTCTTTATTCATTAATCATAATCACAGCATACAGAGGAAAATCCCACATCATTTAAGTATGTGATCCATTTTAAAGAACGTGTTATGCTTGACTTGTTCTAATAGCCAAAATATAAGTTTATTTGTCCCCTCACAATAGAAGAGTAAGGCAGAAGAATAGAGGATCAGTATTAGAACGAGATTTTGAAGAAAATATGGTGCTTTTAGCTTTAAAACTAGAAGGAAGGATCTTCAGCTGGCAAGAAAGCAATGAGCACAAGCTTTAAAAGTCATTCTTTCTAAGACTTCAACAAAAGAAGAAAATATACCTTGCTCAAAACATGACTCAAGGACAACGAGAATTCTAACAGGAGCTGTAAGAGTAGTTTAGTAATATTTCTACCCAATAAAGTAGCAGGAACTTCTTATAGCTGCATTGTAAAGATAAAATAAATACATGTGCTCCATAAAGGCTAAGTCTAAACCTGCCAGAAACATTCTTTTTGTTTATGACTCAGTTTTACAGTATATCAGTTTTCTGAACTAACAAATCATATTGCTTGGTAATATCCCCTAGTTGTGTTGCCCTCAGGCCTTTCTATAAGATAGGATAGTTGTAAGATGTGAACACAAATGACCCTTATTGCCTCAAGAGAAGACTATTAAGAAGATCCAGGAAAAACCCTCTCCATTTTCATCCACTCTTCTCTGAAAACATACAGATAGGAGACACCAAAGAATAACCCACACAATGACTGGAAAAGCCTCAACATTACTCCCTTCTTTTGAAGCAGCTTACAGCTACTACTATAGTGTGGCACCAACAAGTAAAGTTGACTAGACTTTTGCACTTTCTCAAAGGCATTCCTTAATCAATATGTGTTGAGAAGAACATTATCTATTTGTGAGGAACATTCAAGACATTTCACCCTCATAACATGCATAAAAGTTGTGAACTGTTGAAGAAGAAAAATAAAATAATTAAATTCATAACTCAGTGTTTTCATGGTAAGACTGAATGGTTAATTTAATTACATAATTAATTCTTTTAGAGACCAATTTTAACATATACAAATATGTATAGTATGAGTACATAAGCATTTATATATGTGTGCATGTGTTGAGACAGATAGATATGAATAGATATTTATATGTGCATTTCTGTCCATGCTAACACACATATATGTATGTGTATACATGCATATACACATGTATACATGTATGTGTATGTATACATGCATGAAATAGGATAAATGTGACATGTATGTGTTTATAAATATATTTATTTAGTGAGAGAGAGAAAATTGTAAGAGAGATAGAGATGGGAAAATAACATTGATAACTAATTTGTAAAATTTTTGCTTTAAGTCACTACAAATCCAATTAAATAGACAAACAATTTGAACAACAGTTAATAATTTTCTAGGTTTTAGACATTATGTTAACTTCTTTTAAAATCTAAGAAGAGTGAAAAAGAAGGGCTAGAAGGATATATACATATATATATATATATATATATATATATATATATATATATATATATGAAACAATTACCGATTGAGGATGAGAACAACTTATTCTTTAGTAGTCACTTAAATCTGGATGTGACCATATAGACATCCACATGTTCATGTATGTGTATGAATATGTGTATGCATGCATGTGTGCATGCATGTATGTAATAGTTTAGCCTTAGTGTTGGAATACAGATCTAAGAGGATGTAGGGCTCTTTGGCTAGTTAGAAAAGTCAAAATAGTAGGTTCCATGTTCAATGAGACCCTTCCTCATAAAACAAGAAGGAGCCTATTACTCTTGATATCAAGCTTTGGCCTCCAAAAAGGCATGCTAGTACCTAAAAATGGGTAGTAAACCCGCTCACACATAAGGATATGAAAATAATACATGCATACAAACATTCACACATAAACACACACATAAATTCCTATAAAATTATTTCAACAAGTTCAATAAACCTGCCAAAGTTCCACTTCTGATAAAAAGAGATAATATTTTTAATGTATTTGAATTGATGTTTGTGTATGTATGTATGTCTGTGTGTGAAATAGACATCCTGTCATATGCTTCTGACTTCCACTAGTACTCATTTCTAATATCGTTTCCTCAGCATGCACACACACATAAACTCATACTTTTGTACACACAGATGCACACACACACACACACACACACACACACACAATTAAATGTGCCAAAAGGAAACAGAGCAAAGGTAATCAGGACAAGAAAAAGAGCTGGTGAGTATCCATGTTTTGAGGCCTCAGCTAGACTTAATGATAGAATAAGGAAAATTATATGGATATATGAGATTGGAGAAATAATTTTAATTTTTAAAGGCATCGTTGGAAAAAATATTCTGGGATGATGGAATAGCTATTGCAAAACCACTGAGAAATATTCTTGGCTGACTCACAGAGTCGTAAAGGCCAAGGTAGATGGGGAAGGTGAGTAGAAGTGAAATCAGAAGGAAATGAGGTCAGACTGGTCAACGTGAACATTATGGTCTGTAGACAGGCAAAAGAACTTCGACTTTTATTAAATTAAATTTGAAGTCATTGCAGGATAAGAAAAAGAGACCTTATTAACAAAATGCTGCAATAATAAAGAAACATAAAGGTTGTTTATAAAAGGATTTAGCCTTAAGAAAAATGAATATTTTTGAGACTCTAGACAAATTTTGTAAAAATAATTTCTAAGAATTTACAATGATGCTGTAGAGGAAAATAAAACAATAAAGAGAGACTTTGAAATTTTCTCCTGAAGAAAAAAGAAAGATGGACTTGCCAGAAATTAAACGGGCAATAAATCAATGGAAATTGAGGTTTTAAGGTTGTGATTCTGTGGTCCTGATATCAGAGTGTCATTGTGGCAGATATTAAAGTAGGTTATGCACAACTTCTAGAACCATTTCAACATTTAAAATGTTATAGAACAAAGATAGTTAGATGAGCCTTATAAACATAATGCACTGAATAATGAACTGGCTTTTTTTTTTAAGAAAATAGTGATGGTATCTTTGAAACAAAACAAAAAGTTGTAAAGAGGAAATAGTAATCACCAACCAAATGTGTTGTAGCTAACTTAAATAAATATGTATTCAGATCTTAACCTCATGATATACATGGATAGCTGGATTATGTCTGTACAAGAAGAAGGAATAAACAATAGGCATGATGTCAGAGGCATCTATGAAGCAATACTCCTTGCTTATAAACTATGTGGTGCCAATAAATTTACGGAAACAGAAATCATTTCCTTCACATATGTCCTCACTGATGACTCTCATTAGATTCTAAGGTGGTGTAGGACAAATATCTGTATTCTGTCAACCATAAATAAATACTGATTGGCCAGTATCCAGGCAGAAAGTATAGGTGAAACAACCACAGAGGAAGTAGAGTCAGGTCAAGGAGAACAGAGGAATTCTGGGAATTAGCAAGCCCATTCCTCTGCTGTTGTGACCCGACCACAGAAGAAGCAAGATATGACTGCCCCACTGAATAAGGTACTGAGCCACATAGCTAACACAGATATGAATAATGGGCTATATCTGTTATAATAGTTGTTAAGAAGCCTGAGCTAATGGGCCAATCAGTTTATAACTAATGTAGAACCCTGTGTGATTTCTTTGGGACTTAATGATTGCGGGAACAAGGCAGCACAAGGACTGGGCAGGGCAGAAATCCCCGACAACACTAAGGGATAGTTCCTGGTATTTCCAATAGTCCTGCATAAATAAAGGTCTCGAGACAAAGCAAACTCAGCTCTCATGGGTTTCACAAAGGGAGTGTCAGTGGTGACATTTGAAACCAATGGGAAATATGAGCGAAATGGGATAATGTGATGACATGGGGGAAAGTAAAGAAAATGCTTCTCTTGCTCCCTCTCTCTCACTCTGGGTTTGCAGATGAATGCTTGAGTGTGTGTGTGTGTGTGATAAATTTTCAAATAAAAATATCAATCAGGGAGGAATAGAAGAAATTTATATGCTTCTCATACAAATCTGCTGGTAAAGGAAAAATAGAATAGTGAATATTTAAAAAGGGAAATTAATTTTGGTGAATTAGCATAATCTATTCCTAGTGTCATTTTATATTAAGAAACATTAGAGGAGAAACCAGGGAAAGTCAATCAAGAAAGAGAAAAATAAAGCAGTATATTTATATTGACAGAAATGGCCTGATACATAACTAAATTCTGACCATCCCTCTGTGTGCTTACATGTTAACGGGATTTCTACCCTGCTCCAACAAGGGAAGCAACATGAAGAGGTATTAGTTAAAGAAGAAGAGAGAGAGAAGCAGGAATTTAATGGTATACAGTAAGCTAAATATGTTGATGAAGTACAGGAAAATCATTTGAGGGACTGGTAGTGTATTTACAGACACTGTTGTGACAATATGCTTAATGTGAGGCTAGTCATAAAGATAGAGTTTTCTCTGCCTTGATGAAAACCTGATATATGTGTATTAGCAAGAATAGACAGATAATTGTACTTAACCAAGGATAATATTTTGTGAGATAAAATAAAATAGGAAAAGAAGTAAGAATGTAGCCCAATGAATTATTTTACAAAGTCACAATGATATTTAATCTGTTAAATTAGAATAACTTATTAACAAGATACACAAAAAAGTAGGGTGGAAAAATTAGAACAGGAGTCAGCAGGCTAGGCTCACAACCATATTTAGCCTATGTTGCTGAATAACATATTACTAAAACACAATCAGACTCATATATTTACTAATATAAATGATTAGTACTGTAATATATTGGCACAGATGATATTAGACAGGAATACTACATAGTGATAAGATATAGGCATTATATTATGCATATTGAGAATCTTAGATATTTATTTTTCATTTATATAGCCTTTGTTGGTGTGTATATTTTTACATATATATGGTACATACAAGTAAAGTTTATATATACACACACAGGCACACACATGCACACCTCTCAATAAGATGTATGAATACATATATATAGTGTTGCATACAAATATATATGAATATATAGTGTATAATATACTGTAAAGAATATAGTATATATAACAACCATATACTATAAGATATATTATGTTTATATATTGTATATAAATGCATATAGTATATAAAACAATTTTCTATTTATTCAAAAGTATGTCAGGCAAAATGGAGATTGCCCAAATATTTCCTTGCAAGACATTCCTTTGCATGTATTAAAATTGATTATTCTCTGTGATAACTAAGTGGAGAACTTGTACCTTTGGATTAATGAGAGACTGCTCTCTGAATAGTAAAATGTCAGCTGAGTGCTTGTGGAAGACAAAATTTTGGAATGGAAAAGATATAGGGATGATTTTGCACCAAATGTCAAGGACAATTTACATAAAGGAACAGAGGTGAAAGAGTGCAGAGAATGTGAAATGAATGAAAACTAGGTTTTCCTACTTACCATATAGAGTGGGAGACAGAGTTGTCATAGAATCTGGTTTGCATTGGCCATATCAGCAAAAGAGAGTAAAAGCGGCAATGATTTTTTTTTGAGCATTCTGAATACAACATTTATCTTCATATATTTTTGGAAATAATGTTCTTAGGTTCATGACAATAATCATAATGCATAGTCATATAGTAATTTTAATTTTATAATAATTCTAAATATGGATACACTTAGGAAGTGTTTTGCCTTGTAGATGACAACTTTTTTCATTCTATAAGTAGAATGGAGAATGATTAGCAATATGATAAAAATATATTGGATATAATAGCAATAAATAAAATTATTAAAATAAACTGTTTTTCAGAGAGGCATACAGAAACAATATCTGCATTGCATAAATTTTAATATATTACTAAAAGAGAAATAAATGCTTTAATGTTTTATTTTTAAAATAACATCTCATAATACAAAATAAAAAAATATATAGGGTTGCTTAATATTTCTATATTATAACCCCATTAAAAGATGTGACTTTTACAAAATATATCAAATATTCTGTCTTTGAAAACAGCACTTATTCTATGAGAATTTTCATTTTTATTATCTTATAAAATGATTTTAAAAAGTACTTAAGATTAAAACATGCATTGTTATAAGTCTAAAGTGGAAAGATAAATGAAAAAAGAGATTTGTTTTGTTTTGTTTTCTGACAACCCAGACCCAAATAATCATATTTGTAACACTGTTTCTCCTATTAGCTCAGTTTTTTTTATTAACTAACTCTTACATCTTAAATTAACCCATTTCTATTATTTTACATTTTATCATGAGGTTCATGGTTTGTTACCTCTTGCTTCTTGGACAGCTGTATGGAATCTGCCTCCTTTGGTAGCTACATGTGGCTTTTTGACTCTGCCTACTCTCTGGCTATATTCTGCTCTGCCATAGGGTGAAAGAGCTTTATTTATTAACCAATAATAACATATATACAAAATGAATCCCACATCAATATAATGTCTTGTATTTGATATCTTTAAAATAGCCATGTATTTTACAGTTTTTATTGTTGATGAATTTAAAAGTTTTTCTTGGGAGGCAGAAACACGTGGATCTCTGTAAGACAGAGGCTAGCCTAGTCTACAAGAGCTAGTTCCAGGAAAGGCTCCAAACCTACAGAGAAACCTTATATCGAAACACACACACACACACACACAAAAAAAATATGTAATAGTTAAGCTTGCAGTCATGTTAGTTAGATTTTCTAGATGTACAGAGAGGTATTTCAGATGAAAAGACATTCTTCAAACCCTTTACTCATGTTAGTAAGATTTTCTAGATGTACAGAGATGTATTTCAGATGAAAAGGCATTCTTCAAACCCTTCAAGGACTACAGAATATGGCATTAAAATGTTTAAAAATTTAGGACTTTTCATGACAATTTTGAAACATTTACTCCTGGCAGCACCAATCTACTTCAAGAGGGAAATGGGCATCGAAGAGATTCCTTATGAAGCTGGTTAGCCATTTGGGCATGAAACTGTTCTTTCCTGGATGGCTTGATGAACTGGACATATAAGACCCACAGAGAAATGACTGCTGAACTTGACTAAAGGCGAGATGTTCCTTCAGGGTTCCTGCTTCCTGAAAGAGTCTGCCAGACATTTTGCAGGATACAAAAATAAAGCTACTGACAAACTGCCAATATAGGTGGAACTGTCTTTCATGAAAATATCTGCTGGATAATATGGGTCACTAGACTAAAGCTAGATGCCCCAATGGAATAGAAAAGATTTGGATGACTGTCCAGGAAGAAGGTGTTTCTATCAATTCTATAGTTTTGGAAGTAGCTTACAATGCAATTCCTTTTTTCTTAGATAACATTATATCTTTCTGGAGTCAAATATTTGATAGTTATAGTTTCCTTAGTTATGATAAAAGACAAAGTAGATATAAATATTGTAACTATAATTTTTACTTTATATCTGTTTTGTTATATGCAATTTTATTATGTAAAAGTTAAAATCTTCCTCTTTTATTTAAAAGGAAAAGGGGAGGTAATGTGGGATTTCCCTATGTATGCTGTTATTTACTACTGAAAAATAAAGAACTGCTTTGGGAGATCCTTTCATTTTCTGGTGTCCTCTTCAATTTCTTTCTTCAAAGACTTAAAGTTCTTGTCATATAGATCTTTCACTTCTTGGTCAGAGTTACCCCAAGATATTTTATGCTATTTGTAGCTATCGTGAAAGGTGATGCTTCTCTGATTTCCCTCTCTGTTTCCTTATCCTTAGTGTATAGGAAGGCCACTGATTTTTTGGAGTTGATATTGTATCCTGCCACATTACTAAAGATGTTTATCAGTTGTAGGAGTTCTTAGGTAGAGTTTTTGGGGTCGCTTATGTATACTATCATATCATCTGCAAATAACGAAAGCTTAACTTCTTCCTTTCCAATATGAATCCCCTTAATCCCCTTACGTTGTCTTATTGCTATTGCTAGAACTTCAAGCACTATATTGAAGAGGTATGGAGAGAGTGGACATCCTTGTTGTGTTCCTGATTTTAATGGGATGGCTTTGAGTTTTTCTCTGTTTAATTTAATGTTAGCTGTCGGCTTGCTGTAAATAGCTTTTATTATATTTAGGTATGACCCTTGTATCCCTAATCTCTCCAAGACCTTTATCATATCAAGGGACATTTAGGTTGTTTCCAGGTTCTGTCTATGACAAAAAATTGCTCCTATGAACATAGTTGAGCACATATCTTTGTGCTGTGATTCAACATCCTTTTGATATAGATCCAAAAGTGGTATTACTGGGTCTTGAGGCAGGTGGTTTCCTAATTATCTGAGAAATCACCACACTGATAACCAAAGGGGCTGTACCAGCTTGCATTCCTACCAGCAATGCAGGAGTGTTCCCTTTATCCCACAACCTCTCCAGCATAAGTTGTTATCCAAGCAGTGATTTAAATAATATAGTTTCTGTGTAATTATTTTGGTTCTGAGAAGCCAGGACAAACAAGTGGAGAGCAGACTGGAACAAGCAAGTGGCCTCCCTCCAACACCCTGCATCCCACCAGATATCAGAAGAAGATTGATTTTTATAGAAAATTCCCCAGCCCACACACTTACAATCACAGTGTGACATCAGCTGTTCTTCCATGACATCTGCACACTGATGGATGGGAATTATGGAAACTTTGAGGGAAATTACAGACCCAGCTATTTAAACCCAGTTCATCACCCTAATAACATTTTTTCTCTCATTAAGAAGGAATTAGCTAACAAATTTAGGTGTGAAAGAAATATTTTGATTTCACTTTAGTTTGTGAAGAGAAAGTTCTATATTTTATCACGTTCTCTCCTCTAGTTTATGCAAAAAACAGTTATTAAAGCATGGAATTCAATATTAGATGTCAATAGAGATTTGTTAATTTAGTTCTATCAAAATCTGGTGGGATACATTTGGATATTAAGCAGCATTAGTCTTAGGATATAATGGAAGATATTATACAAACTTATTATCATCTTTCTATGTTGGTTGTGGGCTTTTAAGGGTAGGGTCATCCAGTGTTTATCAATTGATTGATGACTTTGTTGTTCTGAAATAAGGGAAATATTGGCCCAAGAATAAGTAACTCTGGTTTTAAGTCTTGAATAATAAATAACCAGACATGAGAACTGCTGGTCTCAAAGAAGTCTACTTAAATGATTGTGGTAAATTGATGTTCATAGATGATTTTTCTATTTAGTCTTCAAAAGGCAAATGCAAATATAGAAATCATCATGGAATTGTAGGTCTTGTAGTCCCTGCCACTGAGAATCTAAGAGTGAAGTTTCTAGATTGACAAAAGCACAGTCTCCATGCTCCATGACATAAGTAAGTGGTGTCTTCATCAACAGAACCTTACCATCAGGCTGTGGAGGATGACCCCAATAACTCATGATATTTTAGGGGCTTATGTGACTCCTTTGTCCAATGACTAACCAATATGTAACCCATTTATGGCACTGGAGGTGATACTTTGGAAGATATCTCCCTGTTGTATTGTGCTCTGCATTATATTACAATTGTTCATTTTAAGTTTTGTTTTTTTTTTTTTGATTTTTTTATTGATAAAAGGAGGATAAAGAAAAGAAAAAAAAACAAATTTTCACCTCCTCCCACCAGCCTCCCATTTCCCTCCCCCTCCTCCCACTCTTCTCCCCCTCCTCCCACTCTTCTCCCCCTCCTCCCACCCCTCTCCCCTTCCCCCCACTCTTCTCCCCCTCCCTTTCCAGTCCAAAGAGCTGTCAGGGTTCCCTGCCCTGTGGTACGTCCTAGGTCCTCCCCCCTCCATCCATATCTAGGAAGGTGAACATCCAGACTGGCTAGGCTCCCACCAAGCCAGCACATTGCGTAGGATCAAAACCGCGTGCCATTGTCCTTGGCGTCTCATCAGCCCTCATTGTTCGCCATGTTCCGAGAGTCCAGTTTTATCCCATGCTTTTTCTGGTAACAGTCCAGCTGGCCTTGGTGAGCTCCCAGTAGATCATCTCCACTGTCTCAGTGGGTGGGTGCACTCCTCGTGGTCCCGACATCTTTGCTCATGTTCTCACTCCTTCTGCTCCTCATTGGGACCTTGGGAGCTCAGTCCAGTGCTCCAGTGTGGGTCTCTGTCTCTATCTCCATCCATCGCCAGATGCAAGTTCTAGGATGATATGCAATATATTCGTCAGTATTGCTCTAGGGTAGGGTCATTTCAGGTTCCCTATCCTCAGCTGCCCAGGGAACTAACTGGGGACCTCAGCTTGGGCACCTGGGAGCCACTCTAGGGTCAAGTCTCCTGCCCACCCTAAAGTGGGTCCCTTAACTAAGAATTGTGGTTCCGTGCTCCCCTATCCAACCTTCCTTTATCCTGATCCTCCTGTTTCCCCAAGTCCACCCTCCTTCCCTTCTACCTTTTCTCTCCCCATCTCCCCTAACCCCCATCCCACCCCACCCCAAAGATCCCACTTTTCCCCCCGGCAATTTTGTCTACTTCCCTTATCCAAGAGGATAACTATATGTTTTTCCTTGGGTTCACCTTCTTACTTAGCTTCTTTAGATTCGCCTATTGTAGACTCCGTGAACCCTATTTATGGCTAGAAACCAATTATGAGTGAGTACATCCCATGTTCGTCTTTTTGGGCCTGGGATACCTCACTCAGGATAGTGTTTTCTATTTCCATCCATTTGCATGCAAAATTCGAGAAGTCATTGTTTTTTACCGCAGCGTAGTACTCTAGTGTGTATATATTCCATACTTTCTTCATCCATTCTTCCATTGAAGGGCATCTAGGTTGTTTCCAGGTTCTGGCTATTACAAATAATACTGCTATGAACATAGTTGAACAAATGCTTTTGACATGTGATAGAGCATCTCTTGGGTAAATTCCCAAGAGTGGTATTGCTGGGTCCAGGGGTAGGTTGATCCCGAATTTCCGGAGAAACCGAAACACTGACTTCCACAGTGGTTGCACAAGA
Source organism: Microtus pennsylvanicus (assembly GCF_037038515.1). Lineage (NCBI taxonomy): Eukaryota > Metazoa > Chordata > Mammalia > Rodentia > Cricetidae > Microtus > Microtus pennsylvanicus. The sequence continues at coordinate 22,302,514 of NC_134584.1, forward strand.
TTGCATTCCCACCAGCAATGGATGAGGGTACCCCTTCCTCGACAGCCTCTCCAGCAAAGGCTATCCTTGGTGTTTTTGACTTTAGCCAATCTTACAGGTGTAAGATGATATCTCAAAGTTGTTTTGATTTGCATTTCCCTGATCGCTAAGGAGGTTGAGCATGACCTTAAGTGTCTTTTGGCCATTTGAACTTCTTCTGTTGAGAATTCTCTGTTCAGTTCAGCGCCCCATTTTTTAATTGGGTTAATTAGCATTTTAAAGTCTAGTTTCTTGAGTTCTCTATATATTTTGGAGATCAGACCTTTGTCTGTTGCGGGGTTGGTGAAGATCTTCTCCCAGTCAGTAGGTTGCCTTTGTGTCTTAGTGACAGTGTCCTTTGCTTTACAGAAGCTTCTCAGTTTTAGTAGGTCCCATTTATTCAATGTTGCCCTTAATGTCTGTGCTTCTGGGGTTATACCTAAGAAGCGATCGCCTATGCCCATCTGTTGTAGGGTATTGCCCACTTTCTCTTCTATCAGATTCAGTGTTTTCGGGCTGATATTGAGGTCTTTAATCCATTTGGACTTGAGTTTTGTGCACGGTGATAGATATGGGTCTATTTTCATTCTTCTACAGGTTGACATCCAGTTGTGCCAGCACCATTTGTTGAAGATGCTTTCTTTCTTCCAATGTAAACTTTTAGCTCCTTTATCGAAAATGAGGTGTTCATAGGTTTGAGGGATAAAGTCCGGGTCTTCTATACGATTCCATTGGTCGACTTCTCTGTTTTTATGCCAGTACCACCCTGTTTTCATTACTGTAGCTCGGTAATAGAGTTTGAAGTCAGGGATGGTAATGCCTCCAGAAGATCCTTTATTGTATAGGATTGTTTTGGCTATACTGGGTTTTTTGTTTTTCCATATAAAGTTGATTATTGTCCTCTCCAGATCTGTGAAGAATTTAGATGGGATCTTGATGGGGATTGCATTGAATCTATAAATTGCCTTTGGTAGAATTGCCATTTTTACTATGTTGATCCTCCCAATCCAAGAGCAAGGGATGTCCATCCATTTTTTGGTATCCTCTTCAATTTCTTTCTTCAATGCCTTAAAGTTCTTGTCAAATAGATCTTTCACTTCCTTGGTTAGATTTACCCCAAGATATTTTACGCTGTTTGTGGCTATCGTGAATGGAGAAGCTTCTCTGATTTCCCTCTCTGCTTCCATATCCTTTGAGTATAGGAGGGCGACTGATTTTTTGGAGTTGATCTTGTATCCTGCCACATTACTAAAGCTGTTTATCAGCTGTAAAAGTTCTTTGGTGGAATTTTGGGGGTCGCTTATGTACACTATCATATCATCTGCGAATAACGAAAGTTTAACTTCTTCATTTCCAATTCGAATCCCCTTGATCCCATTATGCTGTCTTATTGCTATTGCTAGAACTTCCAGCACTATATTGAAGAGGTATGGCGAAAGTGGGCAGCCTTGTCGTGTTCCTGAGTTAAGCGGGATGGCTTTGAGTTTCTCTCCATTTAATTTGATGTTAGCTGTCGGCTTGCTGTATATAGCTTTTATTATATTTAGGTATGACCCTTGTATCCCTAATCTCTCCAAGACTTTTAACATAAATGGATGTTGAATTTTGTCAAATGCTTTTTCAGCATCTAATGAAATGATCATATGGTTTTTTTCTTTCAGTTTATTTATATGATGGATTACATTGATAGATTTTCGTATGTTGAACCAGCCCTGCATCTCAGGAATGAAGCCTACTTGATCATAATGGATAATTTTTCGGATGTGTTCTTGGATTCGGTTTGCCAGTATTTTGTTGAGGATTTTTGCGTCGATATTCATGAGTGAGATCGGCCTGTAATTCTCTTTCCTGGTTGAGTCTTTGTGTGGTTTTGGTTTCAGAGTAACTGTAGCTTCATAAAAGGAATTTGGTAATGACCCTTCTGTTTCTATATTGTGGAATACATTGAGGAGTATAGGTATTAGGTCTTCTTGGAAGTTCTGGTAGAATTCCGCATTGAAACCATCTGGCCCTGGGCTTTTTTTGGTAGGGAGGTTTTTGATAACAGCTTCTAGTTCTTCGCGACTGACAGGTCTGTTTAGCTTGTTCACCTGGTCTTGATTTAATTTTGGTAAATCGTATTTATCTAAGAAAGTGTTCATTTCTTTTACATTTTCCAGTTTAGTGGCATACAAGCTTTTGTAGTAAGATCTAATGACTCTCTGAATTTCCTCTGTGTTTGTGGTTATGTCCCCCTTTTCATTTCTGATCTTATTAATTTGCAAATTTTCTCTCTGCCGTTTGATTAGTTTGGATAGGGGTTTGTCAATCTTGTTGATTTTTTCCAGGAACCAGCTTCTTGATTCATTGATTCTTTGGATTGTTTTTTGTGTTTCTATTTTGTTGATTTCAGCCCTCAGTTTGATTATTTCCAGTCTTCTACTCCTCCTAGGTGAGTCTGCTTCTTTTTTTTCTAGAGCTTTCAGGTGGGCTGTTAAGTCTCCAATATGTGCTTTTTCTGTTTTCTTTAAGTGGGCACTTAGTGCTATGAACTTTCCTCTCAGGACTGCTTTCATAGTGTCCCATAAGTTCGAGTATGTTGTTTCTTTATTTTCATTGATTTCAAGGAAGACTTTAATTTCTTTCTTTATTTCCTCCTTAATCCAGGTATGGTTCAGTAGTTGACTGTTCAGTTTCCATGAGTTTGTAGGCTTTCTGGGGGTAGCATTGTTGTTGAATTCTAACTTTAATCCATGGTGATCTGATAAGACACAGGTGGTTAGTAATATTTTTTTTGTAGCTGTGTAAGTTAGCTTTGTTACCAAGTATGTGGTCAATTTTCGAGAAGGTTCCATGAGCCGCAGAGAAAAAGGTATATTCTTTCCTATTTGGGTGGAATATTCTATAGATGTCTGTTAAGTCCATTTGCTTCATTACCTCCATTAATTCTCTAATTTCTCTGTTAGGTTTCTGTCTGATTGACCTGTCCATTGGTGAAAGAGGAGTGTTGAAGTCTCCTACTATTAGTGTGTGCGGTTTGATGGCTGCCTTGAATTTTAGCAATGTTTCTTTTACATACGTGGGTGCTTTTATATTAGGGGCATAGATATTCAGGATTGAGATTTCTTCCTGATGAATTTTTCCTGTTATGAGTATAAAATGTCCCTCTCCATCTCTTTTGATTGATTTAAGTTTGAAGTCAACTTTGTTAGAAATTAGTATGGCCACACCTGCTTGTTTCTTAGGTCCATTTGCTTGATAAGCCTTTTCCCAGCCCTTTACTCTGAGTAGGTGCCTGTCTTTGTGGTTGAGGTGTGTTTCTTGTAGACAGCAGAATGTTGGATCCTGTTTTCGTATCCAGTCTCTTAGCCTGTGCCTTTTTATAGGTGAGTTGAGTCCATTGACATTAAGTGATATTAATGACCAGTGGTTGTTAACTCCGGTCACTTTTTAAGTAGTAGGGTTTGTGTGTTTCCCTTCTTTGAGTTGCGCTGGTGAAGGGTCTCTAGATGTCTGAGTTATTGAGGTCTTTGTTGGACTCCTTGGTTAGTGATTTTCCTTCTATTATTTTCTGTAAGGCTGGATTTGTGGCTACGTATTGCTTAAATTTGTTTTTATCCTGGAAAATTTTGTTTTCACCATTTATGGTGAACGAAAGCTTGGCTGGATATAGTAGTCTGGGCTTGCATCCAAGGTCTCTTAGTTTTTGCAGTACATCTATCCAGGACCTTCTGGCTTTCATGGTTTCCATAGAGAAGTCAGGTGTAAGTCTGATAGGTTTACCTTTATAAGTAAGTTGGCCTTTTTCCTTTGCGGCTCTTAATATTCTTTCTTTATTCTGTATATTTTGTGTTTTGATTATTATATGGCGAGGGGATGTTTTTTTTTGATCCAGCCTATTTGGGGTTCTGTATGCCTCTTGAACCTTCATAGGTACATCCTTCTTCAGGTTGGGAAAGTTTTCTTCTATAATTTTGTTAAGTATATTTTCTGGACCGTTGAGCTGCACTTCTTCTCCTTCTTCTACTCCAATTATTCTTAGGTTTGGTCTTTTTATTGTGTCCCATATTTCCTGAATGTTTTGTGATGAGAGTTTGTTGGACTTGCTGTTTTCTTTGATCAGTGCGTTTATTTTCTCTATGTTATCCTCAGACTCTGAGATTCTTTCTTCTATCTCTTGTATTCTGCTGGTTATGCTTGTTTCTGTAGTCTCTATTCGTTTACCTAGATTTTCCATGTCCAGCCGGCCCTCTGTTTGTGTTTTCTTCTTTGCCTCCATTTCATTTTTCAAATCATGAACTGTTTCCATTATCTGCTTGATTGTTTTTCCTTGCTTTCCTAGGGTATCATTCACTGATTTACTCAGTTCCTCGAACTTTCTGTTATACTTCTCATCCATTTCTATAAGGGCGTTTTTTATATGCTGTTTAAGGGTGTCAATCACTGTCATGAAGTCAGTTTTTTCTCCTTCTTCATGATTAAGGTGTTCATGTCCTCCTGTTGTGAGGTTGCTGGCTTCTGGTGGTTTCGTGTTGTTTTTCAGATTGTTGGGTGAATTCTTGCATTGCCGTCTCCCCATCTCTTCCTTCCAATATTCTCCTATGGATCTTCTTTTACAGGATCAGGTCTTCTTGCCAACTGATGTACCTTCCAAGTGATGTCACTCCCCCGTGATGTTTCTCCTGGAGTCCAGTTCCGATCTCCTTGCTGCTTGGTTAGCTTGCAAACAAAGGCCCACCCTGCTTGCTGCAGGCAGGTTATGAAGACAAAGGAGCTACCACCTTCCCCTTTGCACTCACCTTCGGGTTCAGTCCCAGCACCCAGGCAGGCTGAACAGGGAGGCACTCTGCCCCAAGAAGGGAGGGATGGAGGGAGACAGGGGGTAGGGGGATCTGGATGTAAGCTGGATGGGATAGGAAGAGAGAGGAGGTACCGGGCAGTGTAGCCCTGTAGGTTGATCAGGAAGTGTAGGCGGGCTGTTCCCGGGTGCCGCAGCACTCACTCACCACAATGATGTCTCACTAGGTGCCCTGATCGAAACTCCGTGCTGCTTGGTTCGCTGGCAGACAAAGGGCCCACCCTGCTTGCTGCAGGCGGGCTATGGGGACAAAGAAGCCCCCGAGCTCCCCTTTACCCTACGCTTGGGGTTAGGACCCAGCGCCCAAGCAGGCAGAGCAGGGAGGCGCTCTGCCACCAAGGAAGGGAGGGGGGAGAGAAACAGAGGGTGGGGGGGTCTGGATGTAAGCTGGATGGGATAGGAAGAGAGAGGAGGTACCGGGCAGTGTAGCCCTGTAGGTTGATCAGGAAGTGTAGGCGGGCTGTTCCCGGGTGCCGCAGCACTCACTCACCACAATGATGTCTCACTAGGTGCCCTGATCGAAACTCCGTGCTGCTAGGTTCGCTGGCAGACAAAGGGCCCACCCTGCTTGCTGCAGGCGGGCTATGGGGACAAAGAAGCCCCCGAGCTCCCCTTTACCCTACGCTTGGGGTTAGGACCCAGCGCCCAAGCGGGCAGAGCAGGGAGGCTCTCTGCCACCAGGGCTAAGTTTTGTTTTTTAATGTCTGTATGTGCACTTGCAAAGAAGTGTAGTGGTAGATTTCTATATGGCTAAGTAAAAGTATTTTAACATTGTTTTTCCCACTCCTTACTTTTCCTATTACTCTGCCATGGCATTACCTCCCAATTCCATTCTTCTTTTCTAATTTCCACTTGGTGAACACTATGTTTTATTGCACCTGATGTCTCTGAATGTTTGTGCTAAATCACACACAAGGAAACTGAGGCACATGGATGAGGGGGACCTGCTGAAGGGATATGGAAGCTAACTACATCCAATTGGCTAGGACTCAATACTAGTAGCACAGAGATAATAACAGAAGGTATAAGATAAATATTGATAGCTTTAAACAGATGCAACTTAATGAATAAATGAAGTGGGGAGTAAAAAAGATAAAGCCGATGTGCAGCATTAAACGTAATTATTCTAAGTATTCTCCGGATTGGTGGACAGTCACTCTATGAGATTTAATTTTCAGGTGTTCTTAGTAACTGTCTTCTAACATTTGCATAATAGAAGTGGAGTGATGTTGCTTTACACTGGGGATCTGCTGTTAAAGCAATATCAAGGACAAAGACTCTTACTGAAAACAATGCACCACTATGCAGTGGTAGCACATGCCTTAATCTCAGCACTTGGGAGGCAGAGGCAGGTGAATCTCTTTAAGTTCGAGGCCAGCCTGTTCTACAAGAGTCAGTTGCAGGACAGGTTCCAAAGCTACAGAGAAACCCTGTCTCAAAAATCCCAAAGGAAGGAAGGAAGGAAGGAAGGAAGGAAGGAAGGAAGGAAGGAAGAATGCACCAAGCTGGCCCCTTCTAATATAAATATTTTGTCCTAGCATGCTTCTCATTAACTGATCCAAATGCAAGGCATTAAAATGATAGTTTGACTGGGTCAATATTTTTATGTAACATGATGAGAATAGTATTCTATTTCTGTGTCTTCTTCTCCTGAACCCTGACATAATGAAAGAAAAAAAATAGAGATAGAACAATCAGATAAAAAATAGACAATTCTCAAATTTTTAAAAAGGTAACTGAACAGTGTTTCTCAAGGCTTCTGGGATCAACCAGGGTCAGATAAACTCCTGGAAGCTTTCAGAAGTCATTAAGGGGGCCCAAGCAGACAGAGACAGTCGAAGGGTGTCTTAGTAACTTTTAGCTGAAAAAAATGGCAATAGCTGAAAATTTAGGAAATAGCAATTATATATCTTATAAAAAAATTAAGATGCTGTGTGATGAACTAAAAAAATAAAAAGTAGTTAAAATATCATATCATTTTGCCTTTTAACTTTTTCCTTCTAAACCTAACCTCCTTCCAATGTAACTTCTACTTTGGTGCCTGTCAAACCCAAAACCTATTCACTCTAAATTATAATATGGATATTATCACATGTGTGCTATTACAATTGTTCTTGATTATACCCAGAAATGGAAGGTAAGCTCCTATTGTTAAAGATATTATGCAGTTGAGTCAGGACTCAATGACCACTGAGCTGGAAATGGCCTAACAAGAATGTGTGTGTGTGTGTGTGTGTGTAAATAACACATATATATATTATTTGTATACATATATATACTATTGAGAAAAACATATATGTTTCACAAATCATTTATTATTGCTTGTTTGTGTATATTTCTGGATAACTACTTGAAAGTTTTTATCAGTATACATTTATGCAAAAATTTCAAGTGTTCTGGAATCAGACGCTTTCCCTAATAAGTTTTCCTATACCCACTTTGCTATATAAACTCAGATGAATTCATTAAGATGCTCTTGATTATAAAATATAAGCAATAGTAGATTAACCTTTAGAGATTTTACTGAAAGTTTTACATGAATTATTTCTAACTTCTCCAGTTGTTGAACAGTGCCTGGCATAAAAAGCTCTTAGGATATATAAAAGATAGAAGCTTATTTTCCTTTTCCATGTCACACATCTATTTTGTAGCATAAAACTTAGATTAGACTGCAATTTCATCTGAGTTTAAGGTCTGCCTCCTTAATTACTACATCACTTAAAGGGCCTGAAGAAAGAAGTGTTGCAATTTAACCAAGACTCATTAAAAGAATCTCTTTAAGTACTCTTTCACTAGGTGTGGAAAGAGTTTAAGGAGGGGAGTGAGACTAATTTGCAATTCTACAGCAGGTGACAGTCAGGAGACATTCTCACCTCTAGGCTAAAGTAGAAAAATCCCAGAAACAATCTCTAATCATTTAAAAGGCAAGAGATTCACAGTGAGGAACTATGGACTTCAGCAAAAGAAAGCATTGAAATCCAAGCAAATAGGTAACAACTGTAGAAAGACAGAACACACGAGTTCTTTTAAAATTAAATATGTGTTTAATTGATAAATTCATAAATAATAGAACTTAATTTCCTCAAGTCTCTTAAGTATGATGTATTCTTGAGTATACAATATTTGAATTTGGGTTAAGCACTGAGAAGCCCTTTCTAACTTAATTATAGATGGAAGGTGTACTGTCTTTGTGGGGAGCCCTATCATGTACTTTGTCTTTCTTTTCCATTTCTGATGAAAGGCAGTTCAAATGTCATTCACATCTCAGAGACTGCTTGCCTTCCCTTCGAAATACTCCTCTTCTAAACTTCCTACCAATTGGACTAATCATTTTAACTATTATTCAATTTATCAATCATGGTTAATAGAGAATTTTCTTCTATTTACTTTTTTATCTTGAGATTCTAAAAACTGCTACATGCAGGGTACAAAATCAAGAGTTTATAGAAATAAATGCTCAAGCTGAACCAGAATTTCTTCAATATATACTTTTTTTCTGATTTCTTCTAACATACATAGGAGAATGCTTGCACAATTGAATAAGAAATGACAAAAGGTAAAAGTAAACACACACACACACACACACACACACACACACACATATATATATATATATATATATATATATATATATATATATATATATATATAATTTCATGCATTCTGTATTCTGGAAATATAAGCAATTATTTTAATGTTTATCTGCCCTGCTTAATGAATAGTTTTATACTGAGCATATCACTGCATTACTTATTTATGCGGCAATATTTCAAATAGGGATTGTACAAATTAGGTAATTCTCTACTCATTTTGAACAAGTACACTGAGCTAGATAAGATTAGCTTTTGAAAAATGTGATGCAATTCAGCTGAAACAAGTCTGTATGTGTGAGTCAGAGATGACCATGTCTTATTTATAGTATATGAATCCACATGAAATATTTTTTGTTCTATTTTCTACACAGAATATACTTACTCATTTTTAATTTGGGGTATCTTATTGTGTTCCTTTAACTTTCTGTTTTAAACAAGGTCTCATGTGGCCTTGGATAACTTCAAATTCCCTCTATACTGCGGGAGACCTTGATGACCAGAAGATCCACCATTCCTCCTTTCCTACGTGTGATGGTTTTGAATTGTTTCAATGTTTGTAGTTTACAGAATTATGAAAATGAGTATTTTATTAATATATTTTTGTTGATTTTAGTGAAGAGTTCCATATTTAAAAACACCTGTGCAGTAGAAATGTTATCTATTCTTTAGTCTTAGGAAACAAGAACTATAGAAAGATTTTCATAGACTCAAATTTGTCTCCTGTCTGTTGTGTTCATAAAAATGTCATACATACCCCTCACTTTAAGAGTAACTGAGCAGAAGCCGGGAAGGTTGGGTCATAACTTTAACACCAACTCCCACTTCAGTGTAGTCAGCATGATTTCTTCATCGATGAACCCAACCTCTTTACGTTTTCCCCATCAAGCTAGCTAGGGCTATGCAATAGGACACTGTTAATAAGTAACGTAGAGGACAAAATGTAAAGTAATTTAGCAGAGAGGGAGTTGCAGAACAGACACAGAAATGGAAAACTGGATTTTTCAGAAAACTCCACTTCCTATCATTATAGAAAGAGAAGAGTATATATGTGTTTGTGTGAGTTTATGTATCTATCTACTCGTCTATTCGGCAAACACTCTGAACTGACAAACTTCTAGATTATGCAAGTAACAAAATAACAGCACACAGTAACTAGGAATGAACTTTCTTCCTTCCTTCCTTCCTTCCTTCCTTCCTTCCTTCCTTCCTTCCTTCCTTCCTTCCTTCCTTCCTTTCTCTTTTCTTTCTTTCTTTCTTTCTTTCTTTCTTTCTTTCTTTCTTTCTTTCTTTCTTTTCAAGACAGGGTTTTTTTGTGTTACAGTTCTAGCTATCCTAGAGCTTAGCTCTTGTAGACCAGGTTGGCCTTGAACTCACAGAGATCTGCCTGCCTCTCTCCCCCGAGAGCTAGAATTAAAAGTGTGCTCCACCACCAACCAGTTGAAGAGTAAAGTTTCTAGGAACAGACTTGTCCCTCGAGCTCACACACTTTTTCCTCAAAATATTCTCAAATGGTTTTGTCAAACTAGGAGATCATTAACTATTTTATCCAGTCGACCCTCTTCTATCCCCTTTCTTCACTGGGTTAGAACTGCATACCAAAGAGGGACCCAACTGTTTTCTGCTGCCTCGAAGCAAATTTTTATAAGAGGAATTTCTCTTTATAGATTTCTTACAAGTTTTTAAATCATACCTTGACAGACAATTGATTCTTGAAGAATTTACATGAACACATTTTATGACAGTATCTTTGTGATTCAGAATGAAAAGGGACTGATTGTCACAGGACAGAATATTACCTGAAATTTCACTGCTTTTAATCCTAATATTTATTACACTAAACTTAAAAGCTGTAGAAAGACTGAAAGCTTGTGATATTTTTCAATCTTTCCAACTTTCTCTATACACTGAAGTGTATTTATGGATGACACATTATGATTTCTACTAGAAGAAAGGAAAGAACTAAAGCTTAGAGAGCACACCACGACTGAGATGAATTAAATATCTGAGAGCATCTTGACTGAAAAATCTTTATGGAAAGACAAGCTACTAAGGTTTGGACACAGGGGAAGCAGCCATTAACTATGATTCTGAACATATCATTAGCAAACTGTATTAGCTTGTTTTTCTTTTCTTATGTTCAGTATTGCAATTGAACCTATGACCTCATATATGTAAGACTTGCAAACATTTTGCAATGGCATACAGCTTATTTTTTGGATAGGTTTCCTAAGTCTGCTGTAATGAGCACCACACCCTCAGTATTATAGAAAAAAATGAATAAATTATTGTAGAGTTCTGCAGATCAAAAGATACAGCATCAATCTCATCAGGCTACTATCAAGGCTCATACAGCCTTGGGTTCCTTCTGGAATCTCAAAAAGGAAAAGTCCTGTTCTTTTTTATTTCCTGGAGATTACTTGCTCTCCTTGACTCTAGACTATTTTCAGCATTTTAATACCTCATGCTGTATTTTATTTCCTACTACACCACCTCTAATCCTCTTCATTGCATAGATGCTATAGACTACAATAATAAAACCAAGGATGATGTTCTATCTCCTCACTTTTAACATAAACATATCAACAAAGTCCATTTATTGTATAGGATTACATATTCACATACTCTGGGCTATTAGGATACCCCATTTTGAGAGAAATACAAGTGGATTATCTCATCTGTTCTTTTCATCCTTCCTAACTTGCAGAGAGGAAGGTGCTAGTAATAGGAACTGATCATATGAAGAGGTTCATAGTCCCATCTGTTCCACTCTTGGATTCTGAACTTACATTTATACTTCAGTATTTAGCCAGGGGAACAAAGCAACTAAAACCTTGCTCTTAATAAGAATTGCAAGATAGGAAAGAATAATTAAACACTTAAGAAAAACTAAGAACTCTGTGTTCAAGTTACTTTCTTATTTTTATTGAAATGATTACAACTTATCTTTAAGGAAGTGCTTTCAAAGTGAAGGAAATGCTCAAAAAGAAGCACTTTTTCATAGTGTCAAATTAATGGCATATGAAGGATTAATTGCTGTAAATTTAAAACTAGAACAATATCTATTTTATTTAAGAAACAAAACTATGATTTCCTGCTCATAGAGAGAATATACTCTTCTCATTTCAAGTCAGATCATTCACATCAAACAAGCGTAAAGACATAAATTGCCTTGGAAACTGCATTACTTAGTATAATAGAACTTGCACTTTAACAAGAATGAAGGAATTATTCATTTTAAGTTTTTAATTAAGTTTAGATATGTCAATATTTCTGTAAGCATAATCCTTACAGAACTGAAAATTTTGAATAGCGACAACTTCTGTAATTGATGGGAAAGTAATAGTAGTTATATACTCTTCAATTATCACAAAATATCATGACAAAGCTCTGAATTTATATTACTACGCTAGAGTTTATACCCAGAATTGATCTGAATAAATCAATTTTATTCCAATATATTCAAAACATGTCTCTTATCAGAATTTATGTTATTATTCAATAATAAAAACTAAACTTTGATTATGACCAATAAATTGTTGATTATTAAAGTATATTGTAAAATTTCAAAAGAAATAAAATTTTTGTTATTACTCTTTTAGAATAATCATGACATTAGAATTTTAGAGCGTTATGATTTATGAAAGATGGAAAATTTTATACTTAAATGTCTTTAACAATTGTTATAGGTAGTTCTGGTTGGCTCTGAAGAAATTTAAGAAGAAAACTTAATGATAGAATTAAAAATATGAATTTGTTCATAAGAATTGTGTTAATCTTGGAAGAGCTAACAGGGAGATGCTGAAACTAGCACTTTGAATCTCTTTGTATGTGTGTGTGTATATATATATGTGTGTGTGTGTGTGTGTGTATACTTTGCAACTCTACTTTCTGTAGTGTAAAGAGAATTAAATATTTTCCAAGATACAGTTCTTGGGAGAATGCAAGATACATCATATATACCAGAACCACAAACTAAATATAATTCTCTGGTGACCAAGTATTCAAATATATGTGCCTCTGGAGGTCATCCTTATTCAAATCACCAAGTTCCTTGATACATACATGTTGCAAGGAAAGCAACAACTCTTACAATCTGTCCTCATACTTCCGTACATACAGCATGCAAAGAGTCTTCCTTCCACACATACAAATTCTGAAAAGCCTTTTTCTTCTTTCATCCACTCTCCAATCAGCAATTATTTTCTTAAAAGCACTGTGAGAATGAGTGCCTCTATAGCACAATACTGTTAGTACAAGTGTACATTGTAAAAATAACTTAAATTGGCTAACATAGTTATGTATCCTGAATATGAACTCCATAGCTAAGCAAAATTCAACACTCAAAGCCATTGACAGAAGGAAATAAAGAGGATCAGGATATGAAGATATCCACAAAACATAGACAAATACAGGTGAGTTTTATAAAGAAACTAAAACACTGATAGGATTAATATTCACTTGGATACAAATATTGAGGAAAAACAGTGTTTGGCTAGAGTGAAAAAGAGACAAAGCTATGAGACTTTAGATATGTATAATGGAAAAAAATGATTTTCAAATGCTGGCCTCATCACCATGGTCTCAGAACAAAAGCTCTCACTTCACTCTGCCTGTTTTCTGCGGCCAGAACTACAGGAGGTCATGTGGTTCAGTTTCCTGAAAAAAAAAAAAGAGATCACAGAGCACAATACTGAAACTGGAGGAAGTGAATGTCTGTCATCTTTAACGGATGGAGGCATGAACCTCTGATTTTGTAAGTTGCTGACACCGGATTCACATAAGTCATACTGTACAGACTCTGACTAAAGCAAGGCAAACAGTTAAAAGGGAGGCATGTTCTTCTTTTGAAGGGAAATGAAGAAGAATCTGACCTGGGGGAGAAGGAAGGTGGGCGAATGAATAGGCCTGGTGGAGGGAGATGGGACTGTGGTCGGCATATTATTATGAGAAGAATAAAAGATAATAAATAGAGCAAGCTGAAGAGACATAGCAGACATAGCACAGGATACACATAATCTCCGGTTCCTGATCTTGCTGTATTAGACAAGAGAAATAGAAAAAAATAATATAGGGTTCCACTAACTTCAAAAAAAGAAAACCAAGTCTCATATTTTTGTGTTTCATTTTCTTTAGAATATTTCTAAATACTTAGCATTCTCATAAGAGCACCAGCTTGTGAATGTTGTAACTGTACCCTACTGATTACTTTATGGATAACACAGTGATTACCAGACGGCCAACAGGAAATTTCATCTCTGAGAATGAGAGTTATCTAAATAGGGAAACAAATAATGCTCATAAAGGTTACTGGAAAACTTTTTAGTCTGATAAAAAGAAATTGTCACAGTCAGAACCTGAATGTAGGGCCCACAGGTCTACAACCCCTCCACCCTCTGGTTAGCTATTAGGCCATTGTTTACTCCATCTTGGGCATGGTAATTCCTATCTGCCTGGGGGAGATTCAATTGTGCAGCAGCTATATATTTAAAGTTTTTCCTAAGCTTCAATAAACAGCATTTGGCATTATTGCCTCATGAATGACCCACATCTCTTGTGTGTTCTTTTAATCTCTAAGCCCTTGCCTAGCTCCCGAATGGTACAACGGCGTGCAAACTGTAGTTTAGAGAGTAATGCAGGTGTTACACCTGGAAACAACCTAAATGTTCCTTGACTGTAGAATGGATAAGGAAAATGTGATACATTTACACAATGGAGTACTACACAGCAGAAAAATATCTACATCTTGAAATTTTCTGGCAAATGGATGAATTTAGAAAACATCATATTGAGTGAGGTAACCCAGACAAAGAAAGACACTTACAAGTGGCTTTTAGACATAAAGCAAATAAAAACTAACCTACAATTCACAATCCCAGAGAACTTAGACAACAAAGAGGCTCCTAAGAAGAGACATACATGGATCTAATGTACATGGGAATTAGAAAAAGATAAGATCTCCTGAGTAAATTGGGAGCATGGGGATCATGGGAGAGGGTAGAAGGAGACTGGAGAGGAAGGGAGGGGAAAGAGAAGATATATAGCTCAATAAAAACAATTTAAAAAGCATTTCTACACTTTCAGAAATGAGGATATTTTTTTATATCCATCATAAATTTATCTTTTCAAAGGAAAAAGTTGTGGGGAATTGTGCAAGCTATTACAAAATTTTCTATTATGTTTACTCTCACCTTTTCTATCTATTATGTATCAATCTAGATGTCTATCATCTATATATGGACTTATCTATCACCAACTTTTTAATCTTCTCCCCATATCTACATAATACACAGATTTTGGAAATAATTGTTATGAGTTATACATACAGAGCCATTATTGCACAGTGTGAACTGTGCCCACAATACTTCACTTTGATAGCTTATTTGGGGTTTCAAGATTTCATATGCCTTAAATATTTTTATTAGTACTTTGAGAATTTTGTACATACTGTTCCACTTTTGTACATATGTTCCATTTAGGTCTGAGCAGTTTTCAACCTCTTTTTCTATGCTCCTTGTTTAGTTGTGCGTCTCTAGGCTAATTGCCATCTGCTGGAAATAAAAGGATTTGTACTATGTTTCTGCTAAGTGGGTTTATTATTAAACTGACTCCTAATGAGTTATAATGGCAACAATAGATGAGTTCATCCCTCAATGCTTATCAAAGAAGATTCTATTTCTAGTGAATAGCAAATGACAATTTGTTTTTAAAATTTGGAAATGGAGACACTCTCGTATATAATATGTTAACATCTTTTAAAGATAAAGTATGTTCATAAATATATGCAAACAAAACCATTTCATAAACAGTGTCTGGAATAAATTTTGCTTCCTTGTTCACTACTGAGTTCTCAGTAGCTGAAGGAATTGAAGTCACATAATTATAAACACTTGGGATACTTTCTTTATAAAATTATAGACCACAAATAGTAACTGAGGAGCAACATGCCTACAAAATAACTAAATAAGATGGAATAGAACAAATAATAAAACACATTTTAGCAGAAGCTCTCCTAGGCGGAAGGAAAGGAATGCATTTTTGATGAAAAAAATCAAATTATCAGATTATAAAGTAATTCTTTAGCAGTGTATCCAAGTACCTATTTTTCCTGTTCCCAAATTGAATATTTTACTCTGATATAATTTGGGGATTTATAATGGTATCATACTTATTAAAACTATAATGAAAAATAGTCTCTAAATACTGGGAAATATCATTCTATATTAATTAATACACTGTGGAGGCCCAAAAATATGAGACTATTGCACCTGTGTGAAGATCAGAATTGAGCTTGCTCTAAGTTATCGACAGCAACTGTGACTACACACCCTAACCTAGGGTGCAGTTACTTGGTGTTTTGGACACTAAGGTGGCCCATAGAGGTAGATCCACTCCACTCTGACCAAAGGTCAGAGAATTTAAGCATACTTCTGTTCCGTCCTTTGAAATAGGAGGTTCGACCTTGGGAGGGGACGCCTTCAGTATACTTGATCTGGGTGAGTTCACTGCCTAAACGATAGAATAGTTTTCTCAAGAAATAAACCCTGATGTCTCAAGAATTGGGGCAAATAAATGTTTTAAATGTCCTTTGTATCATGTTAAAGCAGTCTTTTGCCTTCTCCCCCTATTTTTATTGGGGTGTAGAAGTGTATGGAACTTAAACACATACAGACTCAAAACTCAGAACTCAATATGCAGGAGGCACTGAACTGCTGTCCTAATACTATGTGATGTCACCATGTTTCTTTCTGATCCCTGTTTCTCCTACCTAACTTTCTAATCCTCAAGCCTCTACCCTGGAATGTATGAACCTGGCTGCAGCAAAAGTCACCCCAAAAAGTTGACTCCCAACAATGTACTTTCATTAAAACTCATTACATGAAACATTTATCTGAAAGCCATTATTTCATCATATATTTTAAATCATATGCACATTTACAGCTTATTTTGAATTTTATATAGCTTATTTAATTTTATTTTTTTTAATTTCATGATCAATTTATTCACTAATTCATGCTCTATTAGTACATTAATTTCAATTCTTCTTTTACCACTCCAATTCCCTCATGTCTCCCTAACTCCTCTCAAATTCATGACCTCTTTATATACATAGAGTATAGACTGCATCCTCCTGAGTCTCTTTAGTGTTTCTTATATATGTTTGTGTTTAGGAATAATCAGGTGGGGATGGATAACCTACAATGAGTCTTTTCCCTAGAGAACACACACTTCTCTGTCCCTCAGCAGCCACTGACAGCAACTCTTCCTTTAGTTGCAGAGGACGAGAAAATTCTCCCGTCCACATTGGTTTGTCCATTACAAATCTTCTTTACACTGTCATATTGTTGCAGTTCTGTGAATGCAACATCTCTGTGATATCAGAAAGGCACTGTCTCTCAGAAGGTATCCTGGGTCTTTTCCTTTTTCAACCTTTCTTCCCCTTTCCAGTGTCTTTCAAGGCTTAGTTACAGCATATAGGTCAAGATGTATAGCTATTGATTTATAGCTACTATTTCTTTCCTGTATTTTAGATACTATCAGATTGATGGAGATATAATTTCATGTAGTCCATAAGGCATGGAGTTCTGTAGATTTTCAAAAAAAACTAAAAAGACAGAATATAAATATTTTTTACTATGGAGTGTTGTGTTCCTTCTCTGCTTGTTCCAGGCATATGAAACCATTCCATCTACAAACATGGTGAGGAGTGGGATTTTAAAATTATCTTATGTCTTTATGTTGAATGTACTATAGATTGGAGAGTTCGGAAATACATAAATGATATTTTTTCTTCCAGGAAAGAACATATAAAGAATAGTGCTTCATTATTTGGGCCAGATTTAAACATACATTTCTGTTTCTATATTGGCATTAAAATGTTAACTATAATAGCAAGCACAATAATTTATGTACTAGTGACATTTGGTTTATGATAGGTTTTGAAAATCTGAATAGTTTAAACAAAGAAACAAAAAGTGAAGTCAATTATTTTATATTTGCTTGAATTGTGAATATTTATATATGTAAGAATGGATTACTAATAACATTTTTAAAAGACAGAATCTGTTAAAGCAAACATTACAAAGATAACCAAAGTGTGTGTGTGTATTTGTAAGATATTGGAAATATTATTATGAAAATCATGACACAGAAGGGAATTAATGAAAATGTATTACTTATTGCTATGATTTTCAAAAATAGGCATTATTCTCATAGAAAAAATGTACTTAGATATCTCATACCCTTTTTTCTTCTAACACACACAATTCTATTCATTACCACAATCTTATTTCAGAATATCATTATGTTTGTAACAATTAATTATATTAATTGTTACTATTGCTTATAATGTACAGATTATATTAGAATCCATTTTAGTCTATGGTGATTTTCAGGAAATCTATAAATTTACTCATCATTGTAAAAACATATAGGTATATCCTAATACCTTCAGAAATATCTGTAATATACCAACTTAGCCTACTTCTGACTACAATCTTGGCAATGGATAATAATTATCTGTCTTCATAATTTTGAAATAAATTCCACATAGATGTTATAAGACAGTGTAGAATCTTGAAATACAGGACCTTCACATTTAATAGCTTCTTAAAAATCTTAAATGGCTTAGGGGTTGATACAGGATCTTGCCACTCCCCTTAATTGATCACTAGATATGAATTATAATCTCCTACTTGTGGAACTATCACTGATGTTGGCTACAATACATAAATGAAGCAAGCTGAATTGCTATAAAAAAAAAACTTCCTCCAAGTTGGCTAATTTTCAAAGTATTGCAAAGCATTGTGCTGATTCCCCGGAAAATCAAAGGCATAGTGGTTTTCCCAGTTATAAAACCTATGAACAATGCTAATAGGATATAAAAGATGTGATCAGTTGTACAAGAGTGGGAGGACTATCTAGAGTGGAACCAATTGATCCATGGCTGAATTTGCGACATGCCACTAAAGATTGAATCCATGCTTAATACTGTAACGCCAACACATGTAGGTGAGAAAGGCATATCAATAAAGGAAATTCACTACTCTTGTTTAACAAATTTGACATTATGCTAAACCATCTTCTAAGTATTTTTGATTAAACCCATAAATTAAAGCAACTCTAGGTCTTAAACATAGAATCCCTTTCTTTTAGAAACCAGCAATAAGTAGAGACTCTTGGCCTCTCAATGTACTGGAGTTATGTGACAATTAAATGTTCATCTCTGAGTAAATCATTTAGATCTTTCTTGTATCGGTTGGACAATGTCAGTAAAGAGGGGGATGAAAAATGTATGAATATGAATCAGATGACAGAAGGAAATATCATGCAGCCATAAACTCACAGCAGCTGTGGTTACCTGCATTGAGACTGCAGGGAGTAGTCAATTATGGAGATGATGTTCCTTGAGCTTTTCTACTACCCCTGCTGCTCTACTGTCTACTGACAGATTCTGTGAGAGCAAGAGCTTTGTCCTCAGTTGCATACCCATAGGTGAACTTATAAATTCCGAACGCATAGTCCAAAATGCACAATAAGAAAAGCCAGGTCAAACACAGAATGAATAAAGATGACAAATATAGGAAATGGATTTTTAAGGATGAAGGAAATTTGAAAAGAATTTAAGGAAAGGGACTAGAGAGATATTTCAGTGGATAAAAATTGTAGTTGCTCTTCTAGAGTTCCCAGGCTGAAATGGCAGCACACAGAGCACCCTCAACTGTTTATGACTCCAGGGCCAGTAGTTTAAACTGTGTGTGCATACTGCCATGGGCGTTAGGTGTTTATGTGCTTCACGGACATATATGCAGACATAATGTTCATACACATAAAAATAAACATACAAAAGTTGAAACTGAAAGGAGATAAGAATGCTTTGGAGGTAAAAGCAACTAGTATAAATGCCATGCTTGCACAAAATTATCAAAGAAAAAGTTTGTAGGTGAAATAAAAAAAAACTACAACCATCTAATCATCAACAATTTGTCAAAAGCTATATTTTGTTATAATGTTTTATGTTTTAAACTGTAATAACATTTTAAATTAATGTTTAGTAGAATGAGAGTTGCCTGATGACTTGATTTTCAATATTTATTGAAGACAATATTATTTTTTTTTTGCCAGTGTATCGCTTCTTCTCTTTGCCAACCACATCACTATTTTCAAGGGTCTACATTACACATTTCTATTATTTTGGGGCCTGTCCTGGAACTAGCTCTTGTAGACCAGGCTGGCCTCAAACTAACAGAGATCCATCTACCTCTCACTCCTGAGTGCTGGGATTAAAGGCATGCACTACCACCACCTGGCTCCCATTTATCACATATTTATTGAGTGCTTTTCAATGAAGGGTAGACTATCTGAAAGTTGTGTCTTTAAATTTTCTCCCTCTTTATTATTGTGTTGGTTCCCTGAATATTTGCCTTTCTGCATCACGGAGTAGTAAAATACACACATATCTACTACCACCTCTTCCTTCACCTGTTCCAAAACTACCTCAAACTGCATCTCCTTCTCAACTTCATGTCCTCTTTTGTAAAACCCACTCAGTTCATTTTTTTTTTTTTACAGTCCATCCACTAAAGCATAGACAACCTTCCAGGGGACACATCTTTGAAAATATAAAATAACACTCCTCCTTAAACAACCATTAGCTATCAATAGTTCTTAAGATGGGGGCGGCATCACATATTTTTCTTATGTCCTTATCAACATTAATTAGCTTGTTGTTCAGCAGGTCTTTTGCAGATAATCCCTAATTCTAAGAATCCATTAGTGCCACAGCCTTGTAGTGGGATCTTTGATGGAGTTGAAGAATAGACAGTTAAAATTTTAGTTTTTCTTAGTTATGATAAAAGATAAAATAGATATAAATTTGTAACTGTAATTCTTATTTGATACCTGTTTCATTATACTTAATTTTACTATATTAAAGTTAAAACCTCCCTTTATATTGAGACAAAAAAGGGGGAGATAATGTGGGATTGCCTTATGTACACTATGAATAAGTTTTATTACCATTGATTATTAAAGAAGCTATTTTGGCCAATGGTTTAGTAGAATAAATAAAGCAAGGCAGGAAATCTGAACAGAGATATAGAGAGAAATAGGCAGAGGCAGGAAGCTTCCAGGTAGCTGCTAAATGAGAGAGATGCCAGCTGCCAGGCAGAACCTTACATGTAGGCCACAGCCACGTGGCGATACACAGAATAATAGATATGGGTTAATTTCAGATGTAAAAGTTAGCTATAAAAATGCTTAAGCTATTGAGTGAACAGTGTTTTAATTAATACAGTTTCTATTTTATTATTTTGGTTTGGACAACCAGGAAACGAATGAGCAGTCTCCCCCTACTGTATTTATATTTCATAGTCACAAATATTATTTTAATAATCTGAAGAATTTAATGAACTTTTATTTTACTTCAGCCAATTTCTCAACATTCACACTTAGGGATATTGTGAGGAGCAATAAAAACTTTTGTAAACAAATTTCTCTTGTAGGTTGTTTTCTGGAAAAATATCTTTTAATCTAAATTATTTCTTAATAAATTGAATTATTTTTGCTAAATGCTATTTTCATATATATTCTGAATTCAGAAATGAATATTCTAAAATATTTCTTTGAAATACCTGACTGATCTGTAAATTTCTTAGCATGAAAATTGTGTGTATTTTCAGCACACATAATACATCTTATAAGTATTTCATTATCACAGTAATATAAATGCAAAATGGGATGTCTTAATTATAATGAAATTTTATTCTTCTTCTTTTACAAATATTTTATGGTCTCTACTCTTCCTATATTACAAATAGTTTTTTTTTTTTCACCAGGCCTAGAAGAACAGATGGTATGTGTTCTATATCAGTGAGGATATGCTGTCACTCAGGTTTATTTTGTTTGCTATTGAGCTATTGAATGGCTCAGGGAGTCATTATCCACAATTGTGTACCCACTAGAATACACAGGCCTTAATGAATATTTAAAAAACAAAGTCAACAGATGACCCCATTACACTTAGTACCAAAGTCAACAGATGACCCTGATTATGCTTAGTGGATGATAACATTATATATATATATATATATATATTAAGAAAGATTTGCAGAAAAGAACACTGAAAGGAATGTGGAAATTTATTAGAGTCAGGATAATAAGAGGAATTATACGTGTTTAGAATTGCCCAATAAAATTTTATTAATAAAAATATCCTAAAATCATGTTAGAAAAGTAATAATGAATGTGAAAGTTTGTCCCTAACAGGATAATAATATAAAAGTAATACTAAGATCACAATTTAAGTTCTAGTTTATTTATTTGTTTGTTTTTAGATATCTTGCGTTCTCTGTTTCATCTCTTTATTCAGGATAGTAGTGAACACATAGCCTTTTGAGGGACCGAGAAGGTCAATTTGGAGTAATGTCACAGAGGGAGAGCAAGGAAACAGATATCTTGATAGAGGGAGCCTTTATGGGGTTAGCTTGAAACCTGGCTCTAGGGAAATTCCCAGGAATCCACAAGGATGGCCCTAGCTAAGAATCTAAGCAATAGTGGAGAGGGTGCCTTAACTGCCCTTCCCTTTTAAGCAGACTGATGACTACCTTAACTGTCATCATATATCTTTCGTGCAGTAACTGAAGGAAGAAGATGTAGAGATCCTCTGCTAAGCACTGGGCCGAGCCCCTGGAGTCATAGAGGAAGAGGAGTGATAATAAAAGCAAAGGGGTCAAGACCATGAGGAGGAAAAACCACAGAGACAGCTGACCCGAGCTGATAAGAACTCACCGACTCTAGACTGACAGCTGCCAAAGCTGCATAGGACTGAACTAGGCCCTCTGAGTGTGGGTGACAGTTGTGTGCTTTGGCAATTAGTGGGCAAACAGCGGTGGGACCGCTATTCCATGCCTAGTGCATGAACTGACTTTTGATGCCCATTATTTATGTAGGGATACCTTTGTCAGTCTAGATACAGGGAGAAGGGCTTTAGTCCTGCCTCAAGTGATTTGAAAGATTTTCTTGACATTCCAAGCAAGATCTCACCTTCTCTGAGGAGTAATGGGGGTGAAGTCGGGGAATGTGGAGTAAGCAGGAGGCAGAGAGAGAGAGAGGGAACTGGGATTGGTATATAAAATATAAAAGTCTGTTTTAAAAAATAAAAAAGAATGACCCCCCCCCCCCAGGAAAGATTTCAGAGACAGGTAACTGAGGCATCCTAAATCATATTTGACTTCAATGCTAGAAACTTCTTTTTTCTTTCCCTTTCCTCTTCTATTTTCTTTTTGATACATGATATTTCTGTGTAGCCTTTTCTGTTTAGCCCTGGCTGTACTGGAACTCCCTCTGTAGATCAGACTGACTTTGAACTCACAGGGGTTCACTTTCTTCTGCCTCCCAGGTGTTTGGATTAAAGACGTGTGCCACCACCACCCAGCTAAATTCTAGTAATTTCTTTAGAAAGAACTTTCCACCCTTTGTTCCACATTTGGAGTTGAAGTCAAGGTAATCTTAGGTTTGAAGTTCTGTTTGCGGTCTATATCAAAAGACCTTGTATGAAAAATATCATGTCTAAAGATATTATCTTCTTCAGTGTAGAACATTGCATAAAATATAAGGTAACACATACACCTCAGCCTAAACAATGTTCTGTTAACCAAAGCTGAAGCAATGAATAAACTTTAATGGACCTTATGTTTGTCTAGATTTTCATCACTCTGTGTACACAGGTGTATGTTGATTCATTTATTTACATAATTATATATTGAATTATATGTATTTCTTAAAAAGATAAAATTTAATACCTCTTAAAATTATATGAAAGTAATTGTTCTATTTTCTATTTTAATTTTTCATCTCTTTTTTTCTCATTACTGAAGTAGTATTTTATTGAACAACTATTGAAATAGAATAATTTATGAAATGTGGTAAAATGAGTTCGCACACTACCATGATTCAGAACACATATTATCCACATTTTTTCTTTTATTATTAATAGATTCCTCTCTCACTTAATATTTCAGTAGCGTCTTTCCTCCCTCCATTTCTCTCAGTTGTTTCCCAAGTCCCCTCTGATGTGTCTCTGTTTTAGTTTCCCCATGAATATTCAGTTTCTCTCTCTTGTTAGATAAGATCAGTGTCTAAGAGATAAAAATAAGATATAACAAAATAAAATATAATAAGACAAAACAAAAAAATCGCATCAAAGTTGGAAGGACAAAACAAAAGAAGGCAGAAGAATGAGAGACCCCACTCATTCGCATAGCCAGAAGTCACCTAAAAACACTAAACTGGAAGCCACAGAGGTCCTGTTGGTCCAAACCTGGGAAGGCCCCGTGTATGCTGCTTGGTCTGGTGAGTTTATATGACTTTTGCCCAGCTGATTTCAAAGGCTTTGTTTTCTTGGTGTTCTACCAGTCTGACTTTCATCCTCCTTTCCCTTCCTCTTCTGTGGGGTTCTCTGAGACCTCAAGGGATGGACTGGATTGGTATATCACATTTTGAGTTGCTTGTTCCAAGGTCTCCCACTCTCTGCTTATTATCTTATTATCTAACTGTGTGTTCTCTGTATTTGTTCTCATCTGCTTAAGGAGGAAGGTACGCTATTCATGGCTGAGCACAAAGAATGCTGTTAAGGGACATTTGATCACTATTTTCAAGCACTAATATTTGGTTTTAACCTACATCTCTAGGTTGTCTAGTCTCAGGATCTTGCTCAATCAAGCAGTGTCTAGTATGTGTTATATCTCACAGGGTAGGCCTTAAAGCAAAAAAGTTATTGCTTACACACACAGACAAGACACTGCAGACAGGACACTGCTGTGGATCGGAGGGACTGTGGCTGGCTTGGTGCTACATTTCTCTTCTGGTGGTGTGTAGATTCCCTTTCTGTACCAAAGATGCTAGAGCACATGATAAAGTAGGCACCAGCACAATTTCCTTATGCTCAATGAGTCAGATAGGTGTTGTCTACAACAATGAGGCCTTTTTTTTTTAGAGAAAAATCTACTATTGTGTTGATAATACCATGGGTTGTTTAGGGGGTTGGTTGTTTTTAAATGCTTTCTTATACAATCTCTCTCTCTCTCTCTCTCTCTCTATCTATCTATCTATCTATCTATCTATCTCTCTTTCTCTCTTTACCTCTCTCTCTCTTTACCTCTCTCTCTATTGATCCATCTATCTATACTACAAAGATACATTTCTCTTTTTCATGAAGAAAAAACTTCTTTGTTAGCATTGTAGTTCAGAAGTAGAACAAGCACTTAGCATGCTCAAGATGATTCTTCCACCCCTTTATAGTGCTCAGAAATAGTCATTCCATATAGAATAGATAATGTTGTCTGACATTTATTGGAATAATACACTCTTCATTCAAATACCTGTTTATTCTCAGTCAACATTATATTTTTATAGTTGATCTGTGTAATGTATAGACATTTTAGTTGAGCTTCATTTTAGCTGAGATCACCTTACTTGTGTAGTGATATGACAGTCATGCAACCATTATATGCTTGGCATTTCTGTTAGCCAGTCCCACTGCTGCTATAACAGTTGGCTTGTTACTATTATTGTTTTGATTTCTTTGAAAAATGGTCTCGTGCTAAGTGAGGCTGCATTGTACTACATAATGTAGTTATAGATAACCTCCTTAAGATAATGAAGCCTGTTGGAAAGAATAAAAATATATTTTACAATTTTATACAAGGAAGAATGCAATGTCAAAATATAAAGCTAAGTAACAAAATAGGGTTAATGTAGATAAATTTTTCTTTGGGCCACCAGCTCACAAAAAACCAGCACGGAGAATTATTATTAATTATAAAGCTCAGCCTAAAGCTTAGGCTTGTACCACTAGTTCTTATAACTTAAACTAACCTATGTTTTCAAATGTATGTTCTTTTCCTTGGTTTGATTACCTTTACTCTGTGCTGACCATTGTACTTCTTTCATAAATTGACTGGCAACTCCATCTTTCTTCTTCTGATAGACTTGTCTGTTCTCAAATGTCCTGCTTAACCATTTTCTCTGTAGCTGTTGACCACTTAACTCTTTATTAAACCAATCATAATAACACATCTTCACAGAGTGTAATGAATATTCCACAGCAGTTTAGAGGTAGTGTCTTAGGGTTTCCACCCCTATGATAAAGTTCATAACCCTAAACTCTTTGGCAAGGTAAGAGTTTATTTATAATTCAATGTCCAAGGCAAACAAAGCCGATTAGAACAGGAACCTGGAGACAGGACCTAATAAAGTTGCCTTTGAGTATTCCTGTTTCCTGATTTGCTATCTGTGGTTTATTTAATCTGCATTCAGATAGCATACACAAGTAACAGCTCATGGGAGGCACCTCCCACAGTAATATACACCCTGCTGCATCAACTTTTGATCAATAAAAAGCACCATGAGTTTTTATCAAGGCCAGTCTGGTGAACTCATATTCTCCACTGAGGTTCTCATTTCCAAAACGTCTCTAACTTGTATTAAATTGACAAAAAACTAGCCGGCATGAGTGGAAAAAATATTTCAGTTAAAATAGTATTTAAAAATAAGTTTGTATGAGTCAAACATCGTGAACATTATATGATAATCTTAAAGTCAAGTAAGAGTCCTTGGAGCTACATGGCATAAGTAACAAGATTCATGTTTAGGCAGATTCACAGTTACAGGATGAGTTCCAGGCCACTCCGAGCTTCTTAATGAGACTTACATTAAAACTAATATGAGGACAGACTGAGCTGGAGCTAATTGTAAAATCCTTGACAAATATGTGTAAAGCCATAGGTGAATAACTAATGTGACTCAATAAATATAGAAACATTGAATTTTTATGAACATGAGCTAATAGGTTTACTTACCTATAAATAAATATGCCATAATGTGTTCGATAAATTTTAGAGTATAGTTTTGCATTGTTGTTTTACAGATAGTTGATGTAAAAATCCAAGTTGACTCTTCCTGGTTTCCTTTGCGTTTGGAAATTATTTAATCACAATACAAATTAATTTGTGTAGAAGATAGCTAATCAGCAATTCTACAATGTTTTGCTAAGATTACATGACTCAATTATAATAAAATGTGAAGTATGCCTCCTGCTGCTAAAAATAAGCCCTGGAAATTGTAGTCCTTGTTATCTTTTATTTTGTTTTTGTTACCTTTAAATATGGAGCCATTTACATCTGTAGCTATCAAAAAGTATTATAAACTTTAAAATTTAAAAATAGATGGGTTATTTCACAAAGAATGTTCTATCCAGCAGGCAAATTATGAGTGATTTTAAGATGCATGTACTTAACATAGCTCATTGCTAAATTATTACAAGGGGAAAAACAAATAATAACTAAATTATTCAATCTTTTCATGACATTGGTAATAATAATTCATTCTAACTCCCAGATCAGTAACTGGAAAGGAAAGGGACTTAAATGCATCACTTGCTGTATATTTTACAATTAATTTACATAAATATTGGTGAAATAAATGATGTTTAAAAAGAACATAGAACCCTACATCTGATAAAATATGCCAGTCATACTATTATCCACATGATAGGCTTTAAAATGTTGGCAGGTCTATCCAGAAACTTTAGCTGTATTCACTCATTCACTTTTATCATTTCATGAATATATCAAGGTTGGAAATTCTTAGTTGTAAAAACTTGCAGCTTGTTTTAAAATAATGTATTAAAAAAAGAAATAAATTTTGAGTAAAAGCAAAAGGTCATAAACAAATCATGTTTGCTTAATTTATACAAATGTAGTTGTTAAAAGCACATGGAAGAGTTAATCCTTACAAATTCACTTTAGACTGTTAAAGGCGGTATTAGTGACAGTTTTAGTTTGATCACAGGTCACAGAAACGAACCAGACGTTCTAGGATTTGCTAATGCAGTTTAATATCTGGTGACTCTATCCAAAGCTTCTAAATATAACAAGATTACTGTTAAATCTGTAAAGGAATCACAAAATTAAATTTGATGGACTAGTCAAACTATTTGTTGATTCTCAGTTTACTTCACCAGGTGGGATTTATTTTTAAAATGAAGGTATTCCAAAAGTTTTTTTTTTTTTTAAGTAATACTTGATAGGACACTTCTAGTTCATGATGGATTAGAAAACGTAGGTTGAAAAAATGCAGAAGTTAAAGCAAAATGAAAAGTAAATTAACAGAGAAGTTGCTGTCGTTTATCATACCTTAATAGAAAAATTCCCTCTCCTGCAGATTTAGCAGTTCATCATCTGCAGTAATCACCTTTGTAGTTTTGAATGCTGGTAGCTCCTTCATTTCGGAGTCCTCACATCAATCACCTCTTAAAGATTTCTAGTCAGGAAGTTAATAAGAATTGTGCACATCACCCTGTGATTTAGGGGGAAAGAAAGAGAACCCTCCGATAACACAGCTGTCAGAGACATCACTGACAAATCAGGATGTTGAAGAAAAATTCAGGAAAAAGTTACCAAAACTGGTAATTTTCAACTGAAGCATTAATTTCTGAAGCTCCATACCAACTCCTATAAGTTAAGTATGTGCATATAGCTAAAGCTAGCTCAAGAAAAGCAGAAATACTTGTGGTGGTAAATTTGTTGAATAAAAGTGTTTGATAATTTCAAACAATTGTCTTAATCATATTCATTATATTTTTCATTTTATTTTATTTGTACAAACTAAAGGAATTTTGTGACATTTAATACATGCTTATATTTGATACTATTCAATACTCTATCCTACTTGCCTCCACAGTTCTTCTTTGTCCTCCAAACTCTCCATCAGCTTTTGTATATCATCTCTATTGGTTTTTACTTAAGTATTAAGCACATACATATACATTTGTGCACATACACAAACAAATATAAATATATACATGAATTTATATATAATAAATGCAATTTGCTGAGTCTATTTAGTGTTGTTTGCATGACATTTTAAAACCTAATATTGGGAATTAAATAACTACCTAGGGGGTCCCACTCCTGGAAAAGAATTTCCTTCTAGTATAAGCCAATAATTAGCTGTAGCTCTTCACTGAGCGGCGAGGCCTTTTATGGTTTTCAGCATTCACATTTGCAGGGCATTTGGTGTCATGTTTTTATTCTTTTTTTTTTTTTTTGGAGATTTTAGGATTATGGCTTCACTATCCCATAGAGAAGACAAAATCTTAATATATACCTATAAAATAGAATTCCATTTAATAAGTTTATAGATATTCTTATTTGGTATGATTATAAGTGTCTCAGTTTGAATGTTACTATATTTTGGATTGCTATTATTTTAAAGACTGTATATATGTGTATTATATTTACATTATATTTTCTCTACACTTAGCCCATCCTGAAAACATAAAAAACATCTTTTCTTCTCAAGCTTATGGCCTCTATTTTTAAAATAATATTGCTATATATTTGCATATAACTGAATAAATATGCAAATGTGATCCACTGCATCCACTTAATATATTCTTTATATATATACATATATATGATGAAAAATACAGTGAGATATTATAAAATGTTTTTATTCAAACATAATATGATTGATTAATTAAGGAAATAGATACCCTTGTACATGTATAAATTTATCAGTATTCAACCATCATATTTTATACAAAAAAACTTGATCATAGATACTCTTTTTGAAGTAGATGACAATTTAAAAACAGGCCCATAATAAGTCAATGTTCAAAGGAGAGACTGGAGAATATTCAGCCTTAAATTTGATATTTATATAACACCCCTTCCCCAACAACAGGTATGGATCACGGTGGACAAAAAAGGTTGTAAGAGTGGAAGAATAAGTATTTTTTTGTTTATAAGAGTGCCATTGCACACATAAATTCATAGGACTTTGATTAATAGCACAAGTTCCAAAGCAGACAAAATCCAAGAATAGATGAGGGAGGAAATCAAGTTATTCTACTCATATCTGAAGAGGATCTAGCGATTGGTGTAGGATCAGAAGAATGAGTTTTATAAATGTTCTAAGCCCTGAGACGTTACCCCTGGCTCAATAGACAGCTCTTGGTCCTGCATTCATGAGCATTGCCAAGTGGACTCACTTGGTTTGAAACAGAAAGAAGCATATAGAATTGGGAGAGAGTAAATCAAGGGGGATAGGAAAGACAAAGAAACAGATTATCCTTTGCACCCCACTGTCACTTCAGTGGCAAAACAGTGACATGTACTTTAAGCTATTGACATTCAGAGCAAGAAAAAAAATATGTGGATTCAACCTCCATTTCCTTTAAAAAATATTTTATTAGTTTTCTGAAAATTTCATCTTTGTTTGATTACATTCACTCCCTCCCCTAGCTTTTCCTAGATTTACCCTCCCTTTCCTGTGCACAGAACATGATAATCTCTTTTAGTTCATCAAACACATCATCAAAATTATTCCAATAATGTATTATTGGATGTGTCATTTTCATTTGTGGAATGGTGTACATCAGAGACTAAACTCCTTTTTATTTTTTGAAAGCAAATTATTCTTTTTCCTTCCCAGTCCAACTGGAATTGGTGAGCTCCAATTAGCATAGGTAGTCTGTTTCCATTGGTGAACTCATCATGATCTTCACCGCTTCTCTCATATTCTCACTCCTCCCACTCTTCAACTGAACTTTGGGAGCCCAGTCCAGTGCTCCAATGCAGGCCTCTGCCTTTGTTTCCATAAGTTGCTAGATGAAGGTTCTATGATGATAGTTAAGATATTCACACCGGATGGACTGGGAAGGAATGAACATAATACGAAACTAGTTCCTCTGAGAATAATAGGCCCTCTTCCCATCCCCCTGCTCCTCCTCTTCCTCTTCCCTTTCCCCTTCCTCTTCTTTTTCTCAAGGCCAAGTAGTCTACTTGAATTTATAGTCTTGCATTATTGACTTCTTTAGTAGTAAGAATAGACAGGATCGTCCTGGCTCTAGTAACAGCATCAACAACATGTTATTACAATTTATTTCACTTTTAAACAATAAAAAGGTTAGTAACGCCAAAATTGTCCTGTAACAGGAACTGTGAGTTAATTCAAAGATGGCCTTGCCCTGTGAACGGGAATTCTTGAGAAAGTCACAGGACAGTTTGAAATGTAAATTGTTCTGGAGTTGAAAATTTTTAGACATTCAAAATCTGCTGCAGACTATTCTATGACTGTAAATTTCCAATTTTCACTGATATCACATTTGAGTGTTGAAGGCTCACAAATTCTTAGGAAGATATAGACAGAAATCAATTTAGTGTCCCTGCCAAAAATCTCTGCTATACTCAAGGAAACGGTTAACAAATGTTTCTGGAACAATAATATTAAGAGCTTCTCATGCCTTGGCTAAACTATTTGGACACAAAAAAATAATTTTCAGATAGCTTACCATGTGTGCTTTAAGGCAAGAACTGCATATAGCTTTCCTGATGTCTGCATCTTTGTGTTACTTTTTAATTTGAAACATCATATCTGTTTCTTATTCGTCATGTTTTCTATAGATCATATATATATATATATATATATATATGTATATGTATATATATATACACACACACATACACAGATAGAGGTCCATATTTATATATTTCCACATATATGAATGGGAGAACTCAATGGAAATCTTCATTTCTGGTCCTCTTCCTACCTCATGTTTGCCTATGGGTCTCTGCCTCTGATCCCATGAGCTTTAGCAAGAATCCTCTCTGGTCATGATTGTCCTAGGCACTGACCTGTGAGTACAGCATATATCTCTAGGAATCAAGACCCAGGAAGGTAGTAGATATGGATGGGAGAAGAGTAAGGAGAAACAGAGAGAATAAAAACTATTTGATTATGCTGTATGGGAAAATAATCAATACTTAATGAAAGGGAAACAAAAAATGGAGAAAGACAAGTGAAGGGTAAATATGTACTTATAATTTCAAAAAACTAAAAGAAATATATGAAATATGAATAAACTCATTCACAGACCAAGACAGATATAGTATACATTCCTTTCCTTATATCCCTTTGCAAGTATGAATTATAGAAAATCTCTACTTGAAAATAAATAAAATAATAATAGATTAAATATTTTTATAAAAATGTTTAAGTACATATATTTATAATTTATCTTTGTAAAATTGTATATGGATATGTATAATTTAGAGACACTGACTAATACTAACCTTAAAGTCAACATGAACATGCAGTACAAATTTTCATTAAAATTATTCAAAAATTTAAAACTACATTATACATAGAGAATCCTTCACCTATTCCAACATATAATCCAATAATATTTTGTTAATCATTTGAGCTTGTTTACAATCATAGGACGTATACCTATCCTTCTCTCCTGTATTCTTCATAAGCACACAGGAATACCAAAAGGATTGCAGGGAAGAGGCTCCATCAGAAAGAGAAAGATGGTTGTTGTTGTCAAATTTACTTTAATACTTTTTTTTCATTGAGAGAACTAAATTTGAGGTCTGTGAATAAAAGAAGAAAAATTAGAATTACCTTTGAAACCACAGGTTCAGTTCTACTAAAATTATTTTGATAGAAATCTTTATTTTTCTTACTTTTAATGTTCCAAATTATATGAAAGCTAGAATAGTAATAAACGAAAAAAAATATAATAAATTTTAGTTATATTTTTAAAAGTAAAGCACAGCCTAAAATGTGCTTCTTATTTCATATAATTTAGAAATAAAATGGACTTTAAATCTTTACATGAATAAAAACAGTATCTGCATTGGAGACTGTAACATGGTGACTGAATTACCTAATACCAATTATGACCTGGTTTAATACTAAGCATTGAACAAGCCAAACATATGAAAAATAATGTTTGTTTCATAAAAGTTACCATACACAATTCTTATATAAATTACAAGAGCAGAAGATAAAAGTGTTGAAACATATTTCAAAATCAGCAAAATTAACAGAAAATCTCTAATGTGTACAAATAAATTAGCTATCAAACATATATTATAAAAATTCATAGTACCTAAGTAATATTTTTAAGATATTCCCTGTATTAGAGAAAAAAAATCATTTATTTCACTTTTTCATGGAAATGTAATTTTAATTAAAGTAACATATTACCATTTCTTTATAAATGACTGAAATTACTATTTTTCCTGTATTTTATAATTTTCTTTATATAAAATATCAATTATTATATAAATGTATGAAGATACAAATAATAGTATTTGCTACTTTATTGCTGTGGGTAATGTTGAGGTATTCTTAGAATTAGTATTAATTTTACATGATTTATTTACCTCAATCACTTCAGTTTTAAAATTATTGAAGAACCATAGAAATTGCAATTTAAGAAACTATCTATAATATACTAAACAAAGACAAAGAATAAATTAATATACTATACTGCTTATGATAAATTAGTTCAACAAATGCATTACCTAATGGAATATGCATGTAAAGACAATAAATATCATATCCACATAGTTTATAAAAACCAAATATAATCAAAGCATTCTGAACAAAAAAACATTCTGAATATATAGACAGTCTACCTGCTAATGACTTGAACAAATTTTCTAAATAAAGTATCTATGAGTATATATATATATATATATGTATATATATATATATAGTCTATATTTAAAAATACATTTAAACTATATATTCTAAAACAGTGAAATTAGAACCTTGAACTTATGAAGCAAGAATACTTTTCTTAGTGTTATCACCTTGGTAAATTACATGAAATTCTCAACCACTATTTATAAACAATTTAAATTCAGTTAGTTACATGATGGTGCCATGTAATTAAATATACTGTTAATGTTATATTTTTTCTAAAAGAAATGTTTCACTTTCTTCTAAATAACTTAGAAAATAGAAAATATGGTGACTAAATGAGCTCAAAGTTATTGTAGAGCCAGATTCATTTCTCAAATATTTTAGTTATTGATGCATTACTACTTGAGGCAGGAAAGAAAAGTCCAAAGTTAAAAATCCAATAGTTTTGTAAAATAACTATCCATTGTATATCAAACTTACAAAACAAATTTGCCTACTTTTCTTCACTATAATACTTTGAAACTAAACTTTATTATTCTTAAATATCTAATTTAGCATCATGCAACAATTTTTTTGTTATTTCAGTTATTAATGCTTTAAAGAGTTGCAGTATCTCCTAATGAAATTCTCTAAATAACAATGAACATTTATTGTCATTAAAATTCTATCTACCAACAGGCTAGAAGTTTTAGGGAACTCATTTGGCTGCAGAAAGTTTCATTTCCCAGGTTCATTCAAGCAGAACAGTTGCCAGCTGCTCTCCAGACTGTAAGAGGAACTCCTACGTGGTGAGAAAGTTTCAAACTCCAGTACTTAGAAAATAATATTTCTCTGCAAAAAACAAAAGAAGTTGTAGGAAGATGATCTGCTCGGCCTATGTGCATTGCTCAGCTATGGCTGGCTCATTGTGAACGTCAAAGGCCAACTTTTAGAGAAGAGTGGAGTCAGTTTAGGAACATGTGCTCATGTTATCTTACACTTTAAATTTACAG
The DNA here is from genome assembly GCF_037038515.1 of Microtus pennsylvanicus. NCBI lineage: Eukaryota > Metazoa > Chordata > Mammalia > Rodentia > Cricetidae > Microtus > Microtus pennsylvanicus. The sequence goes on from NC_134584.1 coordinate 22,336,452, forward strand.
ATAAATTAGTTTCACAACATCCTTCAGAGAAAGTCACAGCTCTTTGAAAGGCATTTTTTTATGGGGACATTTGGTCAAGTCATACTGCATGGAAGACAATACTGAGTTGTGAAATTAATTGCTCAGAACGTGGCAGGTTCAACCACTTATGTGGCTTTGCTGGCAAAAGCAATTGCATGACTCTTGATGGTGGACAACTTTCTGGTGAAAATGAGTAAATTATAGCTTTATTAATGCCGTTCAAACAATGTAGTTATTTAATGCACTTCATATATAAAAATGTGTCCGCTGTATTTCTTGTTTACTTATTTATGTTATATGTTTTTGAGCAGTCTTTGTAGGTCAGTCTAAGCCTTGAGCTAACCAGGTAACCATGCTGTCTTTAAACTTAGGATAAACTGGTTTCAGCATCTGAAGTGCTGCGATTTTAGATTTTGCCTACCTCATGAACCCACATGCTGCTTTTGAAAGTTGTGCTCTGATCAAACATTTTTCCATTAATGGATATTTCTTTCTCAGTAAGCCTGATGCTCCCTGTAGCGGATGACACTGTGCTACTCACATGCGTATGACTAAGTTAAGAAAATGATGGAAACACGCGTGACAATTTTATGTCACCACATAAGTTTTAATATATGTAGCTAATCAGAAAAAATTCTTTATTTTCTTTTTTTTTGCTTGTCTTTTTTTAGAGAATAGCATTTTTATATTGTTTGAGAATTTTATACACACTCGTAATTTTTTTTTTAATCAAATCTATCCTCTACCCCCTTCCCCAATGTCTGCCCACACTGCTTTTCCATCCTATAGGCACGTACTCTTCTTTTAATTTTACTTTTTTGTATTTATAATGTCATTCAATTTCCCCTTCCCTTTACTTCCTGAAAACCCTCCCATATATGCCCGACTACTTTCTTCAAATTTATAGGCTCCCCCATTCACCAATTGCTATTGCATGCATATATTTATGATAAAACCCACTGGGTAAACTTCATGCTGCCATTATGTTCATGGGTTTAGGGACCTCTATGCTAGTGTATCTGAAAATCTAGTAGCCATCAACTGTTACTACCTCCTCAGATAGAGGTGCTCCTTTATGAGCCACACCATTATTCATGTTGAAATGTTAATGAAAATAAATTGATGCATATCTTGTGCACAGACCCAGAAGCTGTGAGTTTGTTCATAGAGACTCTAAACTATTAGGAATTGATATTTAGAAATAACTACAAATATATAAATATATATTGCATTATGAATGAAGAGTCTCCACACTGGGTAAAAATTCTTTCATTCCAAATTTTTCATATGAATCCAATCAACCTGTGAGAATATCAACGTTGCATAAAGCAAACTTATGTTGACTATTTCTACTTATCAGAACACTCTCCAACTCCAATTTCTTGCATTCAAACTATAACTGAAGATGAATGTACACATTTTTTACTATCTTTACTTTTTTCCATTATTTTTTGTGTTTCATTTTATCTGCAGTTTAAACTAATTTCTATCTGCATTTTAAACTAATTTCTGGATTAAAGCACTGGACACAGTCTCCTTATGAAGACTGAGCTAAGTAAAGAAAGGTTTCTTAGGGCCAATATGACAGCTCACACAACTAAGCTCGAGTCAAGAATTTACTAGCAATGGTAAACCTAGCAGACGAATATGGCAATTGGCATATTGGAAAAGGCCTGGAGGACAGAGACACATTTGGAGGCTGGTCTCAGTTTTGTATTTTTTTTTCCTCTTTCTACTCGTAAGTCTCCAGTGATGCATCTACTATTTTAGTTTAACATCCTATACTGTATTATTTAGCTCACTTTAACTAAAATTTTAACTTCTGAGTAACAGATGTCTGCTTTAATTCTTTTGCATATGAATATCACACTTCTCTTGCTTTTGTGTGTGTTTTGCTCACTTACATTCTGTACATTCAATACTTTTCTAAAAGGTTTTGTATTCTTTTCCATTGGTCCACATATCTATTTTTATGACTGAATCATTCTATTTTCATTACACCTTTAAAATATGTTTTTCAAGTCAGTTTACCCAATGATTTCTCTTTATTATAGTAATAAAACTTTTTTTAGGAGTTTTTTTTTGTCTTTTTTTTATTGAGAAAAGGAAAAAAAAAAACAAGTTTCTGCCTCCTCCCAGCCTCCCATTTCCCTCCCCCTCCTCCCACCCTTCTCCCCCTCCTCCCACCTCTCTCCCCCTCCCCCCAACTCCTCTCCCCATCTCTCTCCAGTCCAAAGAGCAGTCAGGGTTCCCTGCCCTGTGGTAAGTCCTAGGTCCTCCCCCCTCCATCCATATCTAGGAGGGTGAAAATCCAAACTGGCTAGGCTCCCACAAAGCCAGCACATTACGTAGGATCAAAACCCCATGCCATTGTCCTTGGCTTCTCATCAGCCCTCATTGTTCGCCATGTTCAGAGAGTCCAGTTTTAACCCATGCTTTCTCAGTCACAGTCCAGCTGGCCTTGGTGAGCTCCCAGTAGATCAGCTCCACTGTCTCAGTGGGTGGGTGCACCCCTCGTGGTCCCGACTTCTTTGCTCATGTTCTCCCTCCTTCTGCTCCTCATTGGGACCTAGGGTGGGAGCTCAGTCCAGTGCTCCAGTGTGGGTCTCTGTCTCTATCTCCATCCATCACCAGATGAAGGTTCTATGGTGTTATGCAAGATATTCGTCAGTATTGCTATAGGATAGGGTCATTTCAGGTTCCCTATCCTCAGCTGCCCAAGGAACTAACTGGGGACATCGCCTTGGGCTCCTGGGAGCCACTCTAGGTTCAAGTCTCTTGCCAACCCTAAGGTGGCTCCCTTAACTAAGAATTGTTCTTCCATGCTCCCCTATCCAACCTTCCTTTATCCCAATCATCCTTTTTCCCCAAGTTCCCCCCATCCTCTCCTTCTCCCTTTTCTCTCCCCATCTCCCCCTAAAAAACAATGACTTCTCGAATTTTGCATGTAAATGGATGGAAATAGAAAACACTATACTGAGTGAGGTAACCCAGACCCAAAAAGGTGAACATGGGATGTACTCACTCATAATTGGTTTCTAGTCATAAATAAGGGTCAAGGAGTCTACAGTTGGTGAACCTAAAGAAGCTAAGTAAGAAGGTGAATCAAAGGAAAAACATATAGTTATCCTCTTGGCTATGGGAAGTAGACAAAATTGCCGGGGAGAAAATTGGGATCTTGTGGGTGGGGTGGGATGGGGGTAAGGGGAGTAATAAAACTTTTAATCCTGGCCATTCTGATAGACTTAAGAAGGCATCTCAGATTTCTTTTGACTTGCATTTCCCTAAAAACTAAGGATGTTGAATAATTTTTTAAGTGTCTCTTTTAGATTCTTCTGGTGAGAATTCTCTGTTTAAGTCTCGACCCCATTTTTAATTGGATTATTTGGTATTGCAATGTCTAGTTTCTTGAGTTCATTGTATATTTTGAATATCAGTCCTCTGTCAGATGTGGGGTTGGTGAAAATCTTATTCCATTCTGCAGACTGTCATTTTGTATTATTGGGCCATGTCCTTTAACTTATAGAAGCTTCTTGGTTTCAGGAGGTACCACTTATTAATTGTTGTTCTCAGTGTCTGTGATACTGGCGTTATATTCAGGAAGTGGTCTCCTGTACCAATGCATTTAAAGTGATAGATATGAATCTATTTGCATTTTTCTACATGGTGCCATTCAATTGTGCCAGCGCAGTTAAGATGTATTCTTATTTTCCATAGCATATTTTTGGCTTTTTTTTTTTTTTTGTCAAAAATCAGGTATTCGTAGGTACGCGTATTTATGTCAAGGTCTTTGAAGGAAAACTCCCATGGTCAGTATTGAATCACAAGTTCTCTAAATAGCAAAAGGTTTTTTTTCAAATTTTATACATTTCTGTATGTACATATATGGAGGTAATTATATTAATTTATTTAGAATTAAAATACTCACTCTGCCGGGCACCGCGGCCCCCATCTGCGCTCTATGCGCTATAACTTAGTTTGCGAGCTTCGGGCAAGGGGCTGGAGGTTGAGATTACACACGCAGAGACAGACGAACACACAGACCTTCCAACACTGGTACCAAAAAGTCCCTCGTTAATAGCACCACGGAGGCTTAACTACACTGCAGTCAATGGCCAACAGGTGAAAATCCCATCTTCTGATCCTCTAGGCAGGGCACAACTTCTAATAACTTCAATTAGAAGGCTCTAGACAGGAAAGAGGAGCTGAAGGTCAGGACTTAATAATGGTCCCAACATCGCTCCAATCACTAAAGGGTTGACTCAGAAGGCTCAGGAAATCAACAGTTTACAAGTCTCATTCAGGAAAGGCCACTTTCCAACTTTGTAAAATCAATGAACAACAACTGGGGGAAGACACACACACACACACACACTTAATTTTTCTGGTTTTCTTCCTAGGAGGCAAAAGATTAGTCCTATTCTTTGCTTAAAGCTATGAGAATTTGGCTTATACTTCTTATATTTATTCTAATATTTTTGGAAAATATTATACTCAAGAAAACAACATCTTACAAAGTTCTTATACGAACAAGTCATCTTCAAAGTTTAGACTAGAAAAAAAAACACAGCGCTATGAATTGAGGGAATAAAACTCTGGTTCTTTAATTCTTCAAAATGTCTTTCTTTTAGAAAGTTATTCCGGATGAATTTGCACTCTTTCATGTGGTATGCTAATCTGAGTGTTCATTACAGGATATTGTTTATGTACTTTGAAAACTACTTGGGAAGCGTTACATGACAGCTGTCTCCTTAATACCCTCACAGAAATTAGTTCTTCTATTTCAAGAAACTATCCCAGTGAACCCAATAGAGCTCCGTAAATAAATATGCAAATCTATTTTAGAATCATCCTCAGACTGTATATTATAGATGTCTGTCTGTGATTCAGATTACTTGCTTCTAAAATATATACCTACACACAATGATAATATGCAAATGGTTTAACTTGTTATGATTAAAGCAATTAAAAATAATGGTGCAATAAAAATAAAAGAGAGGTACATAGGCACATGTGCAAACCTTATTCACAATAATAAACCACTCTGCAATTAAGCTTTCCTCAATAAAGTTAACACTTTCATCAGATAACTCCATGAAATTCACTAAATATTTATGCATAAAATCACCATCTGCTTGTAATAATGTTACCTTGCACAACTTTAACATAATTCATTGTCAGAGAGTGTTCCCTTCTAAAAATTAAAGGAAAATAAAGACAAAAGTTTTAAGTAAGAAAGTTAAGCTATTTAATAATTTTTGTTGTTGTTGCTGTTGTTTGAGACAGGGTTTCTCGGTAGCTTTGGAGCCTGTCCTGGAACTAGCTCTTGTAGACCAGGCTGGCCTTGAAATCACAGAGATGCATAGGCCTCTGCCTCCCGAGTACAGGCATTAAAGGGGTGTGATGACCATTTAATAATTGTTTTAAAAATGTGACATATAATGTTTGCAGTTGTGAAAACCAAATTAGTTACATAAAATGAATAAGTACACTTTGTAAAATATGGTTTCAAATTACTAGGTTATAGAACACTATTTATATTATAAAATACTACTTGTACTTTAAAACACTAAATATACAAAATTATTTCAGTACAAGTCTAGAGGAATTTGGAGCTTTGTAGTTTTCCCTGAATGGAATTCAAGATTTTCCAATATTATATTTTCTTTGTTATTGATGCAGTACAATAACCCAAGTAAAGTAATTTATACGTTACTGGGTTTATTTGCCTTATAATTCTCGGTGTAATTGCAGTCTATCATAGATAAGCCAAGAGTTTAAGACATGCATTTTGGTTTTTAAATATTATTAAAATAATGGTCAATAGTAAATAAATAAAATTGAAAGTTTTAAATAAACACTGAAGATTGTTAAAGATTTTGCTCAATAACCAACAATCAAAAGACAACTTGCTTAATACATTATGATTTATAGTTCTATACAGCTTAGCTGTCACTTATGAAAGTTAAGTTTAACTATAGTTAATGAAATAAACTGCTGAAAGCTAAGTTCTAAAAAATTAAAGAACAAAGATGATTATATACCTCCTTTTGAAAATTGATGTTTTGTAGGCATGTTAGAATATATGACTTTCACATTAGCATTAGATACAAAGACATGTTATAGCTGTCTTTCTAAATATATTTAGGTTGTGCCTTTATTTTTAGATAGCACTTTGGATATGTGAAGATAATTGGTTTGTTTCTTGAAAGGTGTGCATAGATGTCTTTAACAATGATATTCCCAGTACATCAACTAATACTTTTAAGTCTGTCATATTTGTTGAAATAGAAAACACATAGTGTCTTCTATTTTATTTTTATTTTTTACATATGTCTCTCTGCGCCTCAGTTTCTCCTCAGACCCAATCTTTTATCTTTGGAGTATCAAGGCCTGGGATTAGAAGTATTCACTGCCATACTTTGGAAATCTTAAGGTAAATCATCCCTTCTTTTTTTAAACGATTTTATTTATTATGTATACAGTGCTCTGTCTGCAAGTACCCCTGTAGACCAAAAGAGGGCACCAGATCTCACAGATGGTTGTGAGGCACCATGTGGTTACTGGGACTTAAACTCAGGACCTCTGGAAGAACAGTCAGTGCTCTTATCCTCTGAGCAAACTCTCCAGCCCAAAACATCCCTTCTTTTACATACTTTTGAGAATTTTTGATTTTGAATAGTTTCCTTCTTATTTATTTTAATAAAATATACATTTCTTGATATTACATAGAAATCATTTTTTATAAATGTAAACCATTTCTTTTTTATTAAAAAATGTATTAAAAATTTCCACCTCCTCCCATTTCCCTCCCCTTTCTCCCACCCCCTCCCCCTTCCTCTCCAGTCCGAAGGTTCCCTGCCCTGTGGGAAGTCCAAGGTCCTTCCCCCTCCATCCAGGTCTAGGAAGGTGAGAATCCAAACAGACTAGGCTCCCACAAAGCCAGTACATGCTGTAGGATCAAAACCCAGTGCCATTGTCCTTGGCTTCTCAGTCAGCCCTCATTGACCGCCACGTTCAAAGAGTCAGGATTGATCACATGCCCCATCATTCCCAGTCCAGCTGGCCTTGGTGAGCTCCAACGAGATCAGCCCCACCGTCTCAGTGGGTGGGTGCACCCCTAGCGGTCCTGACTTCCCTGCTCATATTCTCCCTCCTTCTGCTCCTCATTTGGACCTTGAAAACTCAGTCCAGTGCTCCAGTATGGGTCTCTGTCTCTGTCTCCATCCATCGCCAGATGAAGGTTCTATGGTTATATGCAAGATATTCATCAGTATGGCTATAGGATAGGGCCATTTCAGGCGCCCTATCCTCAGCTGTCCAAGGAACTAGCTGGGGATATCTCCTTGGACACCTGGGAACCCCTCTAGAGTCAAGTCTCTTGCTAACCCTAAAATGGCTCCCTTAATTAAGATATCTACTTCCCTGATCCCATATCCACCCTTCCTCCATCCCAACCATCCCATTCCCCCAAGCTCTCCCCATCCTCTCCTTCTCACTTTTCTCTTCTCATCTCCCCTTCCCCCCACCCCACCCCCACCCCCGAACTCCCAAAATTTGCCTGGCAATCCTGTCTACTTCCATTATCCAGGAGGATAACTATATGTTTTTCTTTGGGTTCACCTTCTTATTTAGCTTCTCTAGGATCACGAATTATAGGCTCAATGTCCTTAAAGCAGTCTCTGCACCTTGGTGCTCTAACATTCCAAGCAATTGCTTGCCTAATACCTTAGTGCTTCCCTTTACCACCAAATGCCATTGCTTAGTTTCCTTACATTTTCTTCCCATCTTTTCTATATATTCTGCCTTCTTTAATATCTAAAATTCCTTAACTGTGATTTTGTATATCTTTTATTTATTTATTACATGGTTTTACCGAATTTAAAGTACATAATTGACTTAATTTTACTGACTAAAATACTCAGAGCATCTATAATATCTTTTTCTGGCAGCTTCCTTCAAAGTTTATTAACTACGAAAATGAGAGTATGTTGCTTTAAAACCCATCAGAGCCTCAGTTATTATTAGCATATTTAACATATAATTATGAAATGATAAAAAACTAATGATTTAATAAATAAAAACATAGTATTTAAATATTACTCAATGGTTACATGAATTATAATTCATCTTTAGTGGAGCTGAAATGTGTTAATAAGAAATAAATAATTTTATTCATAGACCTGGAGATTTGACTCAGTGGTAAAATGACTTCATAGCATGTTTATGGCACTGAGTTTGATTCAAATACAAAGCAAAACGAAACCAAAGACTGCATTCTTTCTTAGAAAGTTCCTGTCAAGTATTTCTGAACGGGATGTATGGACTGTAAATTTGAAAATACAGATCGCTATTATCTTCTCACTGGTAAATTTAGCTGCTTGCAATGCTTAGGGAATCTGTATTTTACCTTATATCACTATGAAATACTTGATCAAAATAGTTTAGAAGAAAATTGTATTTTTACTCAGTTTCTGGTTGTCTGTCTCCAATGTTACAAACTTAGTTGTGACATGACTTCATGAAAGCAGCAGTAGCAGAAAATTGTTCAACACATGGCAATAAGAGGGCAGAAAAACAAGCGATGAATGGTAGAGGCCAGACAGATAATTAAAAGGCTCATGGGAAATGACCTATTTCTCCCAACTAATAGCACTTCTTAATTTCCACCACATGTTAGTAGAGCCATCACACTTTGAGATCATAACTGGATGAATTTATTAATCAAGTCAGATTCCTCAAGATGCAAGCACTTTTTAAAAGCTGTATCTCTGAAAATATTCTTGAGACCCACCTTTACCAAATGCTATTTTATAGAAGAAAATGTATTTCTAAGCCAATACCAGATCAAATCAAGGGAGTGTGTGTGTGTGTGTGCGTGTGTGTGTGTGTGTGTGTGTGTGTGTGTGATATACATACATTCTATAAAAGACCAAAATCAACATCAACAGTAAAATGTGTCTTAAAAGTAAAAATCTGTATATTTGAAGGTTTTCTGTCTTTTTAATTTCTCTACATTTGAAAACGGTCTATGTTTGTGTTTTCCCATTCTTGTGGACTGCTCAAAACTGTTCATGTGTTTGGTTAGGAAGTTAGTTAAATGGTAAACTTTTGAGCTTTCTATTTGCAAAGAATGTGCCATCTCACATTGATAAAAGGATGCTGTGGTTTATGCTCATATATTTATACTTTATTTTTATGAATATGTGTGAAAGCATGTGTTTACAATCTCCTGTTTATTAAGGTGTAATTATGTGTACAGACAACATACATATGGCTGTATGCCTCAGGAGATTGGAGAGAAAAATCTAGGATATAATTCTCAGGGATAACATCTACCTTCACTGAGACAGGATGTCTATGTTGCTTAGTGTCCAAAAATTAATCTTGCCAGTGACCCTCATGGGTCTGTCTGTCTTTAGTCCAGTCCTGGTATTACAAGCTCATGTAAATGTAGGGAATATTTTTACATGGTATTTATCATCAAACTTCGACCATCTTGTGTACAAGGCAAAACCTTTCACTGACTGACTCATCTCCCTCATTCCCCAGTGTAATTTTTTTCTTATTTAAATATCTATGTTTTGCTTATAAATATAAATATGGGAAATAATTTCCTATTCATAGTTGGGAAATATTTGGGTTTTTTTATTGTGTGTCCTGGAACTCTTGTCTGTACAGTAGGCTGGCCCTGAACTAAGAGTTCCACTACCTGTGCCTCAGGATTACTGGGATCAAGGTGTGTACCAACACCATGGGTTAAGCATGTTAATGTTTATCTGTGAGCACGAGGAGACCTGTGTGCCTCCTTCAGGTAAAACCTTTCAAGCCCAGTTATTAACATCTGCTCTCAATTTTTTATCTCCACTTCAACCAAAACCCTTTTTTCATATCTGAAGTAGCATTATTTATCTATGGAATCATTAAGACAACACAAATTTGCAGTTTTTAAACACTATCATTTCCTAACTTTAAAGTAGATATAGTCAGAAAACACCTGAAAATGAGTTTGTGGTAAGAGGGAAAATATAGAATGCCCAGGTCAGAATATTCTGTAAGAAGCAGAGGGGCATTATCACGTTAACATGATAACTAAGTAGTTATTCCTCGGATGATCACATTTTCTCCATCTGCTGCATTTTATTAAATTCCTGCTTAATTTGCTTTTCAAATGCTAGCGAACAGCTGGTCTAAAGGTTTTCAGACTTTCATTGCCTGGCCAAAATTTTGAATTTGCCTTTTAAAATATAATCTCTGTTTGAAATAATAAAAATAATGTTATTTGATTCCCAGCTGTGTTTGAAAACGTGAGATGTATACTGTAAATAGGCATTTGGTTTTGTGATTTTCTTTGATGGATTGCATAAGTAACAGCCTTATTATACTTTCATATAGATAAACACAGATCAGAAGCCTATATATTTGCCACATGTTGAGCAACATTTTTTATTTATCACTAACAAATTTAATATTAATTGAAGTTCAAAAATTTTAAATATTTGAAAAGAAGAAGTTATTTTGTATATGAATGATTTGAGAACCATTTTTCTTCAACTATAAGGTATGGAACTATATAATTCATGCATTTTAAAATATTTGTTTTCCATTACACAGGGAGAATACTTAAAATGCTCTACTATTATAAATATTCTGTGTGTCATGTAACACCTTTTAGGAATTTATTGAATATAAAAACGTATTATTAACTTAAATGTAATAATCTTGTGTTTTATAAACTGAAGAGATCTTAAAGATTCTTAGGCTTCTCTAGATTATGTCAGCGAGGCCAATACTTAAATGTCACCAGTCTTATAAAATGAATATTTGATAATTCATAGATTTAATATTATCATTCTTTACAGCATGTCTTTTCATACAGTGTGCATGAATACGTGTGTTTTAAAAACAACATTGAGGTAGTATGCATTTAACATTTGGAATCCCTGGAAGTATTCTTTTTTAACATAGAATTTTTATTGATTATTTGGGAATTTCACAAAATAAATCCCAATCATACTTATATCTCTCCCAGTCATCCTGGGTCCTCCCCTACCATTGTGACACCCCTCCCTGACCAAAAAGAAAAAAAAAGAAAAGAAAAAGAAAGAAAAATACTAATTCATTTTGTGTTGCCCATATACTCAATGAAGCATGATCAAACTTCTAGTACCTAGCCCTTTAAAGAAACTGACTACTTCCCTACTCCCAAACCTGGCAGAAGCCATCACTTGTGAAGAGCTATACTTCACCATCCCTATTTGATTTTTTAAGAATTCTCTTCTACTGAGAACTCAAGAACAATGGCAATGGGTTTTTGATCCTACTGCACGTACTGGCTTTGGGGGAGCCTAGGCAGTTTGGATGCTCACCTTACTAGACCTGGATGGAGGTGAGTGGTCCTTGGACTTCCCACAGGTCAGGGAACCCTGATTGCTCTTTGGGCTGATGAGGGAGAGGGACTTGATTGGGGAAGGGGGAGGGAAATGGGAGGCGGTGGCGGGGAAGAGACAGAAATCTTTAATAAATACATAAATAAAAATAAAAAAAAAGAATTCTCTTCAATGGCTTCCTGTCTAGACTGTTCCTTTATAGGGGTGGTCGTGGGGTTGTCCTGGAAGTCTTATGACTCTCGTTCTCAACTATGAGTCTTCAGACGTCAATACCACTAGAGTCAGAGGCATCATGGATCATGGACTTCAACATTGTTTCTGGTGACATTACAGACCACAGACATCCACATGATCTCCAATGTAAACATGGACGTCTCTAGCAGCAGTACAGACTAGGGGCATTAACACGTCCTATCACTACAGCACAGACCTTAGACACTATTATGGCCCTGGACCATAGCATTGGCCAGGGCAATCAACATAGGTTCAGATTGCATCATGGATTCCAGACATCCACATGGCCTCCCATGACAACCTGATCTATGGACACCAACATGGTTTCAGGCTCTGTATCTTGCTCTTTTCCTCTTGCCTGTGTATTCAGATATAGAATAATCAGCTCGTTCACCAGCACTTTGTTGCCATATGCCTCCATGCTTCCCACCATAGTGATAATGGGCTAAACTTCTGAAGGAAGCAATACTCCATGAAATGTTATCTTTTCCAAAAGAGTTGCCCTGGCCTTGGCATCTATTTACAGCAATAAAATACTGACTAAAATATCTTAATATCTGAATTCCCAGAAAAAACTTCTTCAGAACTAAAAATTATATTCAAAATCTGTTTAAAAAGAGAGAAAGAGAAAGAAAGAGATAGAAAAATATTGAGATGCAAATTTAGAATATTGGAAATGTGACTTTATTCCCCAAAAGATAATGACTGACAGCTGTATTTTTGCAAAGTTAATGCTTCCTTTTTCAAAGTTTGCTCTCCCTCCCTAGACAGATAAAGGTGTTGAGATACAGGGCAGGAAATATAGAGAAACAGGGCACATATTTGCAAACTATACAGGAATAAATCACACATCAAATATCCATCCACACAAAATTATTTTCGTTAGGCATTTATGTTTTGTTTGTTTTTCAATTGTATGCTTTATTTATTTGTTTTTAAAAAATCTTATTTAAATACCAATCAAAGTTTCCTCTCCCCTTCTTCCCCTCTCCCACCATCTCTTCACTCCACCCCCATCCACTCCTCAGAGAGGGTGAGGCCTTCCATGGGGAGGCAACAAATTCTTTCCCATCCCTTGAAGCAGGACCAAGGCCTGCTCCCCTATATCTATGCTGAGCAAGGTATCCTCCATAGGAAATGGGCTCCTCAGAGCCAGTTCATGCACTAGGGATAAATACTGGGTCTATTGCTAGTGGCCTCACAAACTGCCCAAGCAACACAACTGGAACCCACTTTCAGAGGGCCTAGCTCAGTCTTATGCAGGTCCCCTAGATGTCTGTCCAGAGTCACCGAGCTTTCACTAGCTTGGAGCAGCTGTTCCTGTGAGTAAATCCCGTCATGGTTTTAACACCTTTGCTCATGTTATTATTCCCCTATCTCTACGACTGGAATCCTAGCTGGGATCATTCTTGTGTAGGCTTTTATTTTTAATAACATACTGTTCATAGTATTAATATAGCTATCCCTTATAAATATGTCTAAAAAGCAAGGTGTAAATAAGGGCATGTGAAAATAGTAAAAATGAGGAAATGAAATAATGTCTTAATATGGAATTGAAAAATATAGGTCAGGTAATTTGTTGACCTGAAGAAATGCTTTGTAACACTTTTAAAGTCAATGATTTCAACAAATCTTATGAAAATAATTTTTACATAGTATAAATGATGAAACCAAAACTCTTATGAATGGAGAGGGATTAAGAAGTGGAAAGTTTGAGAAGTAAACACAAACATGAAAATATAGATAACTGTATAACAAATATATATTTAGTGGATGAAGGAGATATTAAAGAATGATATTTTGTGGATGAAGTGAGATAAGCACAGTAGGAAAAGGCTGATTTCCTGTGATACAGTAGTGTCCGTGCTATCAAATGTAGGGGGTAATTGTAATTAGTATTTATCTGAGGACAGGCACCCTAAAAACTGGACTTAAGACAAAGATTTATGTGCAAGTGAGTGAGTAAAGAAATATTATGAAAGAAAATTAGGGAGAAACAAGAAATGTGGGAGGAAACTATAGCAGACGTGCGCATGCTCTCAAACGAACTCCCAACTTTATCTCAATTTTTCAGGAAACTCAGGCATGAAAATTATTAGCTCAGCATTTTACTCCTGGGAAAGTGGTTGGGTGTCCATGTCCCTTGTGCCCGTTGTCTCTTGATTATCCTAAAAAGACACAAACTCCTGTTCAAATAACCACATTAAACCGGGACCTACAGAAGGGCAGGGATATAGAACAAGGTGGAAATTGAGTGACAACTACAGATCTAAATAGGAGGAGCCTGGCATGTTTTGATTCAGGAGACATGTGTGAAATTCATTCTATCTAACTTTGATGATAGAAGAGCTTATTATAGTTACTTTCTGATGGCTACTTATTTTTCAAGGAAATAGGGTTTAACCTCATTTGTTGGGCAAAAGTTGAATTGATGTACTAAGAAGATTCAGTGAACAATTCTAATGGTATCAAAATATAAAATAATTTTGACTTCTGACACATATGTGATAATATCTACTTGCATAGATATTTCACTGAATATGTTTGAGAATCTGATTAATAAAGGTAAGGAAGTCAAATTTCTTAACTCTCAGTGTACCTATAATTGCTAAATTACTGGACTATTTTGATCTAAATATGCATTGTGTTGTTCTTTAGTCAACATGCCAAATGTTCAAGGTGGCCAAGATCTAATTATAAAAACTGAGTAATCAGGAGCCCACAGATGGTTTTAGAATATTTGAAGGAGTTGGCTGGATGTCTCTAGTGATTGTGTTTTAGTTGTTTCTTTACTCTTCATTCACAAGCAATCATCCCTCTAGAAAATACTGTTACTTCCATTACTAGATACATTCCATTAAGTTTCACTTATTTTTATCCCAGGAGGTAACTTATGTCTCCTTCTGATGACATTGAACAATCATATTTGACTTTAATTTTTAAGTATAATTCAAATAACAATAGTAACAAGAAGAGGCAGAGCTTAAACATATTTGGATATATATTTAAAGGCATTATTTGATGATTGTCATATGATCAAGCTAGGAGTCTGTACAAATTTTGCTGTCATTGTGTTGGTCTTGTTTACATAACCATATAATTGAGATATCATAGGTAAAGCTTTCGTGTCATATAAAAAAGATGCAGTCTTATAGCAGGGCCTCTGTCTCTTACTACTTTTCCTTCATCTCCAATGATATATTCTCAAGTTTAAGTATGTGGGTTGTGTTTTAACCTTTAAGTAGACACAGCAGGTTGTATTTATATATTTATTCAAATACTTGTAAATATAGAGACATACCCAATTACTGTCAATGTAACAAAGTTCATGGATTTGAGGAGTGGGGTAACACCGTAGCGGTTAGAGGGAAGGAAGAATGAAAAATGGTGGAAATAACAAACACATAACTGAAATTTAAAATAAAAAAACATTAAAAACAGTTTAAAATGGCATGGTCAATGCTCTGTAACAATATGAATGTTACTATATTATATGGAGCTCAAATATTAGAGGAGGGGATTTAGACGAATAAGCCAGAGCTAGAAGTTTAGCTTTAAAGCGAGGCTCAGAAGCAGAGAAAGAAGAGGAAGGGTAGGATGCTTTCAGTATATGGCAAACACACTGCATGGGTGTTTCCTCAACAACCAACCACCTCTGATTGCATCGACCATAATCGCCATAGAAATTTCCAGCTTCTGCCAAGTTAGCAATGGTGAAGAAAACTGACTGATTGAGACAAGTGAAAATTATAATAGAAAGCATGTTATAATCAGAGATTAGTAAGGGGACTCTGATGAAGTAAAATGAGTCATCAAAATTCAAGGAAATGAGAGGATTGGTATGTAGATTATGGGGCCATCTGCTGAAAAGTATAGGTTCATTTTCTTTATCATAGATGCATATGTTTTGTGAAATGAGCCACCACTTTCTGAAATGTCTATAGGACTGCACACAGAGAGATAATTAAAAGTAAGTACATTAAGATATTTTTAACCATAATGGCTAGAAGTTATTCACCCACTTGTTTCTCTGTAAAATAGTAAAGTTTTGATAATTATTATAATATAGCATGGAAAACTTCCAAAAATTGTAGAATTGTAACAAGGAAGTTATTAACTTGAGATTGACCTTATAAAAGATCAGAACATTTGTTTGTACACCTATATGCATTATGCAGAAATATATACAAACTGCTGATCTCATGTATACAAATTGATATGCTGGAGTTTTCTATTTCAGTTTTGGTCTTTAAGCTACGCTTTATGGCTTCAAATTTAAAGGTAAGCTTTACTGTTAAAAATATATCAGATGATCATTTTTTGTCATGCATATCTTTAGTTTCCCATACCATAAATATGACATCAAAGACGTTTTTCTCTGGTTTGAAACACAGGTACTGTTATTCCTTGGCCATCTGGAGGGCTGCACTTCTGGACTTTAAGGCCAGCCCATGCATCCCAGGGGCACATGTGTGGGTCGCCCGCCATCTGCATCACCAGCTTCTGACGTAGCCCCCCCCCCCATGTGCAGGCGCACACCCGCCATCTGCGTCACCAGCATCTGACGTAGATACATATTTTCTCTCACGCGCATGCGCTGGGAAACCTTTAAAAGCTAAAGGCGACATTCCCGTGCTTTCTTCCTCTTCTTCCACCGCATCTGTTCACCATCACCATTTCCCTGTTTCCCCCCTAGCTCGGCTTTCACAGATCTTAATCTTCTTAATAAACTTGTACACGTGGGTTTGTTTGTGTCTCGTGCTCTCTCCCTATCTCCGCAGGACATTTTGGGTACTAGCTGCTTTCTGCCTGTTGCTGAATCAAATGGGATGTCTTAGACTGACCATGATACATGACAGTGATACCTTGCTTCTACCGTTTGACACATGAGTAATCTTCTCTTAAAGAAAGTTCAATGTATTCTGAAGTGATGCCCCACCACTTCATATCATCTGATGTTCAAGCTTATCATAACTACATGAGATCACATATTCTGAGAGCTGCTGTGACATTAAGTTTCACCCATCAAAAGTATTATTTACTTTGTAGAAGTTACTATTGTTGGCTTGCCTATGAATTTCATGCTAACATTCAATGGAGTTTTGTCAATAGATAGACGTTTTGCATATTATTTTTGTGTGCATTCATATGTATAAATGAGTACATGCATATGTAGAAGTATCTGCACATGTATAAGCCTGTGTTTGGAGGCCTGAGGTTGACTTCAGTGTTCTTGGAAGAGTCCCATGCATAGTTTTTTTTTTAAATATGTGCATAGTATGATTCAAGAATCATATGAAAAAAATTCTAGGTAAATCACCTGAAGTTGTAGCTAAGTTGGAAAAGTGATTACCTAGTTCTGTATGAAGCTCTGAATTTTAACCTCAACAATGCATTAAAGGGATGATGTGTAACACCTATAATTCCAACTCATGGAATACTAGAAAACAGAGGCATTTTACTTGTTTCTTTTTCTAACTAGGCTTCTAGAGAATAAAGTAGTATTTATAGGAATAGTAGTATTCCTATATGCTAGGCACTGCTTCTGTCATAAATTAATTACCAATAGAAAAATCACTATCACTATTGGATGCTCATAATTGTTTTTATTTACATAAATGAGAAATTCATAAGGTACCATGTCAGTGGGTACTAATGGCTATCTATACATTTCAATACCGAATATACCAGATGTTCACTTGAATCTGTTAATTTTAACTTCAGCAGTTGCATTCTTTAAAAAGTCTTATTATACAATTAATATGAAACCTTAAGTTTTGTTGTGTGTATACATTTGAAATGTAATAAATAATATATGTCTCATAATTAATGACTTGTTAATAATTATTAATAATACTTTATAAAAAGAAAATCCTTAGATAATAATCTTAGTATTTATGGATTATGTTGCAATTTGCCAGATATAAGTTATACTCACTTTAGTGATTTATCACATTGTTGGACAGGTGAAGATGTGAACCTGAATAACAGTTAAATGGGCTTGACCTTGACCATGGGTAACTTATTTAACCCCTTTGTCTCAGTGTCTTGATTTACTTTATATGTTAACTACAATTATCCTGGTAGTATACTGTGCTCAAGATAACATTGAAGCAACGCAAATGTAGTATAAATACAGTCTAATCGATATTTTATAGAGAAATATTAGTGGGAGATTTTTATCTTATGTGTCCCTCCTGATTTGAGTACTCTTCATTTTTCAAGAGGACCTTTCCTTAGAAAACATTGAAGCAAAAATATGGCTTATGATTTTAGCTGAAGAAACTCTGCTTGGTCAATATGTCCTGATACTAGACACTGAAGCAGTAAATGGATACACTGCTGTTTTCACTACAAATGGATCATAGAAAAGATTGTGCAGAATAACGCTCAGCTGAGAAGGCCCCTGCAAGCATATATAAATCCCCTTCAGCATTTCTGCTGTCAGTGTGAAGTCCGCGTAAGTGCACAATTTCACGGTTGACTGGTCATTGTCCTTGCTCGGATTTATTTTCAGTGATGGTAAAAAGATCATTGGTTTTCCAGGTCCTGCTCAAAAGTCATAAATCTATATGGAAAATACCAATTCCAGTGCAGTCTTAAGCTTTAGATTAAACACGTATCACTAAGACAAGAGTATAACTATCCCAAACTCATCAAGGCTCAGTGATGGAACTTGGAAATGCACTTTTCAGTTAGTACTGGCAATATGCTTCTCTATTCAAACAATAACCTTTAAATAAAATTAATGTATTAATCTATGCAATAAAAAAAACGATCACCATGAATAAAAACCACAACAATTAGGAAAAAATATTTAGGTCAAGTTTATTTGAAATAAATATTTAGATAGTGTGTATTTTATGCTTTTGTTTGCTTTTCTTATCAAGAGGTTTGATATAAAACATTGTGTTATCAGTTCTATTACATTTTCTGGTTTCGATATAAAATTTATAACTGACTGCAGATATTAAAGAAAATCAACAGAAAAAAATAAAACAGTACACCCAGATAGAGTTTGATTTCTATGGCTCTGAAGTAATGTTTTACTTATACATTAAGAAAAGATGAGAGTCTAGGTGGCCCAACCCTGTAATCCCAATGCCTGGAAGGTGAGTATGGGAGTTCAAGGTAATTTTCAACTATACTCTTAGTTGGGGTCCATTCATATTTACATAAGACCCTCTCTCAAAAATAAATACAAAAGCATATCCATGTGTTCAGTACTATCTACTTGGCATGCATGAACTATTAGGGAGCTTAGCCTTGGAGTAAATTGATTCTCCCTCACTTAGCTGTTTTGATAGCCTATAGCTATTTCTCTATCTAGCATCAGGACTCTGTAAAATATTATCTGGCATCAGGACTCTGTAAAATGTCATCTATACACACTGGTGAATCAACTGGTGTTGTTTGTATGCAGGTTTGATTTGTTAGAGAAATCATACTGTTGCAATTTCATGAATGGAGAAATCAGGTAAAATGTGGAAAATTTACCTACTTCTCTATCCTAATTCCCTGAGGATTAGAATAAGTGACAGATAACTCTTCAAAGTCAGAAATATGAAAACAAACTGCACTTATATTTTCAATATAAATAACTACAGACACATACTCATATAGAACTTGTCTAAGTGCTCACTATCCTACCTAACAAATATAGACATAATAATTATAGAAGAATGAGGGAAATAGGATTTGCAACCTTGTTTTAGTAACTTTCCTAAAACATTGTACTATATATATGGTCTTGGTAAAAAGAAAAAATAGCTCTGCTACTTCTTCATGTAAATATTTTGAAGCTCTGAACTGCAGCACACTGCACTCCCCCCCCCATCTGCGTTCTATGCGCTACAATCCAGTTCCCAAGCTTCGGGGAAGGGGATGGAGGTTGAGAACACAAACACAGCGACAGACAGACACACTGACCTCCAACCACTGGTACAAAAGCCCTTCTGTAATAGCACCATGGAACCTTAAATACCCAGCAGTCAATGGCCAACAGGTGAAAATCCCATCCTCTGATCCTCTAGGCAAGTGACAGCTTTTAGTAACTTCAATTATAAGGCTCTAGCAGGGAAGAGCAGCTGAAGCCCAGGACTCCAATTGGTCCCAACACTTAACTAGCAGAAAATATGTTTAAAGTATACTTTTGATAAAGAACTGTTTTTAAAATATACAGAAAGCTAATAGCCAGCATTCCAAATTAATATCACCTATGGAAATATTGGCAGATATTTCACTAGAGAAATTATGTGGGATTACCAACCATGTGACAACTCATTCATTGTCATTAAACATGATCACCTGTATAATTCACAAATAAACTGCTAAGTAATTATCATCAAATCCTTAAGATAATTAATATTTTAAAATATATGTTAGTAGTAGTAGTATTTGGTAGCAATCACTAATAGGAACAAATTTCCTGTTTAATTTGAATTAGATGATAACCTGGATATTAATCATACAAGGCACTAATAGCAAGAACTCTAAAAGCTATTGGCATATGCAAAACTCAGGGATTTTAAATACATACATACATGCATACCCACACACGTACGTAAATTTTTTGAAACAGTTTCTCTGAATAGCTTTGGTGCCTATTCTGAAACTATTTCTTTTTGACTATACTTGTCTTATAGTTAAAGAGATCCACCTGCCTTTACCTCCCAAGTTGTGGGATTAAAGGCCTGCACCACCACCACCTGGCTATTTCTCTTAAGATAGTAAACAGTGCCGGGTGTGGTACCACATGAGTTCTAGACCAGCCTGGTTCTAGCACAGTTAGTTCCAGGACAACCAGAAACCCTTGTCTCAAAAAAAACAAATATAGAATAAACAGTGTCATAATAAACCAAAAAGTGATGTTTTGAATGAATAATTAAAAAGCTGAGGACTCCATATAAGTTCAAAAATTAGTAAACAAAATTAGTGTTACTGCTAAACTAAATTTACTCTCTGGGTCACAGTGAGTAAATACTAATGTATCTATGATAAATGATTAGAAACAAGAAATAAAAACCATCTAGAAAACATGAAAACAGCATTTGTCTAAAGGTTGATGCTGTGTTGTCTGAGTGAAAGATAATAACTATAATACTTCAGTATTACTAAGTATAAGCCTTTATGTTTTAAAACTTTAAAAGTGTTTAAATTATTTCAATGTATGGTGTGTGTATGTGTGTGTCTGTGTCTCTTTGTCTGTATATGTGCTGTTTGTGTTTCCCTGTCTCTGTGTCCATGACTGTATAAGTATGTTGTGTGTGTGTCTCTGTGTCCATGACTGTATATGTATGTTGTGTGTGTGTGTGTGTGTGTGTGTGTGTGTGTGTGTGTGTGTGGTTTGTGTGCTTGTAAGGTAATTGTCTGTGTTTCAGAAACATTGAACTTTGCTTGGTTATAGCCCATGAAGCAGCTACTAGCCAGGTAAGAGCTTTTATGCCTACCCATCAGTAAAAACTTAGCTTTAAGCTGGAGCTTGTGAAATATAGCCAGATCATCATGGACTCTTCTGTCCATGCTAAAGGTCAGCCAGTCTCTTAACATTATATTAAATCCACAAAGATCCTAAATTCTTCTATGTTTCAAAATGTTATTGTTTTTCTAAACTTTTTTTTTAATTTTAAAGACAATGTTTTCTACATATATAAATTTCTGTGAAAGGTATTTATACATTATTTTAAAGAACTGTACATAGTATCCAAATATGCATAGCTGTGTGCCGCGACCACCTCGACCAACAAGGATGACGTGACACCGGAGCTCTTCTTGCAGTCTGTTTATTCAGGACCTTTTTTACAATTGTATCTCTCTCTCTTCTTTCCCGGGCAAGCCTCTCCCAACCCTTAAGTAGGCCTGGGCTACGAACCCTGGATAGCCACGTGGGCACGGTCCATTGGTCCACGCATACACAAACAGCTTGTGATCATCGGGTGATGATAGCAACAGTCCGGCCTTAGCCAAATAAGGAGTTATTTGTCAGAGAGAGCTCACTTTCGGGACCGTGGAGGGCGGAAGCCAGCGCCATCTTTAAGGTGCAGCTCCATGCAGCTCTCTACAGCTGTGGTATCTTTTCCCAATAGCAAACAATACATTTTTGGAAATTTTACTAGAGTATGATAATCAACTATGCAAAAATAAAAAAAAATTGTATTAATTATTAATCACAACTCTTCACTTATTCATTTGTAATTCGGAGCTATTAGAACTTCAATATAGAAGCCACTAGAATTACATGAATGGCTTAGAACACTTTTAGAATACGTGTGAGATAAGGTCATGATATTATCTTGAAAGGGAAGCTCCAAAGAAGATAAGACAACAAAATATGCTACTTTAGGCAATATAATACTTCGGAGATTCAACAGGCATTTTGATTATTCCAAACTATGTCTTTAAGTTGGAAAGGGCTTCAGCTTTGTATGAGCTTAGGTAGAAGCACATACAGGTAAGATTTTTTTTTTTATTGTTTTGTTTTGTTTTTCGAGTCAGGGTTTCTCTGTGGCTTTGGAGCTGGTCCTGGAACTAGCTCTGTAGACCAGGCTGGTCTGGAACTCACAGAGATCCGCCTGCCTCTGTCTCCAGAGTGCTGGGATTAAAGGCGTGCGCCACCATCGCCCGGCTAGGTAAGATTTGTTATCATTCTGTTATCATAATAACAGATATCATAATGTTATCCTTCTTCAGGTCATATGCCACTCCTAGACACACACCTTTGAAAATGAAGTCCTATAATTTCCAATTATGCATTGTCATATGTAATCCAGTTACAACACATGACACTGCTTTCTCACTGATTCTCACATGCGCATTGCATCAAGGAAAATTTTATCTTTTACAATTTTCTGCTGTTTAATGACAAATTTTCCAGTTTGAATATTTTACAGATAAAAAATACTCTTTACCATATCTTATTCTTATATTTTCATTTTATGACCCTATTAAAGATTTTTCTTTAAATAAAAAGCACAGAGAAGTGTGTCTCAGAGTACACAAATTGTTAATTTACTGGGAAGATATATTGCTAACTTCATTAGATAGATTTCCCTATACTTGAAATTTTCTGAAGTTTTAACCCTGAATCTCTTTGCCTTTTGTTCCATCGGTATAATTTGAAATATTTTCATTCAATAAAACAGAAATTCTTGCTAAGAATGTCTCCTGAAATGTGAGCTACTTAAGCAAATTAGTGAATTTCGGGAAGGTTTCCTAAAACCTCATAGTTTTTAGTTAGTTGATGACAAGTGGAATTTTTTTCTCTGGTCTTGGACAGGTGCATAATAGGAGTCAACCCCATAAGCTGCAGACCTTAAGCTCTGATTTTATGGTAAGTTGGAAAGGTATTACTATGGTTGAGTAAGTTGTTATAAAACACATGATATCTAGGGAATCATTAATTAATTCTTGATGAAAACAGCAAAGCCAAATATTTGTTCACTGTCTATGAGCTTGACTCATCTGTGTTGAGAGTTGATATCTTTATCATCCCTTATGCCTTGCAACTCTTGTATTACAGATTATTGCATAGTTTATATATTTATTACCTCAGTGAATGTCTCAAGACTAATATGTGTCTTGACTTATTTCAGCTGACATTTATCTTACTTACTCAATGGTTTATATTGGAAATCTTAAAAAATATTTTAATCCCTTTATATCTACATATTAAATTATCTATAGTTTTCTAGCAAGGCATAAGTAGGCAGATTTTTCTTGCCAAAGAAGGGAGCTAGTGAGTTCCTCATTCTTTATAGGTTTCCTTTTCTTATCACAAAGAGGATAGGTGTGAAGACTAAAGTCTGTTTTTCATTCACTGAAGCATGTGCATTTTGCAGTGGGTGGATACCAGAACTGAAACACCACTGTAATCATTTATTACCTGGTTCTACTGCAGTGATATAATTTCTCTATCTTCTCCATAGTTGTTAAATATTCTGAAATCCCAGAAATATTATATGCTACTTATGTTTTAAAAATATTATCAAAGTCCATTGCTGCCAATAACCAATTATCTCTGGATGGAAATGTTAGCGACATAATAAGAAGAACCTAACAATACTTCGTATATACTGCATATGTCTAAATATTCCTCAAAAATATCCTTCAATTTTAAGATATCATCTTTTCAATAAATATTTTGCTGTTTTATCCTTTGATTTCCTAGGGAAATATCATATATGGACATCTCTGTTAAAACACAATAATGTTGACTTGTTCTAGTATAGGGCAGTGGC
Organism: Microtus pennsylvanicus; assembly: GCF_037038515.1. Classification (NCBI taxonomy): domain Eukaryota; kingdom Metazoa; phylum Chordata; class Mammalia; order Rodentia; family Cricetidae; genus Microtus; species Microtus pennsylvanicus. Next base: position 22,360,333 of record NC_134584.1, read on the forward strand.
TACTAATATTTCAGTTTTTCGTAAACTCTATCTTTGAGTATTTTCATTTCTATTTCAACATTTTATTATGATTATATTGAGAAAGCCATGTTTCAAAGAAATAAATAAACAGCTTCCTAAAATTGTCTGGGAAGAGTTTTAAGAGACACTAAGCATCTCATTGTTGTTTATTTTTAATGTGTTTATTTTCTGATTGTGCTAAGGTTACTATCTTGGCAAAGCAGATCTACGGTCATTATGTAGACTATGGACAGGCTCAGATAATTTAGAAGGAAGCAGAACTTTTAAATGTGAACTGCATAATTATAATCTCTATGACTTTATCTTTATAAAGTCAGGAAACATTTTTTTTTGCACAGGGTTTTTCATAGAAAAATAAACTTCTAAAATACTGAGTTGCTAAACCTGAAATCTAATCCTTTTATATATAACTTTAAATGAATGAAAATTATTTCTGCAGCTCATTTTTCAAAATTATAGAAGCTATACTTCCATACACTCTAATATATATTAACATATATAAATTGAGTATGTATGACACTTTTATAAAACAAAGGTAAAACGTATATTTCATAATGGTTTATGTGAAAACCAAATTATTAAATAGAAATATAGAAGGAAACTGTCTTATCATATGTAAATTTGAGTATCAAAGATTGCAAAGATAAGCCCTCTAGCTTAGCAGGATAGTGAAATTTCTGCAGTTTTCAAATCTAATTTGATGGAAATAGGTTTTCTATAAGAGATAGCATAATATTCACACTCCTCTGTACTGTCAATCAGAGTCACACATCAAAAGAATATCTGAAAGAAAAGTTTTTCTAGAACTAAATATTCTAAATTATGGAAATTCACTTCCAAGGAACGAGAAGAGAAATTATAATGAAGTTGCTTTTCTGTTTGAATATATTCTCCCAAAATGTTACAAAATAGAAAAGATAATACTTCATCCTACAGTGTGGATCAACTTCTTCCAGAGGCTCCTCTGTTAAAGAGATGCTCCTACCCTAACAATTATGATTGGTGTGGGTCTTCACCTAATGTTTTGATGGGACAGTCCAGTTATTTCAAGGGTATCTTCTATTGGGATTGTGGAGGCTAGTGCTTCTTCTTCTTCTTCTTCTTCTTCTTCTTCTTCTTCTTCTTCTTCTTCTTCTTCTTCTTCTTCTTTTCTTTTAATTTTCGAGACAGGGTTTCTTCATAGCTTTTGGTTCCTGTCCTGCAACTAGCTCTTGTAGACCAGGCTGGCCTACAACTCAAAGAGAACCACCTGCCTCTGCCTCCCGAGTGCTGGGATTAAAGGCATGTGCCACCACTGCCCAGCTTAGTGCATCTTCTTTATTTTTTAACTCGCTGGTATAGGACACAACATAACCCTACCACAATGGTCTGCCTTAGTATAATGCAAAGAAAAAAGCATATTTGATTGATGTGGGAGTCTGCTATTTTGTGTTGATTTCATTGGTTAAATAAAGAGACTGCCTTGGCCCTTTAAGAGGACAGAAAATTAGGTAGGCGGAGAAAACAGAACAGAATGCTGGGCGGAAGAAGCTGAATCAGTGAGTGGCCATGATTCTCCCACTCCAGACAGATGCAGGTTAAGATATTCTCTGGTAAGCCACCTCGTGGGCTACACACATTATTAGAAATGGGCTAGTCCAGGTGCGAGAGTTAGCTGAGAAAAGGATAGATATAATGGGCCAAGTGGTGTTTAAAAGAATACAGTTTCCGTGTAATTATTTCAGGTATAAAGCTAGCCGTGCGGGCGGCTGTGTGGTGGGACACAGCCCACCGCTCCTATTTCAACATTTGATCTCGCCCTATATCCCCCAAAATACAACATAAGATCATATGTCTGCTTCTACAGGAAAATGATTTTAGGTAATTTTATTAATGTCAGTTTAATTGCCTTAAAATATCCCTATAAATTTCCTAATATATTCTGTTTTTCTCATAAATTAGAGCCTTTTTTACCCATCTTTAAAGAGGCTTGCTCCTAAAACTGATGGGTACAAATAAAGAAACCCACAGCCAGATATTCTGCAGAGTAAGAGAACTTGGAACAAACATCTCCAAATGAATTATCTCCATCAAATACCTCCCCTCAGAGCTCAATGCAACCCATGAAAGAGAAGGCAGAAGGGATGGTAACCAGAGAAATGATAGAGGATTCAAGGAGAACAAGGCCCTCTATAAAAAACTGAGCAGAGCTCATTTCAACACACAGAGATGTAAGCAACTATTACAGAATCTACCTGGATCTTCAACATGTTCTCTGCCATATAAACTTAAACTATAAATATCAGCCGAGTACTTTTATGAGACTTCTGAATGTGTAAGCACATGAGTCTTTGCCTTTTGCCTTCTGTTTAGACTCTTCTATTTTTCTATTGGCCTATCTTGTCTAAATTTGATATAATAGTGTCTTTATTATGATTACAGTTGCTGTGAAGAGATGCTATGACAAAAGCAACTCTAATAAATGAAAACATTTAATTAGGATTGCTTACAGTGCAGAGGTGTAGTCCATTATTATGGTGGGAAGAAAGCAGCATGTAGACAGACATGGTGCTGGAGAAGGACCTAGGATTTCTACATCCTGGTCTGCTGGTAACAAGAAGTGGTATGTGTCAACTGGGTACAGTTTGAGCATGAGACCTCAGAGCCCACTCTGACAGTAACACACATCCTCCAATAAGGCCATACCTACTCCACCCAAACCCTCCCTCCAAATAGGGGCATCTTCCTACGCACTTATGATGGTCAATTACATTCAAACTACCATAGTACACTCCATGGCCTTCATACGCTTGTAACAATATACAAAATACATTTAATTCTGTTTCAAAAGTTCCATATTCTGTCTCAAAAATATTTTAAAGTTCAAAGCCCCCTCTGTGATACATCCAACCTCTTAGCTATCATCCCCTATAAAATACAAATTAAAAATCAGATTGCATACTTTCAACATATAATTGCACAGGATATGTACCACAATTCCAATCAAAGAAAGATAGAAAGTCATCTGGACAAATTCCAAATTCTGAATCTCTGTGTCTGATGTCAAAATGCTCTTCAGATCTCTAACACCTTTGAGTTTCGTTGATTGTATTATACTTATTTTCTTCTTCCTCTTGGGCTGGGTCCATTCCCTTTTAGCAACTCTCGCTGGTAGGTACCCCTCTGCTATATCATCTCAACATATTCAGGTTGCAATAAAGACAACAATTACATGATATTGTTTATATTTATATGCTATTGAAAGTTAAGCTTGCGTTTATGTGGAATGCCTCAATTTTTCTAAAATCTACACTTATCATAGACTACCATCAATCTGTACTTGCACGTACACATGTAAGCTGAACTTCTATTATTTGAATGAGATACTGTGTGTGTGTATTAAATTAATTAATATACTTCCAAACTCCATTATAGTAGAAAATTTGGAATTGTACAAATTCTTGTGCTACATGTCAAAAATAAATAAATAAATAAAAACCAAACCAAACCAAAACAACTACAGACAAAGGCAATGTACAACATCATTTGCTGTATTGCTGTATAAGATAGTCTAGTCTGTGAAGAGATCACTAATAATTATATTTTAAAACTGGTATTTATGCTTAAGGTCTATGTGCATTGCATGGAACACCTTTTAAATGCAGCCAACAGTGTATAGTACCTAACCCTTGTGTCATGAAGCCTCTTAAGGCTTTCTACAAAATAGAGATCAGATGTGTTTTTGTTATAGTTTTATCATTGAGCAATATGCCAGATATATAAATATATATGTTTATATAAATGTTTTAAGTATTTATATGTATGCAATATATATGTATATGTATCTAATAATGCAATATATACATATATATGTGTATGTATCTAATAATGTACGCTTCTTGCTAGCTAGATTCCCAAGAACATCATCATGACTTTCTAAGCTTTAATTGTAAATTTGCTCCCTGTTCTCACAAACTTTTGGATTTATTTCCAAGTATGCTTTGCTCCCTCTGTAACAATGTAATTATCCAGCAAGATTTTGTGACATAAATGTTATGAAACCCTTAGAATTAATTTTATCTTTGCAGTTAGCTTCTAGTCAGATAAAATAAAGCACTTGGGTGAGGCCATCATCCAGGGAATAATCAGAGAGATCAAAATTAATTAATTATAACTGTTTATAAGTTAGGTATTTGTTTTGAGATCCTCTGCTTTAAATAGAACACATAATATTACCCATATTGCTATTCATGAGCTAACACAGAAGATAGCCAAGAGATAATTTAAGACATTACAAAATTCTGTACTCTTAGAGATATTTTCTTGAATATATATTCCCTTGATGACTGTAAGACTCTCATTAATTTCAGCAGACTGAAAATAGTTTGGTGATTTTTGTCTATAATGAAGGCATTGTGGTTTTGGGTAAATTTATAGGTCTTACTTCATCATTTTTTACCCTAACATTTAAACTGTCTTTAAAAGAATAATTTTAAAACAATCAATGGAAGAAAGAAGCAAACCTAACCTTTTTCCTCTCCCCATTGAAGCAAACACAGAAGAGATAATTAGAAAACAATCAGAAACCTTAAGTGTTCAATTGCTTTATGGTTTGGAGATACCTTGCACATACTACACAACCATTTTGCCATTAAGCTATTTCCACATGCCAAGACTTCTCTTAATATCAAGTGACTGTATTGAAGCTAAGGTAGTACTAAATTTCTACATATAATTAATATACTTATTGGCACATATGTATATGTGATTGTGTCTGAAAAAACTAATTTTACCAAAATTTTGAGGTTATATTTGTAATACACTTTATAAATTGTATAGTATACATACACATGGTGGAACTTGCCTGTAATACAAGCACTAATTTGTTAGAAGCAGAAATTTAGCTTGAATTTAGGGTCTATTGTTTCTATATGGTGGATTCCAGAATAACTTGGCTACAAAGTTACATTCTATTGGAAAAACAAACAAACAAAAAAAAAAACAATAGATTGGTAACATTGTTCAGAGTAAACTGAAGATTTTCTAGGATATTTGAAAAACTATGGCTGAGAAAATAGTGATTGTAACGCACATAAATTTGATCAGTAAAATGCTTTTTATAGGTAGTCTCTGAAAACATGATCTGCAAATCTGTTCAGAAGTAAAGATACTTCAGTTGTTCATTTATTTTCTAACTACTTGTCATGAAAAAGATTTAAATTTCACATACTTTTCTATTGACATAGTGTTCAAAAGAGATAATAGCCAAGAAATAAAAAGATTTACTTGTCATAAATGCAGCAAAGTTTTACAGAATATCATAATGTATTTTTGTTCTGGAATGTATAAAGACAAAGAAGTCAATGATGTTCTGGCAGAGACTAGCTTAATAAGAAGACTGAAATCTTAAGTGAAAATGATTGTGTTGAATTTTTTTCCAAAAAAAAATGTGTTACATATGCTAAGATAAAACTGTGCTCTTTGTATAATAAAATTTCCAATGAGAAAAAACAAAACATAAAAATTTCTCTAATGGAGGAAACACAAGCACGAAGGGATAAATAAATATCAGCCAAACTTTCACAGGCTTTCCTCCAAAACATGTTTTCTGCTTTTGTTGAAACTTGTTTTATTGATCTTTTATTTTTATCATGATAAACTTTTGCCCAAAGCATCTTCCATTTAAATCATCTATTCTTGAGTAAAAGAAAAAGGATTACCATGTGTAACTCACACAAAAGTAAGACCAACCAATTCAAACACTGTATTTCTTATAATATTGGCAGTTAAAACTTGAAACAGCTAATGAATTTTACTAAAAGTAATTCAATTTTTATTAGTTTTTGTCATACCCAGTCCCTTTCTCATATGAGACAGACATTATTCCTGAACAACAGATCCAGCTATGGTCTTTTATGTATTTATTTTTATTGAGTTCTACCTTTTTCTCTGCTTGGCTCTCTTGCCTCACAAGGTCCCCATGCTCCCAATATATTCAGGGGCATATTCTGAATCCCAATATATTCTATTTCTTTTCTTTGTTTTTATTTTTGTATTGCTTTATAGATAATACCATTCAAAATTTCCACTTCCAGGCTTAGGAAACTAGACTAGCATCCCAAAAAGCCAGTACATGCACTAGAGACAAATCCCAGTGCCATTATCATTAGCTTCTCAGTTTGCCATAATTGTCCGTCACATTCAGAGAGTCAAGTTTGATCCCATGCTCTTTTAGTCCCAGTCCAGCTGGCTTTGGTGAGCTCCCATTAGATCAGGCACAGTGTCTCAGTGGGTGGATCAACCCCTCGCAGTCCTGACTTCCTTGCTCATCTTCTCCCTCCTTCTACTCTTCAACTGGACCTTGGGAGCTCAGTCCAGTGCTCAGATGTTGGTCTCTGTCTTTACCTCCATCCATTGCCAGACAAAGGTTCTTTGGTGATATTCAGGATAGTCACCAGTCTGACTACGGGACAAGGCCAGTTCAGGCACCCTCTCCTCCACTGCCCAGGGTTCTAGCTGGGGACATCCCCGTGGACACCTGGGAACCCCTCTAGAGCCAAGTCTCTTGCCAACCCTAAAATGGCTCCCTTCATGTAGATATCTTCTTCCCTGCTCCCATATCCTCCCTTCCTCCATCTCAACCATCCCACTCCCCCAAGCTCTCCCCAATTCTCTCCTTTTCCCTTCTCTCTCCCCCTTTCCCCTTTCCCCCATCCCACTCTTAGCCCCATGCACCCAAATGTTGCCTGGTTATCTTTTCTGATTCCAATTTCCAGGAGGATCTATACGTTTTTCTTTGGGTTCACCTTATTACTTAGCTTCTCTAGGATCATGAACTATAGGCTCAATGTCCTTTGTTTATGGCTAAAATCCACTAATGAGTGAGTACATGCCATATTCATATTTTTGGGAATGGGTTATCTCACTCAGGATAAATTTTTTCTATTTCTATCCATTTGCATGCAAAATTCAAGATGTCATTGTTTTTTACCGCTGAGTAGTACTCAAATGTGTAGATGTGCCACACTCTCTTTATCCATTCTTCCATTGAGGGGCATCTAGGTAGTTTTCAGGTTCTGGGTATTACAAATAATGCTGCTATGAACACAGTTGAACAAATGCTTTTGTAGTATGATTAGGCATCTCTTGGGTATATTTCCAAGAGTGGTATTGCTGGATCCTGAGGTAGGTTGACTCTAAATTTTCTGAGAAACTGTCATACTGATTCATTGATTTGTGTAGCCCAGGGTGGTTGTGAACTCACAGAGATCCATCTGCCTCTGCCTCCCAAATCCTGGGATTAAAGGTATGTGTCATCACTGTCTGATCTCTAGTGGCTTAACCTGCTCTTCTGATCTTTAGGCAAGTTTTACTTATTAACGTAAAATTATATCACTATAATAAAGCATAGCTTAAGCTAAACAAAAATGGTGTTACTCTCACATATTTTTATGCTTGTTTATTGTCTTTCAACTAGGCTTAAGATAATTCACCAGATAGTGTATGTATTTAAAGAAAGAACCAAAACAAATGGCCATTTTTATTTTTAAATTGAGCATCTGTGTTTGCATAGACTGTGAATAATGTATACTCTTTTTGATTCTGGCCACCTCAATTCATTTGACTAACAAAAACCACAAAGAATGCTTATGTATCACTTTGAGAAAAAATGACAAAAAATTGAATAATCAACTTTTAAAAAGTTGTTATGTTCTGTAGATGTTTTGAACTCCTCTCAACTATTTCAAAGGTTTCTTTCTGAAAACCAATAAGAATGCTGTAAAGTGAAGAGCCGGTCCTACTTAATTACTTAGGAAATACAAGTATGCTTACTTTGAATGACCTTTTCCAGACACTTAGAAAAATTCTGCTATAAACCATCTGAGATCAGTATAACTTTGTGCTCAAGTTCCAGATATTGGAAGCCCAGGGACTTATTCTTGTCTTTTGAACTGGGAGTTTAAGTATATATATATATATATAATTGATTGTATTAAGTGATGCCTGTTAAGAAGAATATTACTTGAGAAAATTTTAACCACAATAAATATTTCTGGGTTGTAATGTTAATACTTTTAATTGGAATGTGGTTTGTTTCTTTCCTTTATTCCCTGTAGGAAGTAGGGAGAAAACGTTTATTCCACATTTCCAGTAACATCTTATCACTGGAGGAAGCCATGCTAAAAACCCAATGCTGGAGCCAGGAGGCAGGAACTGAAACAGAAAACACAGTTCATGGGCTAGCTTAATCTTCTTCCTTATGTACCAAACCAAGAGTGGCACAATTGACATTGGGATTGGCCCTCCATAGTAATCACTAATTCAGAAGATGCTTATTGGCCAATCTATTTTTACTAAAGATAACTTATTTCATGTCAATGTATGCCAGATGTGTCTGCTCCAGATGTGTCTGCTCTCTCTCTCTCTCTCTCTCTCTCTCTCTCTCTCTCTCTCTCTCTCTCTCTCTGTGTGCGTGTGTTTGTGTGTGTGTGTGTGTGTGTGTGTGTAAGAGAGGGAGAGAGAGAGAAAAACAGAGGAGGAGGAATCACTCTACAGCTCAAACTGCCCTCTAAGTTTTAGCAATGTTATTACTTATTCTTAGGAGATTATATACATGTTCCTTAACCCTTTCCCTATTTTTTTCACTATGACAAAGGTAAACTACTGTGGATATAATATTACATTAGAAAAAAATCAAAGCACACCAAAGAGAAATTGGAACTGAATGGTATTATTTGATAATGAACACAAGGGCCACGTGCACATCACCACAGTAAACACAATAGAGAAACATACTCCATCACTAAGTTAATACAGTTTGTTCATGATTGAGCAAATGTTATAAGTAATTCTAATTCTCTTTTTATTCTCCCTCTGTCCCTTTCTTAATCTCTTTCTCTGTCTCCCTCCCTAAAGTCACATTTGCTTTCTCTTCTACAGAAGACCATATTGAGGTCAATCGAGTCTACAATCACGTGAAATATATTTAAAGAATAGTCTGGTATAGGAAGTAAGTAACTTTTATGAACGTTTTCCATCACTGAAATTAAATTCATTATAAAAATATTTCTTATTTTGATAAGCTTCTGGTCTGATAAATAATAATTACCTTTGCTTGGGCAAACATATTTGAGTACAAATAACTATGTAACTGCTAATTATTTTTAAATTATCTTTAAAGTATGTGCATGTGTGTGAACTGTGCACTGTACATGTATGCAGAAGCCCCAATGTTTTGTAAGGATGTCATTCTGAAATGCTTACCTACTATAGTTTTTGAGGCACTATCTCACAAATTCTGTAACTAACTGCTTAGTATAACTGATTATTCAGAGATCTCTGAAAATCTCTAATGACTCTCTGCTAATACTGTCTTTTGTTCTTTTCTGGGAAAGTATAGAATGTAACACAAGGTAGTCTTGACCTTCTAATAGAGCTTAAAATTATTTAAAATTCCTGATTCTCTTTCTCCATTATTGTGAAATATGTTATCCAATTTTTAATTGGTTTTGTTATTGTCATTGTTTAGGGTTTCTGAGGGGTTTATTCTTTGGTTTCAAATAAATATTTGTGATAGTTTCATTTGTCTAAACCATCAGGAAGCTACTTATTTTTGGTTTAATTTATATGTTTGTTGTATAAAGCTACAAGACAAAAAGAACTAAAAACAAAGAAAAAACTCGACTAATGAAGTCGACATTTTTATATATAAATTATTCAATGAGCTCTCATCTTTTAAATTAAATATTTTTTATATCATACCGAGAATTATGGCTGTTCTAAAAACAACTTCAGTTGATCTGATAGTAGATACTGCTTATACATGGGGAAATAGTGAATACATGGGGGAACAGTGTAAATCATATTTACACTTACGAAATGGTGACTTAGTCATTTTTTCATAGACATTAGTATTACCTACCGAATGTCATATTGGATTCAGATAGTAATTTGCAACACACTTCAATCACATTTCATCTATGACCTTATTATAGATTGGAAATCGCAGAGTATTCGTTCATAAAGTAAACCGAAGAAAAGTGTTGGGGGCTGTAAATATATTCCATCTTGCTATATAGAAAAATGTAAAAATATATGCCCTTGAGGAAAACATATACATAAGCATACATGTATGTATTCTTGATTGTGTATATGTTTATATGTATGTTTGCATGTATTTCCACTTCAGAAAGGTAGAAGACAAGACTCAGAAGCAGAATAAATACTTTTCTTTTAGAGGAAGAGTTTTATTTCACACGGTATTAAAATATTACTGCATAGGGCAGCAATAAAATGAAGAAAGTGGCATTGTTCTCTGCATGCTCTTTTTTAGTACTGCTGAAAATTACTTTCCTTGTGAGATTGACTGTCAATTAGTAACCAGCAGACGGTAGCCATCCCCTCAGTTTTCAATTTTACTAGAAATAATTCTCATATGGTACTGCTCCTTTAACAAGCACCTTTACCATGCGAGACACATATAAAAGTAATTAAATTTAATAGTCTCATTGCTTTTAAGCAAAGCCATATGGTGTACTTAGATTGCAAATTCTAATTGAAGTCAATGAGATTTTATGTAGAAATACTTTTGAAAATCTAGCTGTGTAATCAAATATATATATATATACATATATATGTGTGTGTGTGTGTGTGTGTGTGTACTCTCACACACACATACACAATGCATAATTTTTATCTTGACAATACCATCACCAAATGCCTTTTACATTGTCATTTTTCATATATACAATGGAGTATTATTGTCAAGCTATGTCTTACTATGAAGAATTACTTTAAAATTAATGATAATCGTTTCTGGTGTATGTTCAATGCCTCTTTTTCATTACCCTTCTATCTAAATTTTAATATTGCAATAATCCCTGGAACTGTGTTTTTGGATTACAGCTGCAGTATGTTACTGAGACATGGCGCAATTCATTCCCATTTATCGGTTCTATTATGCACTGTGAAATGAAGGCTCCATAAAAGGCTGCAAATGCGTGGGAAATGACACAGGGCAAACTACCACGGAAATAGCCAGGTGCCTTATTGATTTTCCTTATGTTGAATAAATATTTAGAGAATTTAGTACTCTCGGTGCATCAGAGAAGAAGAAGGGAAAGAGATTGATTAATCAAATATGTAAATGAATGTACTCGGTGTATTATGAAGAGAATGCACCCTGCCAATTTCTACCCTATGGTCACACTTTAGTATTTAATTCAGAAATCACTTGCAAGTGTAGTATGTTTTACCTACTTGTAGCATGGGAAAACTGCTATTTTTTCAAGGTGAAAATTTCAAGGTGAAGAACGTTTTACACAGTCCCTTTGTAAACTCTAATGTCTGCCAATTTCTCAATCAGTGTTGGTTGACTCTAAGGCTAGAAAATACCCAAGCTAGTCTTTGGTGGTGCATGAACCCTTTGCAATCAGAACACCTCTGTTCTTAGGAACACTAAGACAACTGTGAGTTAAATGTGGATTCATACAAACAGCCCTAATTTGAATTTATGATCATAGATATTATTACAGCTTTCTTTCCTCTTGATATTTGTAGGCTCTCCCTACACAAACTTTCTTTCTATCCCAGGATATATGTGTGGTTTATCTAATGTTTGTTCATTTATACCCTTGAATTATTATTATTTTACTTTATTCTCTTCTCCTATTACATTCTCTTTTTCATTTTCCCTCAACTGTTGACAATCTACTTCCTCCAACAACTATTGCTTCTATTAATTATTAGTTTCACTATTGGAAAATTTATTTCTTTGTTTCTTTTGTTTCCTATCTTTTTTATTTATTTTTAGAAATGATATATGTATTTTCAAAATTCTCTAGACTATTTCTTTGACCAATGGGCTTTTTATCAATACATTACTTAGAAAGAAAAAAAAACTAATTTTGTGAACATATTTGTTATTGTTATCCCCCAAACTAGTAGATTAGTCTTTCATATATTTCATTCCTAAAAATACAGATATTAGGAAAAGGGGCTCAGTTGTAGTATGCAAGAGAACCTAGAAACAATCATACATTCTTAAGAATACACTGCTTTTATAATAAATATAATACATATTGAAAGACTTTGTTCTTCTGGTTTAGTTCAAGATACCTATCATTTTTCTTTAATTTGCATTAGTTTCACATAACAACCACAGTCCTGTCCCTTCCCTATTTCAGCTCCTCTGAACCTTACCCACATCCACCTCTCAGAAAGGGTAAGGCCTCCCATGGGGAGTCAACAAAGCCTGGCACATCAAGTTTACTCAGGATCCATGCCCCCTGCCATCTGCATCAAGGCTAAGCAAGGCATCCTCCTTAGGGTTTGGGCTCTAAAATATCAAATCATGCACAAGGGATAGATCTGATCCTGGTCCCACTTCCAGGCACCCCTCACATAGAACAAGACTAACATCTGTCACCCACATACAGGTTTACCTCTGTCCCATGCAGGGTCCCTAGCTGTCTCTCTAGAGTACCTAAATTCCCAAGAGCTAGGGTCAGATATCTCTGTGGTTTTGATCACCACCATGATCTTGACATTCATCCCCCATTGATCATATAATCCATCCTCCCTCTCTTTGACTGGACTCCTGGAGCTTGGCCTGAGGCTTGGCTATGGGTTTCAGCATCTGCTTCTATCAGTTACTGGATGAAGGTTCTAGGTTCTATGATGACAATTAGGGTAGTCACCAAACTGATTATAGGAAAATGCCAGCTAAGGGACACTTTCCACTATTACTAGGAGTATTGGCTGGGGTCATTCTTGTGGATTCCTGGGAATTTTCTTAGTACTAGGCTTCTACATAACCCCATAATTACTCTCTCTATTTAGGTATCTCTTTTATTGCTTTCCCTCACCATACCTGTCTCAGGTTGACCACCCTATTCTCTCATTTTTTTTATTACCCATCTCCTTCTATCTGCCCCTCAGCCCCAGTTTATTCAGGAGTTTTCATCTATTTCCCTTTCTCAGGGTGAACCATGTCTGTCTCTCTTAGGGTCTTGTTACCTAGCTTCTCTGGGTTGTGGATTGTAGACTTGCTACCCTTTGCTTTACATCTAGAATCCACTGATGAGTGAGTACATACTGCATTTGTCTTTCTGGGTCTGAGTTACCTACTCAGGTTGACCTTTTTTTTTCATACATGTGCCTGCAAATTTCATGATGTTGGTTTTTACAGTTGAGTATTACTCCAATATATATCACATTTTTTTTTTACCCATTCTTTAGTTGACAAACAACTAGGTTGCTTCCAGGTTCTGGCTATTATGAATAATGCTGCTGTTGTAGAACTCAACCATGATAAGCTTAATAGGAACAGACCATCCAGAGGAAGTTCTTAACAGTCCAACCATTATCACCTGTCAGTGTAAGACCCAGCTCGATAGAGGTCTGAGTCTCAGCACTGTACCCTGAGGCAATACCTGGTTGTAGGGAGAAACACAAACTAAGACTACCCAGGCAACACCCAGGAACAGACCATCCAAAGGAAACACCTAACTTTCCAACCATTGAAGATAGGGTCACCTGGCAGCATGCATTCACCAGGACAACCCTAGACAAATGTCAGCCAATCAGGAGTCCTGAACCTTAGACTCTCTTACCCCCACATTTACTACTATAAAAACCCAACTCTAACTGAGCTCAGGGCTCTCCGATCACTCCAATATGTTGGATATGCGGAGAGAGTTCGAGTTTGCCAACTTGCATAGAATAAAATCTCTTTGCTATTATATATAGGACTCAGTCTCCTTGTTTGTTTTTGGTGACTTCACACATCTGGGCATAACACTATGAAGACAGTTAATTAATTGTCCTTGTGGTATAATGAGGACTTGGTATGAGCATCCTTTGGGTATATGTCCAAGAGTGGTATCACTGGTTCTTAAATTGGATTGATTACCAATTTTCAGAGAAATTGCTATATAGATTTCCAAAGTGACTATACAAGTGTTCCCCTTATTCCACATTTTCTCCAGAGAACATGTTGCTTGTGATTTTGATCTTAGCCATTCTGACAAGTGTGACATGCTATTTGAGAATCATTTTGGTTCACATTTCCCTGATAACAAAGAAAGTTGAACAATTCTTTAAATGTCTTTCAGCCATTTGAGATTCTTTTCTTGAATATTTTCTGTTTAGATCTGTGCCACATTTTTAAAATTGGATTATTTGGCATTTTGATGTCTTGAATTCTTTATATATTTTTGAGATCAGTCCCCTGTCAAGGTGAAGATCTTTTCCCATTCTCTAAGCTGGCGTTTTGTCTTATTTACTGTATCCTTTCCCTTGCAGAAACTTTTCAGTTTCAGACGGCTCCTTTTATTTATTATTGCTCTTAGTGTCTGTGCTATGGGCATTATATTTAAGAAGTGGTCTCCTGTGCCAATCTATTCAAGGATACCTAACTCAAAAAAAAGTAGCTTTACTATATACAAATGGTAAATGGACTGAGAAAGAAACCAGATAAACATCACCCTTTACAATAGGCACAAATAACCTAAAATAGCATTTGGTAACTCTAAACAAACAAATGAAAAACCGTTATGACAAGAATTTTAAGTTTTGAAAAAAAATTAAAGAAAGTATAAGAAAATGAAAAGATTTCCCACGTTCTTAGATATACAGCATTAACATAATAAAAAGTCAATATTACCAAAAGCAACCTATAGATTTAACACAATCACCATCAAAATCCCAGCAAAATTCTTCATGAACCTCGAAAGAACAATGCTCAATTTCATATGGAAAAAAAAAACCCACCCACAATAACTAAAACAATCCTGCTCAATAAAGTTCTTGCCACAGCTGACTTTCAAGGCCTACTGTCGAGCTATAGTAATAAAAACAGCTTAGTATTGGCATAAAAACAGACATGTGGACCAATCGTAATGTATTGAAGAGCCTGATATTAATTCACACACCTATGAATACCAGACTTTTGACAAAGAAAATTATACAATGGAAAAAAGAAAGAATCTTCAATAAATGGTGCTGGCATAACTGGACGTCAACATGTAGAATACAAATAGATCCATATCTATACCCATGCACAAAATTCAAGCTTAAGTGGATACCTGTCTCTTAAGTAATATAGAAAGAAATTCTTAGTATTACGCCTTGTCTAATTTAGTTTTTTTTATTTTTATTGGTTTAGACCTATGAAAACTCTCAAAGAAAAAACACACACACGCACACACACACACATGCACACACACACACATGCACATGCACACACACACACGCATTCCGCATTCTGTTTACTCACTCATCTTACTTTAACCTCATTGAAATCAGCCACGCTGAAATGAAGATCTAATTGTTGATTCCAGACCTTGATGAACTGAGAAATACCTCATTATTTTATTCTTAATTTTGGTATTAGTTAGTATTTACAAAAACGTTTATGCAGTAAAAAGTAATATAAGAAAGAAAAAAGTGTTTGTGTTGTATGGAAACACTTATGAAGTTTCCACATATACTGTGACACATCATTTTTTAAAATATTTTTACCTAATACCTTTGTTTTTAGGAGATAGAATATTTATCCCTTCCCTTTTCTCACTCTAAAATCTCCCATATACTCCTTCCGACTGTCTTTCATACTCATGCCTTCCTTTTATTAGGTATTATTGCATGCATCTATGTATCTTATATACATGTATATTCCTAAATATAACCAGTTCATTCTGTTTGATGTTTCTTGCATATTTAAATGCAGCGAGAGGAATGTACATGTCTTATAATTCATCAATGTTGTAAAATTACTTTTTATGATAAAAGTATTATTTGATTTATAATCACTAAATATAATAATATATATTTATTATTAACAATAAAAATATATTTGCTGTAATTTTACATGAAAACTAAGCAGAATCTAATGTGTATGCTATGGTCATTATGTCCTCTCAATAATTATTTAGGGCTTTCTAGATTAGGACAAAGGCAGGATTTCCTCACAAAGTTCACCTGAAAGTATTTGTAGAGGTAATTAGAACAGTGAATCTGTTCATTAACATTTCAAATCTCATTTAAATGTAAATGGTTATATTCTCTTTCTGCAACACTAGGTAGTTAGTGTCTTTCTTGAGTAATACGAAATTTGTTCTCCATTAGGTATAAAAAATAAAGAAATAAATTCTGATAAAAGTCACAGTTATCATGGTTATCTGCTTAAGAATGGTATAATTAAAAAGAAACTTTTGTTTTCAGCGTTATTTTACTATGAAAAATGAAACAAATTCAATCTGGGTATGTGACTTGCTATTGTAGTTCTAGCACTTAGAGTTGCATGAAGGAAAGATTTGATATCTGTTTTAACTATAAAAAAAAACTCCAGAAGATTTCTAAGAAATATGGCTCATATTGCAAAATGCTTTTCACATTAACATGTTTCAATTATAAATTCTAAAATACATTTGTCTACTTGAAGAAAGAAATCAGTAATAAAAAAGTTTATTAAAATCAATAATTTTAAACCTTATATAAAATTTCTACATCATAAATTATGTTTTCAAAATTTGAAAAAGAAAAACAACCTTTTTACCATTTATTAAAATATAATATGAAACAAAATACATATTATAACAAAATAAAATGGGTGAACTGATCTCCATCATTACTTCTCTGTCCAATATTCATTTTATCTATAACTAGCAGGTTTTAAAAAACGGGTTCCTGGTATATGTATATTATCAATTTAAATTATTAATTTCCATTCTTCTCTGATTTAAATTCTTCATGTGAGTAAAGGCATGATACACAGGCGTAAAACAATGTGTGAATCTTTTTAAGACTTTCTTCATCTTCTTTATTCCCTTTACACTTTTTTTCTTTGTAGAATTATGAGAATACTGCATGTACTTCCTTACAGAATTGTCACAGTGACAAATTTCATATATTATTTCTGTCATAAGATGTGCAGCAAAAATATTTTGAAGTGCTTCAACAACTCTCAGCATCACTGAAAATGTGTAAAATGTATGCACACATAAACTTCTTAGTTTATTTACATGTTAACTACTTTTAAATTTTGATGTCATATGCAGGTTTTTCTGAAATCTTGCGAATTAACATGGTTAATTATGAAATGTGTTTTTATTCGGGGAATTAGAAACAATGTTGAACTCTGGCTTTCTAAGGTCACGGTGAGATTAGCAACTATGGCATTTGGTTGATGATCAGGTCTTTAAGGTTGGACCTTCATGAATGAGATGAATGACTTATGCCTTCAGCCCCTCTATGTTCCTTTTATCACAGGTAACACAGAGAAGAACGCCATCAACATGAACATATCAGAGATAGAGAAGAGAGAGAGGAAGACAGACATAAACTGACAGACCCTAATTTTTTTGATTCTTTTTTAAAATTTATTTATTAAAAATTTCCACCTCCTCCCCTCCTTTCATTTTCCTCCCACTCCGCCACACTCCCCCTCGCCTCCTTTTCCAGTCCTAAGAGCAGTCAGGGTTCCCTGCCCTGTGGTAAGTCCAAGGTCCTCCCCCTTCCAACCAGGTCTAGGAAGGTGAGCATCCAAACAGGCTAGGATCCCACAAAGCCAGTCCATGCAGTAGAATCAAAACCCAGTGCCATTGTCCTTGGCTTCCCAGTCAGCCCTCCTTTTCAGCCACGTTCAGAGAGTCCGGTTGGATCACATGCTCATTTAGTCCCAGTCCAGCTGGCCTTGGTGAGTTCCCATTAGATCATTCCCACAGTCTCCGTGGGTGGACGCACCCCTCGCAGTCTTGACTTCCTTGCTCATGTTCTCCCTCTTTCTGCTCTTCATTACACCCTAATTAGAATTGGGGTGAACCCAAAGAAAAACATATAGAATTTGGTCTCACCTTCATTACATTGCGTTGATACGTCTCACCTTTAAATACCCTCTTATCTAACGGGAGCATATTAAAAATAAAATGTAGCCCACACTATGCGTTAAGAATATTAAAAAAGAAAAATATACTTCTGCTCTTTCAGTGAGACTTCCCAGTTCTATGATATCTACAATTTATGTATCCACTTTAAGTAGAAAGCTGACCAAATATATTATTCATAAAACATACTTCTAACTGGCACATGCCACAATCAATGGGCTATAGTATGGACTAGCTCTTTCTCTGAAATATAAATGAATCATCACATGGAAATTATTTATAAAGAAGATGTAATCTAGCACTTATTCTCTGTTTGGTACTTGCATTGCAGCCCTGTTCAAAATGGAAGCAGATGCAGCCATCCACAACCAAGTACTGGGCTGAGCTCTGCAGTTCAGTTGAGGAGAGAGTGGAGGGATTATGTGATCATGACCAGGAATAGAAGCCACAGAATCAGCTGACCTGAACTTGTGGAAGCTTACAGACTCTGGATGGACAATTGGCAAGCCCTCATGGAACTGTCTTGGGCCCTCTACATCTTTGTGACTGTTGTGTAGCTTTGTCTTCTGTGGGGTCCCTGACAGTGGAACCAGGACCTGTCCCTGATGCATTGTTTGACTCTTTGGATCCTATTCCCTATGTTGGGATGCCTCCTTCAGCCTGGAGGAGGAGCTTGGTGCTGCTTCAGCTTGTCATTTTTTGTTGATTCCCATGGTGAGGGGCTTACTCCATCTGAATGGAGACAGAAGAAAGGTGGATGAAATGGAGGCAGGAGGAGAGAGGGAACCAGAGGAGAGGAGGGAGGGGAAACTGTGTTTGGTAAATAAAATAAAATTTAAAATATGAATTTAAAAAACCTGAACAAAGAGGAGACAGAATCTGAATTCAGAATTCTAGATCTTTAAATTAATCTCGTTATCCAGTAAAGGTAATTGGCTTGCATAATTTCAATGCAGACAATAAAATGCTGGTTGTTTCTACATTATACCCAGAAATTTCTCTTTTACTTTCAATAAGTTAAATGGAGAAGGAACTAGTAGGTGGCATATAGGGCTTTGACAACAGTGAACTGATGGGGCTGATGATGGCATATAAATTACAAAAGGACTGACTATAACAAACTGATAAATTTTAGTGTCGGAATATAAACAACAGTAATGTTAGGTAACAGATAAATAGAGAATTTGAAACCAATTATGAGTGAGTACATCCCATGTTCATCTTTTTGGGTCTGGGTTACCTCACTCAGGATAGTATTTTCTATTTCCATCCATTTGCATGCAAAATTTGAGAAGTCATTGTTTTTTACCGCTGAGTAGTACTCTAATGTGTATATATTCCACACTTGCTTCATCCATTCTTCCATTGAAGGACATGTAGGTTGTTTCAAATTAGCTATTACAAATAATGCTGCTATGAACATAGTTGAACAAATGCCCTTGTCATATAATCGGGCATCTCTTGGGTATATTCCCAAGAGTGGTATTGCTGGGTCCAGGGGTAGGTTGATCCCGAATTTCCGGAGAAACCGAAACACTGATTTCCAAAGTGGTTGCACAAGTTTGCATTCCCACCAGCAATGGATGAGGGAACCCCTTCTTCCACAACCTCTCCAGCAGAGGTTATCATTGGTGTTTTTGATTTTAGCCAATCTGACAGGTATAAGATGATATCTCAAAGTTGTTTTGATTTGCATTTCCCTGATCGCTAAGGAGGTTGAGCATGACCTTAAGTGTCTTTTGGCCATTTAAACTTCTTCTGTTGAGAATTCTCTGTTCAGATCAGTGCCCTATTTTTTAATTGGGTTAATTAGCATTTTAAAGTCTAGTTTCTTGAGTTCTTTATATATTTTGGAGATCAGACCTTTGTCTGTTGCGGGGTTGGTAAAGATCTTCTTAAATAAAGGTCAGTGAGACTATAATTGGATATCCTAAAGAAGCTAAATAAGAAGGTGAACCCAAAGAAAAACATATAGCTATCCTCCTGGGTAGGGGAAGTAGACAAGATTGCCAGGCAAAAAATCGGGATCTTAAGGGTGGGGGGGAGAGGGGTAAGGGGAGATGGGGAGAGAAAAGTGAGAAGGGTAGGATGGGGAGAACTTGGGGCAACGGGATGGTTGGGATAAAGGAAGGTTGGATAGGGGAGCAGGGAAGCACTTATCTTAATTAAGAGAGCCATCTTAGGGTTGGGAAGAGACTTGGACCTAGAGGGGCTTCCAGGTGCCCAAGGCGAGGTCCCCAGTTACTTCCTGGGGCAGCTGAAGATAGGGAAGCTGAAATGATCCTATCCTATAGCCATACTGATGAATATTTTGCATATCACCATAGAACCTTCATCTGGCGATGGATGGAGATAGAGACAGAGACCCACACTAGAGTACTGGACTGAGCTCCCAATGTCCCAATGAGGAACAGAAGGAGAGAGAAGATGAGCAAGGAAGTCAGGACCAAGAGGGGTGCACCCACCCACGGAGACAGTGGGGCTGATTTTTGGGAGCTCACCAAGGCCAGCTGGACTGAGACTGAAAAAGCAGGGGATAAAACTGGACTCTCTGAATATGGCGGACAATGAGGGCTGCTGAGAAGCCAAGGACAATGGCATTGGGTTTTGATCCTACTTCATGTTCTGGCTGTGTGGGAGCCTAGCCAGTTTAGATGTTCACCTTCCTAGACCAGGATGGAGGGGGGAGGACTTTGGACTTTCCACAGGGCAGGGAACCCTGACTGCTCTTCAGACTTGAGAGGGAGCGGGCGAGGAGTGGGGGGAGAGGGAGAGGAGTGGGGGGGGGGGGGGAGAGGGAGGCTGGGAGGAGGCGGAAATTGTTTTTTTCTCAATAAAAAAAAACAAAGTTAAAAAAATAGAGAATTTGATAATAAGGGGAAAGTTAATTAATGTGCATCATCACTTCATCAATGAAATAACATCAGGTATGTGCACCACACAGATATAAATTCACACTGTCCACTATTTCTCTTCAAACTCTTAATTCTCTACATTTTTTTCCGTCTTTGAAACCACACACTGTCAAGAAGCCTGGCGATATTTGTTCACTTAAATGACTACTATTTTTGAACTAATTCTACTGTTTTATGCGTGTGATGTCTGCGTGGGTGAATGCATGGGGGCACTCATTTTATACAGGAATAGGTGCCTGTGTATGATCGATATGTCCAAAAATGCAACAGGTGTTTCCCTCTATCACTCTTTGACTATTTTCTGAGTCAGGGTGAGTCCTTTAACCTGTAGCTTGAGTTTTGTTTTTTTCTGATTGACTGCAAGCTATAAATCCCGAGATTTTTTTATGTCTCTGGGCCATTGGTCTCTGTCAGGTACCCAGTTTGTTAAGTTGGTGCTAGTAACTAAAGTGCATTTTTCTGAGCAGAGCACATATTAACTCTTGAGCCATCGCTCTTCCCCAATAGTACAGTTTTCTTACTATTGTGGTTTATATTTATTAATAGGTAACAGTTTATCATTTATGGATTATGAAACACTATATACCCTACAAATATTGTTTTTTAGTAATATTCTTCATAATAATTATATAATTAATGAGATTTTTCTACTCACTCATAATTTTGAACACAGTACTCTTAGGTTTGTGGAAACTAGTAAAAATTGAGTATTTTTTACATTTTAGATCCTAAAACCAAAGCTACTATGAAAGATATGTGTATTTTAGAGACATGTAAGTTTCCACATTGCCTTGTAAATTATCGCATAGAAGGAACCATGAAAATTGAATTATAATGGAGAGCATCAGTAGGTTCTTAAATTAATTTTGTGCATGTCCTTGTGTATGTAATATAAGCTCTCTGAGCTGAATGAGCCCTGATAATGCAATGGTGATGAAGTAGGTGCATCTAGAATCTCCTTGAAATACACCTGTTATAAACAGCCTAGCTCAACACTAGACACATTGTTTCAAATATATTTTCTTTCAATTTCTTATGGTTAATTACATTTTTGAAAAAGTAGGAAATATCACTGAAGTTTTCACCTACACAAACAATAAAATTGCCAACATCATATAAAGAAATCTGCTACCATTTTAACATGTTAATTAAAAACCCAAAAAATGCTTATATGTGAAAATGAGTTTGTGATTCTTTTATAAATTCACTGTTAAATTTTTAGAACCACTTAAGCTTAACCATAGATGGAGAGCATTATTTATTTCAACAATAACGAGGGGCTGATTTTACAACAAATACAAAACAAGTTGTTCAAGCTACAGTTTAAGATCACATTTCTCATCATTGAAGTACTGAATTCTTCAGTGATCAGTCTTAAGTTATCATATAAAATTATACTTTTGAATCTTAACGGAAATTTCAAGATTAAAATTCATTTTAATCTTTATTTTATGCCGCACTCAACCAGTGAAGAAGCTATTACAAAGATTAAGAACTATCATATAAATAAAACCCGGGGGAGCCAAAGCAATCCTGTACAATAAGGGAACTTCTGGAGGCATCACAATCCCTGACTTCAAACTCTACTACAGAGTTACAGTATTGAAACTGTCTGGTATTGGCATAAAACAGGCAGGAGGACAAATGGAAATGAATAGAAGACCTGGATACTAATCCACACACCTATGAACACTTGATTTTTGACAAAAACAAGAACAAAAATAGAAAATGGAAAAAAGAAGCATATTTGACAAATGGTGCTAGCATAACTTATAACTGTGTATCAACATGTAGAAGAATGGAAATACATTCATATCTATCACGATGCATAAAACTCAAGTCCAAATAGATCAAAGACCTCAACACAAAGCCAGCCACACTGAACCTCATAAAAGAAAAAGTAGGAAGTACACTTGAACACATCGGCACAGGAGACCACTTCCTAAATATAACCCCAGTAGCATAGACACTAAGAGAATAAATTAATAAATGAGACCTCCTAAAACTGAAAAACAAGTCAACAAGATAAAATGGCAGCTTACAGAATGAGAAAAAAATCTTCACCAACCACACATCAGACAAAGGACTGATCTCGAAAATATACAAAGAACTCAATTGGTCATCAAAAGAAAAAAATAATCCAATTTAAAAAAATGGTGTACAGACCTAAACAGAGAACTCTCAACAGAGGAATCTAAAATGACTGGAAGACACTTAAAGAAATGCACAAGATCCTTAGTCATCAGAGAAATGCAACTCAAAACAAATCTGAGATTCCATCTTATACCTCTAAGAATGTTCAAAATCAAAAATACTTATGACAGCTTATGCTGGAGAGGATGTGGGGTAAAGAGAACATTCCTGCATTTCTGGTGGGAGTGCAAACTGGTATAGCCCCTTTGGATATCAGTATGGTGATTTCTCATAAAATTAGGAAACCTTCCTTAAGATCCAGCAATACCACTTTTGGGTATATGCCCAAAGGATGCTCAATTGTACCACAAGGACATGTGTTCAACTATATTCATAACAGCATTTTTTGTAATAACCAGAACCTGGAAACAACCAAAATGCCCCTCTGCCAAGGAATGGATAACAAAAATGGGGTACATTTATGAAATGGAGTACTATACAGCAGAAAAAACTAATGACATCTTGAAATATGCAGGCAAGTGGATGGATCTAGAAAATATCATATTGAGTGAGGTAATCCAGACCCAGAAAGACAAATATTATATGTAATCACTCATAAGTGGCTTTTAGACATAAAGTAAAGAAAAGCAGCCTACAAATCATAATCCCAGAGAATCTAGAAATAATGAGGCCACAAAGACAGACATATTCATGGATCTAATATACATGGGAAGTAGTAAAAGACAAGATACCCTGAGTAAATTGAAAGCATGGGACCATGGGAGAGGTTTGAGGGAAGGGTAGAGGAAGGGAGGGGAGCAGAGATAAATGTATAGCTCAAAACAATCAATAATTGAAACAAAACAAAACAAAAAGAACTGTCACATATCAATGCAAAACTTACCACATCTATAAGACTTCTGTTTTGGATATTTTAAATGCATATTTGCAAACATAAATTGAGCACTTTGATGAATCATCATTTAATTCATATTTTGAATGAACAGAGGCACGCGATATCCATGTAGTTCAACCAGGTGAGAGAAAAGTTGATAGTTACCTATAAAATGATTTGCAAATTAAATATAGTGCAACTTCAGTATTCAAACATTTTGCAAAAAGGAAAGCTAATTATTTTCACATTATTACGATATCACTGGTGAAAGATGAGTTTTCAAAGAAAAGACTGTTTTTGTAAACTATATATATTTGTAGATGGTATAATTTGAAAAGTGCCCAATTATTTCAGTTAGTAAAGTGATTGAGCATGTCGAATCATTTTTCCTCTCAACTATTTCGAGGATTATTGTTGTTGACATTGCAAATTCTTTAACAAGCATCTGACTGCTTAACTTTGAACATGTCAACGTCATTGTCTTTGATTGGGAGAGGGATCTGTTGCTCCTTGAACACATCACACAAGTGGTGACTGATTTCACTACACCTTTCTTTTCCATCACTGTGTTTTTGTAAGGACTCCAATTTTATCCTTTCTAAACTAAGCTTTCACAACACGATACTATTTTTTTCTCTATTCATGTTCTTTTCACAGTTATAGTTAAACATCTGCTTCTTGGTTGGCAAAGTGCCATGAATTTCTAAGTTATTCTCACCCAAAGTAGCATTTTGTCATTGCCTGGCTTCTATGCATTTGTAGAGTTTGAGCAACTTATATCTGTCATCACAACACAGGATGATTTTAGAAAGGAAGTAATTGTAACCCAGGCTAACTGGCAAAAGAAAGAACAGGAACTTTATTTGATGCCCCAATTTACTACCTGGTTAAGCTAATAACAAAATCATTATTTTTGTTATATTCTTTAATTATGCTTGTTTTACAATATTTAAATAAGGAAAATAAATTAATTGTTAAGTATTAGGATACTTCAATAAAGAGTTTATTCACTGAAATTATATGTTTCAGCAGTTAAGCACTTGTGCCCAAGCCTTCACACTTAAGTTTATTCCAAAAACCCATATGGTAGGTAGAATGAAAGAACCAACTTCCAGAAGTATTCCTTTGACTGCCGTCTCTCCAAGACACACCTTATATAAATGTAAAACTTTATGAAAAAAATGCTTCTTCTTGATTTTTGTTTCCATATTCTATATGTCAAATATTAACAAATTTACATATAAAAATTGCTAGAATTTTGCTTAATTTATTAATTGTGTTGGCATGTGGTATATTAAAGCAGTTTTATTGAGTCAAAAAAGTTGCTTATTTATGTGATGTACAGAAAAGATCCCTGGAGCAGGCAACTGTGTGGACCTTTAAAGAACAGAGATGCTAAGGGCAATGGGATGAAAGATTCTAACCATCACTCGAGGAAAATTCCACTGATGTTGATAAATGTGGCACAGCATTTGCAGCACGTTATTAGGCATGGAGTACATACTTGTTCCCTGGATATGTTTCTACTAAATGTTGGGAAAATGCTAATTCCACAAGAGAAACTGCATTTGGTGCAAGTGCTTTGTTACCAAAGATTCTCCTGATTGCCAATGGATCTCCTGCATTATGTAACAGTCATGCCTTCATCCCCGCAGTAGAGACTATTTAAGTTTGATTACAATCATGTTCCTTTTGGTCAGCAGAAGTCAGTTCTACTGAGGCAAGCAGTGATGTCACTTGTTATAGAGATGTTCACTACACAGCATCACCTTAGAGCAGAGGATTGGATTAATTCAGATTGAAAAAGACTGTCAAATTCATATCATTGTTCAGTCTTCCACAAATCTATATATTGTTGAGCTTTAAATAGGGAATAAAATCTTCCCATTCTGACATCACCAAACGTTTTTATCTTCGAGGCCTCTGAGTCATTAGTCAAGATATTTCCTTCTACTTGTGAATTATTATGCAACCATAAAGTGTGTCCCGTTGAGAAAAAATAACATTATGTGTTGGAGTTGGTAGTATATGAGATTATAATAAACAACATAATTTAGTAAAGAACTAAATTATGGCCTCCTAGAATTCTGAAGTGGAAAATGACACTTTAGCTACCACTGTGGACCATGTATGTGTGGATGTATATAGTTGATTAGCTTCACTGAAAATGTTGGGTCAAGCCAATGCATTCTCTAATGAAGTCAATTAGTCAAGAGACAGTTCTACATATTTTGCAGTTAATATTAACTTCTTATGATATTTAATCTCCCTCCCTCCCCCCATCTCTCTCCCCACTCCCTCTCTCTCTTTCTTTCTTTCTTTTTTTCAAGACAGGGATTCTCTGTAGCTTTCGAGCCTGTCCTGAAACTAGCTCTTATAATCCAGGCTGGCCTTTAACTCACAGAGGTCTGCCTGTGTCTGCCTCCCGAGTGCTGGGATTAAAGGTGTGTGCCATTACTGTCCAGGTTGAGATTGAATTTTAATTCGGCATGTGTTTCACCCACAATATTCATGGTTCTTACAGATTATGAAACAGTATGTCATATCAATGAACTCTAATATACTTAGAAGTGATTGCTCAAGTAGGTCGTTGTTTTCTTTCAATTTTTTTGTTATTGTCAAACAATTTTTCCAAAGAATATTTAGCTTTATAAAATATTTCTAGCAAGTTGAAAATAATCTGACAATTTCTTTTATTACACTTCTTTGCTAAACATTGTGACAATCTAATGTTAGACTATGAGTTAACTTTATTTTTATGGTCATTTTAACTTATATGTCTTTAATTAATTTTTTTTTTGTTGGAAAACTTTCCGCAAGGATATTTGTCCAATAAACAGACTCTTACCTTCACTTCTCTTGGCAGCTATCGTTATAGAATGCAAGAAAAGTGGGGAGCTCTACAGTGACAATTGTTTCTGTTAATTATTGTTTTCAATGAAAAAATTAAATTAGAGGAAGTATTCATTTTCACAAGATTATATATATGTTCATCAGAAAGATAGCTGCCAGGATATGAGGGTTGTAGAGAAACTCCTGTAACTTTAGCTGTATCTGAAATTAATTAAAATAGTATAAGGACATTCAAGGTTGAAAACATAAAGCACAATCTTATTTAATGCCAAATACTTTAACAAGAAAATGTGAACAGCTGATTATTAGCATGAAGCTTAAACTCAAGTAAAGACAGTAGCATTACTAAAGACTGGACATAAAGCATATGGCCATGTTCATAGTTTTTACATTATCTAAGCAATCTGTAAACCACTGCTTTCCTGAAAGTGAACTATTACTTTAATTTTGGTCAACATCTGTGACTTTTACATTAGTGAATAACCTGGCAGTAAAAAGAACAGTGGTGCATACCAGGAGTGCTGTATGGCTCTTTTATTTTCTCACACAGCATATTTAAAATAAAGCAAGATGATTGCACTTGTATTAATGCGACAGACTGGCAATGGAATGCACATGGTTCTCATCTTTGCTTCTGTTATTTCCAAGTACCCAATTATCTTTTACTGTATGTGGAATAGAAAGGTACTACTTGTGTTTTGAATAGGGAAGTGAGGCAGGTCCACAAATGAACAAGGCATTTTCCTAGCAAATACTAGTACTTGTATTTTGAGTCTTCTAAAGTTTATAAAGCTAAATAATCCAAGAATATGCATTAATATTTTGTGGTACTTATACTATCGAAGGACACATAGAAGAGCAAAGAAAGAAGAAGGGAATTATTAGTCCTAGAGAATTTGAAGTGATGTCACAAATAATTCAATAGTTATCCCCTTTCTTTTCTTTCTCTTTCTTTTTCTTTTTATCTCCCTCTCTCCCTTTCTCTCCCTCCTTCCCTCCCTCCCTCCCTCCCTCCCTCTCTCTCTCTCTCTCTCTCTCTCTCTCTCTCTCTCTCTCTCTCTCTCTCTCTCTCTCTGTATACTAGTTGATTTTATGCAGCAGTCTAAGCTTCGTTCTTAATCAAATTTTCTATTTCATCTAGGTCATCGTTGTTTAGCTTCACTATCAATTTTTAAATTAAATTTTCAATTTTAATTTTACACTTCCAGGAAAGTGTTCTTAAAGAATATATACCAGCTTATAAACCTTAGTAATAATTGTTTTCAATGGTCATTTTTCTTTCCTCTTATAGCATCTCTGATGGTAAAGATTGCTTGCATTGATTAATTTTTTAAAAATATATACTTTCTTTCAAGCAGGAATTTTAGAGTCTGGCCTTCTTGTGTGGGAATAAAGTTAAAATGTATGTGCCCTTGAGTTAATATTATCAATATTCTTGTTTCATCATTAGTAAAATGTAGTATTAGTGAACTAGTAAATGTAGAATTAACAGACCAACATTATTATGTTGTGGAATGATTTGAAAATTTGACATTTTAGTTTTCTAGTGTTTACATAAATATCCATATATTGAGTGTTATTTAGTGATAATTAAACAATATTTAAAATTTATTAATGATATTGGAAGAAGGTGATCATCACTCTTATAAAATACCAAATTTTGTTACATAGTATCAGCAACAATAATTTGTATATTTCATGATGGGATCAAGTGGATAGAATTTTTAAAAAAAGGAGTATCTTCTGCCGTGGGTTAATCTTGTAACCTGATTCTTATTGTCATGAAGAGTCATATGCTATTAAACATCTTAAATTCCATATTCTATAAGTTCTTAAAGTGTTTGAAAATTCAGTTTAAAACATACCTCTTTAACCTTGAAAACAAACCTAATGTGACTACAAGTTGGAGTGTTATAGATTAACTACTAATTTCATTTTTATTATACACTGAATTTTTTAATGAGCTGCATAAGCAGAATACCCTCAACAAGACTAAAATAACAGTGTGTGTGTGTATGTATATATATATATATATATATATATATATATATATATATATATATAGTAACAAAATATCTTTATATTTGTATCAATATATAAAAATCCAGGCCAATGCAAAATATCTGAGATTCAAAGTTGTATTTTTATTCTACATTTCTATATTTCCTCTAAATGATAACAGGCATTCATAACCTAACAAATAATCAACAACTATCCACCCTGTTTCTTGGAAATGTTTTCTGTTGTCTGTGGGTGAAGGCATCTTTAGAGGTTCCTGAGAAGGCTGAGATAATGGCTCAGTCCTGAGATGACCACCTGTAATCTTTGTTGATATATATTATCTCTTTAGATTCAGAAGGTCAGCCCTGACCAAACCTTATCCATATTAACCTGGAAAGAATCCACAGTCCCTCATTTCCTATGGAAACAAAAGCATTACTACTCTCACAAAGCATTTTTGATTTTCCTTTGACAAGCACATTTTGACTTCCATTTTTAAGTTAAGGCTTTCTTAAAATAAATAGGCTGGTTCATTTCAGCAGCTCCTCCTTCAATTCTTTGCCTGTCAGCAGCTTTCACTTGCTTATCACCAATCAAAAAGTTCAAGATCAATGTAGCACCATACAAGTCAAACTCCCTGTGTGTTTCCCATCACAGCGTGGTTTATTCTTTTTTATATTACTTTATTTCTCTCCTTATAGACTCTATTTTTAAAACTATTTTAATATAAATATCTTTATCCTTTCTCTTTTCTTTCTTAAGACTATGCACATTGTTAAACACACTACACACTATATTCTGTTTTAAAAGATTTTTTCCTGCCTTGATCTGCTTTTTACTGCATATGTATATCTTTTTCTGACTGATTGAGCCTTAAATGGGTGGCTCCACCCACTTCTCAGGACCCTGAGAGCCAATGCTAAATCTTATGGGCTGGACTTAGGTAGGTGACCAAGAACTTCATTCAGCCCCCACATCAGGAATGTCAGTGCCCTACCCTGTGGCAGGCATTTTTACTTAATTTTCTGTTTCTGCTTAGCATAAAAAAAAGGCTCTTTACATGCTCTGCTGTATGGCAGAACTTCTTAAAGGAGCACTGTCCCTGTGTCCCTGCCATTTTATGCTATTGTTGTTGTTGTTGTTTTATTTTGTTTCTTTGTTTTTTAAGCTTTCTCAGGCCCTAGGGAAAATCCGGCCCCATGTTGGGTGACAAAATGTACATGTATTTTTCTTAGTCTTAGTCCCCAAAAAATACATGAAGATTTATTCTTATATAAGAATTCCAGACTTAGCTTCACTTGTTTCTAGCCACGTTTTTACCTTAAATTATACCATTTTCCCTTTAGCGAAATTTTATTTCTAGGGTTTTTACTTCTCTTTATTCTTTATATATTTCTTTCCTTCTTATTCCAGCTTTGATTATGTTGTGTGGTTGGGTATATATATTCTAGGAATATGTTTCTTTGGAAAAAATAGCAAGGTGAAATTTTACGACTTTTCTATGATGACATGTTTCAGGAAGAAAGCAGAGTTGGTATTAATGATAAAAGGTGGGCTTTCTGGATGTATATTTTAAGCAACATTGTGAGAATAGCTTCAGTGATTAAGGTTAATTTTTCTAGTAACTCGGCAAGCTAAAGAAGAGATCAGTGCAAATATTTTGTAAGTTTATCTGAATGAACTGTATCCACACTTATGAGAAGTCAGCTGAAATTGCAGGAGTTGAGAGAAGAGAAGAAACACTGGAACGGCTGGAGTGAAATGAAAAGAGAAAGACTTCCATTTGCTTTGCACAGAGCAAATTTAGGAGGAAATAACACATATAGCACTTTGGGAATGATACAGGACACCATTAAGCTATAATTGCCTAATGAAAAGAGTAGCACTCTATGAAGGTGTGTGTGTGTGAGAGAGAGAGAGAGAGAGAGAGAGACTGTTATATTGAGAATAGGCTATAATGAGGAGTCAGCACACTGGAGAATCCACCACAATAACCCAGATGTGGAATATGGATCAAATTTTAGTAGTGTTGTAGTAATTAGCCATTCTCATATTTGTAGTATATTTTAAAATGTTTAGAAAGTAAAATAGCTTGCAACTTCCTTTGCCTGAAGATTATTTGTGGCATGCAAGATGGGTGAACCAGTAAAGGTGCTTGCCAAAATGTCTGAGATTTGAGTTCCAACCCTAAGACTATCATGGTGAATGATAGAATAAATACTTTAATATTTGTCATGTGACTTCATAAAACAGTTGCACTTATGTGCTTGGGCACACACACACACACACACACACACACACAAACACATACACCCAGACACATACAAACAATACAGACTGTGCATGCACATATATAGGTACAAATAAGCACATTACGAACAAATAATGCAATTTAAAATTGTTTTAAATAATATTGTCTTCTTTAATATAAATACATATTAATAATTTACTTATTTAAAAATAATTTGTTATTACACTTTATTCTCTACTCCATAATACCTATATTGTTACTTTAATTTATGATGATAAGGTTATAAATTTTATATAAATATTATGTATTGTTTCCATATAATTTCATTCTATACAGACTAATTTATATAAATTTGTATTTTATTATAAATTCCCTATACATGAAGCAACAGGTTTATATGGCTATAAACTTGAACTCTACATAAGATAGTCATGTATGTCAGGTCAAGGCTGGTCCAAAAAAAAGCAACAGAAAGAAATCTTTCTGGTATGTGAGCCAGAGAATGAAACATAACAGTAGCAATAATAATAGCATCATTTACAATAAAGATAACTGCACATTCACTACAGAAAAAAATGGCAGCTGAGATGATAATATTCGGCCCACAAAGCTATTCTAAAAAGAGTGTCAAAATATACAATCAATCAACCTGTTTTACAGGACGTTCCACCTTATGGACAACTTCATGATTTCCTCAACAAGAAGTTAAATTTTATGTTCAAAAATTTCTTTATGAGTAATAATATTTCTGGCTTATTTCATATATTGTTTATATGGCCAATGAAAATATCCTTCAGTGGCAACAGTACAATGTTTTGATGTATTGTAAAGCTATGGGTACAACTGTGAAAATCTCTAAAGCCTGGTTTGCAGTTCAATCACTACCTGCTTTTTTATAGATGGTAAAATTACCCAATGATTCTCTGCATCACATGGTCACAAATCTGTCAAGATTTCAAGCTCTGCCCCATAAACACAATACTTAACAATGCTTAGAAAATATTTGATTTTATTGGTGACATATAAAATATCATTGATGGAGGTA
The DNA here is from genome assembly GCF_037038515.1 of Microtus pennsylvanicus. Taxonomy (NCBI): domain Eukaryota; kingdom Metazoa; phylum Chordata; class Mammalia; order Rodentia; family Cricetidae; genus Microtus; species Microtus pennsylvanicus. The sequence goes on from NC_134584.1 coordinate 22,392,311, forward strand.
GAGAATTTTATGTTCCTGTAAAGCCTTAGGAAAAAAAGTGCTTTATTTTTCTAAATTGCACTGTTGATACTTTGTTTTTAAAGCTTTGATTTGCTGTTGCTATAAGCAATATGTCCAGTGTTTATATTTAATCTTAGACTGAAACAAATAACACTACAATTTTCAATATTTGTTATAAGAAAATGACATTTTAAGTACCAGAATATTTTAAGCATTTATATATTTCATAATGTGTTGACTGTCACATTTACATATCAACATACAACTCTCACCTTCCAGTAGATTCTAACTCACTGACATATTGTAGAATTGTAAAAAGTAAGCTTGTTCCCCATAATGATAATGCTTGGGCACAATGTTTACCACTGTTGTAATTACATGTGTGTGTCATATACAATCATAATTTGGTAGAAAGAGAGAATTGATCCTTAAGGAAATCACAACCTATCTATTGATGTATGCACAGCTAGTAAAATTAATGTGTAACAAAATTTTACACATTAATATCATTGTGAAATATAGATCATTTTGGCAATGAAATAAACAATGCAGTCGCAATATAAAAAAGATCAATTCTGTGTTGTGGATGCTCTAGATGACCATTCTAACTGAATTCTGTTTACACAGGTACTGGTTGTAATACAAGAAGGAAATGTGCCTACTTCTTGGCCTATTTGCTTTCAAAGTTTCAGCATCCCTTCATCAATAGTGATCATTACTATTCAAAAATATCCTTTGTAACATGGAAAATCATATTTCATTCATCATATTCTTGGTAGCTTTTATCTCTTGCTCACTTATTTGCTGTTAATCAGATATTGAATTGTTCCTGAAAATTGGCAGTTCAAACTTTCTTTTAGGGAGTTGTGATGCTCTAGAGCTTCAAATCCCAAGTTTTGACATATACATCCTGTAAGTTTTTGGATTAGTATCTTCACTGCTTCTGATGCTACTTCTTAAAATCTAAGTCCCTGGTCACATCAATGCGATTTCATTGTTCTTAGAGTTGGCAGCATTTTTTTCTTATTTTGCAGTATCTCCATTTTCTTTTTCCAATACCATTTTCATTATGTTCCTTGGGATCATATTATATTTGTCAGAAGCGTTATTAAAGATTTGTATGTATGAGCCCTTTCTGGTCTCAGAAGTTACCCTGTCACAATTTTTTTTTCTAAGTCATCTTCCTAGCTTGTATCATATTATAATGTGGGATTTCTTTATCATGTGTCCTCTGTATTTGTTGATTCTCTTTGCTGAGGAAAAAGCAAACATAAGTACATTTTTTTTTAATTTTTCCATTCAAAATTTACACTTCCTCCCCTCCTCCCAATCCCCTCCTGCTCCCCCCACACTCTCCTCCCTCCTGCTCCCTCCTTGAGAGAGGGCAGGGAACCCTGCCCTGTGGGAAGTCCAAGCCCCCTCCCCCCATATTCAGGCCTAGGAAGCTTTGCATCCAAATAGACTAGGGTCCCTCAAAGCCAATACATGCAGTAGAAACAAGTCTCAGTGCCTTTATCAATAGCTTCTCAGTCAGCCCCCATTGTCAGCCTCATTCAGACAGTTAGGTTTGATCGCATGCTCATTCAGTCCCGGTCCAGCTGGATGTGGTGAGCTCCCATTAGAACAGGCACACTGTTTCAGTGGGTGCACCAACCTGACTTCCTTGCTAGTCTTCTCCCTCTTTCTGCCCTTCAACTGGACCTTGGGAGACTGGGGAGAGCTTGGGGGAGTGGGAGGGTGGAGATGGAGGAAGGGCAGATATAGGAGCAGGGAAGAAGGTTTCTACATTAAGGGAGCCATTTTAGGGGTGGCAAGAGACTTGGCTCTAGGGGGGATCTCAGGTGTCCATGGGATGTCCCCAGCTAAGTCCTTGGGCAGCAGAGGAGAGGGTGCCTGAACTGTCCTTGCCCCACTATCAAACTGATGATTATCTCGAATATTACCATAGAATCTTCGTCCGGCGATGGATGGAGATAGAGACAGAGACTCTCATCAGAACAACGGACTAAGTACATATTATTAACAAAATAGTGTGTTTTCTTTTATCAATAAACTCATTTAGGTTTGTAATTTCACTGAATAAATGACTTGCTAATATAAAACCTATCAATGTAAATACACCATTTAAATATATTTTAAAATTTAATAATAGTTCCAAAAAGTATCTGAAATTTCAAAACAACGTAATTCATCAGTATATAGATAATATTCTTCAGTCATAAGAAGCTCTACTTATGAATATTTTTTCTTGAGATAATTTTATTAAATACGCTTTCAACTACAAATAGAAAAGCAATACTTGGGTTTGATCATCATTATTCAGTGCCTTTAATGACTGAGTGTTTAACTTTAAAAATTAAGAGATAGTTAAACGATACTTATGTCTTTAAAATTGTTTTATACATCCTGTAATTCCATGAAACACCTGTAGTGCATAAAGTACACTAATTAATTATATTATTCTCCTGATAACTTAAAGATGCTTAATTATTCTAAATTTGCATCTGAAGTGGAATATAAAGCTCTGGAAAACAATTTCAGCCACATATCATGATACCTTATAGGAAAACTGTTTCAATTTCTTTTTGTATGATTATTCAACTTTTCTGACTTAAATTCTAGGTTGCCCATGGAAATTGCACCCACAGTGCTTGAGATGGCTATTTCTTTTAAAAATCAACTTGATTATAACTGGAATGAATGACAATCCAGAAATGGAGAGAACACCTGTGAGAGATATTTTTGCTTGGTTTAAAGTGGGTAAATGCACCTCTAGTTTGGATCTTTGAAGTAAAAGGACATCTTGATGTTTGAAAACATATTCCATAAATCTGGTCTAAGCCTTACGCTTGACGTCTATATAAGAACATAGAAGAAGGGAGCTGTGGTGATGATATTTTGCTTGTGATTTAACAAAGTTCTCTTGTCTCAAGATCAGAGTGCAGAGCTAATCCAGGAGAGGCCAGAAAGTGGTGGCACCCACCTTTAATCCTAAAACTCAGGAGGCAGAGGCAGAGGCAGATGGATCTCTGTTAGTTCAAGACCATTCTGGTCTACACTAAATTGATCCATTCTAAAAGAAAAACAGAGCTCACACAAAGGTTATCCTAGCACTTGGGTATCACATGACTGTAATCCCAGCACTGCAGAGATGGAGACAGGAATGATATGACTGGGGAGCGAGAGCAATATAAAGTAGGAAGAGACAAGGGCTTAGTGTAGTTTAAGGTGGCTGTCTCAAGCATTCAGTCTGAGGAGCAGTCAGTCTGAGGCATGTAGTCTGAAAAGTCAATCTGAGGAAGAAGTCAGAGGACAGGTTTGCCCCTTTGTTCTGAGCATTGTTAGAGGTAAGAACTCTCCAGTGGTTGACTGTTCTGTTTTTCTGATCCTTCAGCATTAACCCATGTATCTGACTCTGGGTTTTTATTATTAATAGCAATTAGCTTTTATGATACAGGAAGATTTTCCTCTTTACATGATTGCCCCTACCTTGCTAGGAATGCATTTCTTTAATGGAATTGGAACCTTCTTCTTTGGGGTACCAGCATATAATAAATGCAAGCTGAAACACCAAAACTTATGGACTAAGCAACTTGGATTCTTGGATTTTCCATTCAAAACCAGCTAATGTTAGATTACCTGAACTACAGCCTTTAAGTCATTCCAATAAATCATGTATACATATATTCCAAAAGTCTCTCTAATGTACACACACACACACACACACACATGAGAGGTAGATAGAGAGATATTCATTATATAAATTCTGCTACTCTAAAAAGACTTTGACTAATACAACATCTTAGCTGATTTTCACCAAGTCTATCTCCCAAAGATATATAATATGAAGGATTTTTCCTCAGTTACTAGCTCTGTTTGGAGGTAGTACAAATTTTACAAGATGGGTTCCTGATGGAAAATTTTGTCATTGAAGGCACAACTTTGTTGAGGACAGTAGTTTGGAGGACGTTCATAGTATCTGGACACAAAGAGGTTATCAGTCTCTTGCTGTATCTTTTCATGTTCAGAAATAAAAGTCCCAAGGCTCTATGGATATGAAATTAAACCACTGAAATCCATATCTGCTTTGACTTGGTATCTGCTTAAAGCTGGAATTTTGACAGTGATGGAAGACAAAACAGAACATTTATGTCTATATATTCCAATTATTTTTCTTATAAACAATCTGGTCATATGTCTTTTAAGAAACACAAAATTTTGAATGAAAGAAAATTAAATTTCAACTTACGTTCAATTTCATTCACATTGAATTAGTCATTTAATTTTCTTATCACTGTATATGTTAGCTGACAGTCTTAATCTCTCCTTTATATTGATAAGTTCTTCATGGAAACTACCTAAAACCTTCACAGTGTAGAAAAAATATTAAGATTAAATTTTATGTTTAACAAACAATCATGTCCAAGGTATGAATTCTATTGATTTCTGTACAAAACACTTTTTTATAAGAAGTAAATATATTTATGACAGTTTTAATTTTAAAACTTATTTTCTAATGGCCCTTTATATGGGAACAAATTAACAAACTAAGCTCTCTTAGTTGGTGAAAACATATGATTAGACCTTCTGCTGCTCCTTTCAGTTTGCTCTGTTGAGGTGAGCTGCACCGCGGCTTGTCTCAAAGCACCTGTTGTTCATTATAACCAATCACGGTCCTTTCCTCTCCCAGGTGCTTTCCTTCTCATAACTATTGAAGAAAACAAAGATGTAGTCTAATCCACCTAGCATAGTATTTCAAAGCATACCCTGTAGCTCTTTTCTTTAAACTCATTTTTCTTCATGTTTCTTTAATGACTTTATGTTTGATATTTTAAAATCACCATAGTTGTTCTCTCAGTGATACTGTGGAATCTCTTTGTTTACTTATTAATTTGTACTGTCATCACATTATATTTTGAAATAGTGTTGTATGTATCTTATGGTTTTAAAGTGTATTTTTTTAATCCCAGATGAAGGGTTAAGAGAGTAAAGGAAAAAGAACATGCATGTTGAAAATTAGATGAACCCTTATGCATCATCGTTTACTAAGCCCTATACTGAAAAGACTGGTAAAATGAAGCAGTCATTTAACACACCCATCAAAACTTTATAATACAATGAGTATTTGGAAATATTTAACACACACTATTAAATTTCTGTACAAGAAATAATGTGCTCTGTAGAGAGTATGTTTTCGATGCAAATACATCCTGAAGAAAGTAGCTACTCAGCACGGGACTGTGTCATGGACTTTCTCATGTACTTGCTAAAGTCAACTATAACAGACAATCCCAGATACATCTTCTGTAGCTGTCCTGAGACATTTGAGAAAGCAGTGACTCTGAGAAAGCACTGATTCTATCTGAAACCCATAAGAGTAACACGTCAGCCAGGCGTAGGTGGCACAAGCCTTTAATCACAGCACTGGTGGGGGGGGTGGGCAGAAACAGGCAGATCTCTATTAGTTTGAAATAATGAAAAGAAGGAGTGAAGTAAAAATGGCAGGTATCAGGTAATTAGCCTCATTCTTTTCATTATTTGTTTAATGGCTATCAAACCAACTTCTTTTTTGTTGTTTTTGTTTGTTTGTTTGTTTGTTTCATTTTTTCAAGACAGGCTTTCTCTGTATCTTTGGAGCTTGTCCTGGAATTAGCTCTTGTAGACTCAGCTGGCTCGAACTCAGAGATCCACCTGTCTCTGCCCCCAAAGTGCTGGGATTAAAGGCATGCCCTCCCCACCCATCTCTAAACCCATTTCTTTTAAAAATGCAAGAAATAGTATAATATTGTCTTTGACCATTGATATATTTTTGTTGCAAATATAATTTCATTCTAACACATTATGATTGCTTTATGCTTATTTTACCTATAAGAGATTCAATGTCCTTTAACTCTAGCTTTACCTATGCCTATTTATCTTTTTTTTTTTTTTTTTTGATTTTTCGAGACAGGGTTTCTCCGTAGCTTTTTGGTTCCTCTCCTGGAACTAGCTTTTGTAGACCAGGCTGGCCTCGAACTCACAGAGATCCGCCTGCCTCTGCCTCCAGAGTGCTGGGATTAAAGGCGTGCTCCACCACCGCCCGGCTGCCTATTTATCTTTATAGCTTTTCTTTCTAGTTCATTCATTCACCAATGTATGAAAATCAGCCTTCATACAACAGGTTTTGGATATAGAGTCACAAAGAACCACAAATTCCACAGGAGACACTGAAAGACAGGGCCACATTTCTAGGTGTGGTACTATTAGCTGTTCATGGCTCCAGGAGAAAGAGCCATATTTCTTTAAGGAAGTAACTACTAGGAATTTGCCCATGCCATATTTGATGCCCTAAATTCATGTGCATATCATCAACAGTAATTGGATTCGGTTTGTTATGAACAGTAAGAAAAGGACATAAGTGAGGAGAGAAAAGTCTTGTAAAGGATCCATGGGAAAGTTATATGGAAGGAGCGGAGGCTAGCTATGAACAAGATATATAATATGCACTTATAAAATTTTCTGTGAATAAACTAGATTTTTTTTTCCCAGAAATAAAAGTCTTTATACAAGCAGGAAGCGGCTCTTGCTTGTCCAAGAAAACACAGATTTATTGTTGAGACTTGGCTTACAACAAATTCAACCTACTTAGTGAGTGTCCTCCAGTATTGGAGTTTTCTCATGGGTCTTCTATGGATGACTACTCAATTAGACTTAACCCATTCTCTATATAGGAAGTTTCATTTGGTGACAAGAGATGTTCAGTTGGGGATATGTTTCCCACTATTTGGCAATTTTATTTTGATTGTCTTCATATATGTATATAGTTTAAAAAGCTTCTTGTGTATTAGGTTTTCATACCACTCACCAAATAAACCTTAATTTTAACTGCAGTCTCACATATTTTCTTCCCTTTCCCCGTAGTCCCTCTTTCTCTCCATTTAACCCTCTAATTCAAACATAACCCTACGCCAGCATCCATCCTTCGCTAGCTATCTGCTGCACTTTTCAATATCTATCTGCCCAACCACACCCCACAGTCTCTTACTCTATACCTAACCTCTAAGGTTCTATGGATTGTAGATTGGTTATCATTGATATAACAGCAAATTTCTAGAAGTGATTTTCTTGTAATGGTTACTTATATCGAGATACTCATTTTTAATCACTGAAAACTTCACATAAAGTCCTGTATTTGCATCATTTATCCATCTTCTACTTCTCCTTTTAATTTCTCCTTTGTGATTTGTTTTTTTTTTTTTTTTTTTTGAATTTTCGAGACAGGGTTTCTCCCTAGCTTTTTTGGTTCCTGACCTGGAACTAGCTCTTGTAGACCAGGCTGGCCTCGAACTCACAGAGACCCGCCTGCCTCTGCCTCCCGAGTGCTGGGATTAAAGGCGTGCGCCACCACCGCCCGGCTCCTTTGTGAATTTTTAAAATAGATTTGTAAGCATCTGAAATTCTTTCATTTCAAAATTCTCAATTTTAAATATCAATTGTAGTGACATACGCATTTGAAGAATTATACTTCCTGAAACAAAGTATTTGTCATTTTCAGGCTGATATCCTTTGCCAAGCCCATGTCAGATACCTTTTGTTAAAAGAAGGGCATCATGGCCACATTGTTTCAGGTGTACTTGATGCTGAAATTACTTACACATAAAGGTAAGAATAAGAATTATCCAAAAATTCTGGATATACCATCTTTAAGCAGATGACATTCAAAAATCCCTGTTAATTAATGATCACAACAAAAAGAATTAAATAAGAACAAAGAATTTATCCAAAGTGAATAGCATACAAAGAATAAGAATACTGATTCAAATAACATGAGATAAATAGCTTAAATATATTTACAATCTAAAATATTAGCAGGAGAAGATCATACGCTGAATAGAGGTATATAGAGAAACCACAATGAATGAATACAAACAATTCATTTGTTATACTGAAGTGTCAGAGAAAACATTTGAGCAAAGGCAAATTTAATATATTATTGCTAGGTGAGAAAGAAATAATCATATTGTGCTTTTTATGAAATTATAAGAACAGATGTTCCTTGTGCAGTCAAAAAACACTTCATTTTTTATTTTGAATGTAACAAACTTGTGAAATCAACAAATTTTTGACATGCCTTTTCATGTCTGAGGAAATTGTACGCACGATTCAGGGCAGAAAAAAAATGTTCAACTCTACAATGCAGAGTGTGTTATCCCCTACTCTGATGCCTACAACTTTCTCCCACAAACACACTTTGTTTTGCTATTTACAGCAGCTAATAAGGCAGTCAATAAGATCAGGACTAATACTGGAAATTACAGTTGAGGAGGCACATAAGGGGTTGTGCAGCTGCCACTATGTAGTCTTTTGTATAATAATAACTTTAATTTTCTTCTGCACTTCAGAATCCGGACTTTACTTTTCCTCCAAATTATAAGACGTAGAAACAGTCCAGTTGCGACAAGTCGCATTATTATGTTCTTAGAGATTCTTTTTGGAACCTATTCTTTAGCATCAGGGAGAACTGTGTGCACCGTCCCTCTGGGAGGCTCTTTTATGATTCTTTTGTGTCTAAAAGAAATTATGAATAGTGTTTTCCTCATTTCTTTCATTTTAAGCTGTACTTCATAAGCCTGGATAAGCATATTTTTTCCAGCTGTTTCTATGGTTGCTTATTTTTTTAGCACAGTTTTTGCAGCGCTGATTTCTAATTCATAGAACATTCAGTGCACATTGTTCTAACTCAGTATGCATATTACTAAAAGAGTACAAATTGGTTTCAGAAAGTTTAGGTACTTAAAACTATAATGATGTGCATAAGCCTATGGAAATCATTAAGATAAAAGAAAATGCAATTTTGCTAATTTTTTAAAATTTTCAGCATTAGTCCCCAATTAAAAGTTCTTTGTGTGAGATTTAGTTTAGGCTTTAAAAACATTGTGTGTGTGTGTGTGTGTGTGTGGTGTGTATGCATATATATATATATATATATATATATATATATATATTATTTATAAACTGTTGATAATTGGTTCTCATTTTGGTAACACTAGGAAGTTTTAAAAGTATTTAGCTCTTATTTGAAGATTTATCTTCCTGAATAATCATTATTAACCTAATATTAGAAATAATCATGATGATATTATTGATACAATTTCCATTTTCATTAAGTCTGTTTGAAAACAACCTTTACATGTCATAAACCATAGCTTGGACAATACTATGCAGTGATTTTTAAAGGTTGATACAACAGTATTCAAAAGTCTTTCGTGAAACCAACTAATTAACTCTAATATCTATTGTTTTTCTCAAGGAGTTAAGTCATATTACATTCCTTTTTCTGATCTGCATTTTCTTCAAATGTTCTCATAATCTCATACATTTTTCATTTTGTTCTTTTATTTTAGATACTTTATGTCAGATGACTCTGGAGTGAGAATATGGTGACAAATAAGGTTATTTGGAAGAAATGATACAATCTATGTAAACCCTGACTTTTTCCTTGTAATCTCATGAATACTTGGATCCTGGGAGGGTTCAGAACTGCAGATAGGTTAGAACCACATGGCTTACCCTTTCTGTCTACTCTATAATTTTACTCTCTCTTTCATTATATTTTTCCTTCCTTTTGACCTATATTTTTTCATTCCGTTATTTACTTGTTTATTATTCTAATATCATAAATGAGAGATAGAAATGGTAATACATGCTGTAAAGATCAGCTAAAGAAAACTGGGAACATGTCCACTCATAGTGCGAAGTGGCACACATTTCTATTATAAATAGGCTTGAAGAAATCAGGTGAGGTAGAAATATATAGTGTCATGGGAAAACCTAAAATGGCACAGGCATCTTTAGACATGAGGGTTAATTCCCCGTAAAGAAATGTACATACAGAGTCAACTCAAACTGAAGTAAGGCAAGTTTGTATTTTCTGTGAGGCCAAGAGCTTTGAAGAGAGAATGGTGGGGATGACCTGCAAGAGAATGTTACCTCTTTGTTATTCTTTTATTCTGAACCAAAATGCTTGTAATTTACATGAATTCTCTAAAAACTTAATGGGTCAAAATACAGTCTTTTTTTTTGTTTGAGAAAAGGAGGGTAATAAAAATCTACCTGCTACTCAGACGTTTTCATAACTAGTACAATCAGGAAATACTGAGAGAGTGAAGGGAGAAAAGCACGCATTTTGAAAACAGAATGAAGTCTGTATGCATAGTATCGTCTTTTACAAAGTCTTATATTGAAAAGATTTTGAAAATAAAGCAGTCACTAAACACACTCATCACAATATTGTAATACAATAAATATTAGAAATATTAAAGACAGAGTATTAATGTTCTGTGCAAAAATGATATATTATGTGGAGAGTATATTTTAGAGGCATACAGAAAAGTATTTAAAATGGAAATAGGTGGCAAAGAAATGACTCAGGAGCTTGCTGTGCAAGCCTAACTTACTGATTTTGATTCCCAGAATCCACAGACGGTGACCAGAGATGAACTCTACAAAGTGAAAAGTGTGGAAAGTGTTTGCACATGAAGGCATGAAAATATGTAAACAAGTACACCCACCCCTACAAATACACACACTTACAAACACAAATTCTAATGATTTATAATTTTTAATTACAATAGAATGGAGAAATAATTATAAAGAATAATAAAAAATTATAAAATTTGTGAAACAATGACAACAAGGTTTTCAAATTTTGGTTCATAATTAGAAAATACAAGACTTTATTGGTAAAATCTTTATTGATGTATGTTTTAAACAAGTTACCCTGATATTGTTGTAATACTTAAAATTCAATTTACACAATTATATCTTCCCACAGTGACTACAAATAGTTTAAAATATGCCAACCTAATATATAAAATACCAGAATAATTTTATAATACAACATATGAAGATACACAAAACACAGTCAGTTGGGAAAACAATTACTTTTTAATTTAGTTGTTTTACTCTTTTGAGATTTTTATGCACAACTATCCTGTATTTGCATTATTCCCATCCCTCTATGCCTCTCACTCCCTCTACCTACCTCAGTATCCATGGGTTTATAACCTCTGTTTTTGTATTTGCTGTTATATATCCATATGCTATATACAAACCCCAGTGAATCCACTCAGTGTTATTTTCCCGTGTGTATTTTTTTTTCTTTGATGCATTACTTTATTATTTTCTTTGAGTTTAAAGCAGTGCTATCCTAATGACTTTATAATGGAAATCTCTTCCAGTTCTCAACAAGGCTGGTAGCTTTTTTTTTTTTATTAAAGATTTCTGCCTCCTCCCCACCACCGCCTCCCAATTCCCTCCGCCTCCCCCGATCAAGTCCTACTCCCTCGTCAGCCCAAAGAGCAATCAGGGTTCCCTGACCTGTGGGAAGTCCAAGGAACACTCACCTCCATCCAGGTCTAGTAAGGTGAGCATCCAAACTGCCTAGGCTCCCACAAAGCCAGTACGTGCAGTAGGATCAAAAACCCATTGCCATTGTTCTTGAGTTCTCAGTAGTCCTCACTGTCTGCTATGTTCAGCGAGTCCAGCTTTATCCCATGCTTTTTCAGACCCGGACCAGCTCGCAAGGTCCAACTCAAGAGCAGATGGAGAGAGAGCATGATCAAGGAACTCAGGACCGCGAGGGGTGCACCCACACATTGAGACAATGGGGATGTTCTACCATGTGTATTTGTTGAGGTCAGAACATAACATGACTTAACTCTTAGAGATTTGTTGTGAAACACTAAACATGGTCAGCTGTTTTTATAAGTGAATTGCAAACATTAGATATTAGTATTAATGTTTTAATTTGACTTTCTACATTAAAACCTGCAAAATGAATAAAAAAGAATATTTGCCACTTTCCATTACTATTTTTAAAATTCGGTTACAAAAAGAGTTGACGTCATGATAAGTTATGGGAATGAAGAATGTGTGCTGATTGCTAGTTGTTGTTCACATCCAGTCTGAGTCACATTTATTTGAAGAGAAAAAAAGGATCATAATTTTATCAAAATTGGGTGTCTCTCCAAGCATTTGTTTTTTCACTAATTATTTTTGGAATTTCAGAGAGTCAGGAACATAGATTTGACTTAGGAAGAGATTGAGAATGAAATGCTAACATCTGTTCGTGTCAATATTCATATTTTGCAACAGCTTTGGATCTGGAGAGAATAGAATTATTTTTGTTGTTATTGAGCTGATTATTTCTAAAGTTTTAGTCACCATAAATTAAAGATATATTAACATTTATAACTATATTGTGTCACATTGAGAGATTATATGACATGAGATCTGGAATTTGGGTACAAAAGCACTTCTGCTCCAAGAAGAAATAGAAAACAAGTAAACAAAATAATGTCTAATTTTCAGACTAAACCTCTGAAATTGCTGGTAAGCCACAGTTAAATATTTTCCTTTATAAAAGTTGCCAAGGTCATGATGGCTTTTCTTAAGTTTTCAAATGCCTTCATAGAGACTTCATAGGGATTTAAATGAAAATGTCTACCATAGTTTTGATATCTGAACACTCAGTTCCCAACTGGTACTGTTCTTTCTCATTTTTTGTTTTATTAAATAATTTATTTATTTATGTATTATTTAGTGACGTGGTTTCTCTACAGCTTTGGAGCCTGTCCTGGAACTCGCTCTGTAGACCAAACTGGCCTCAAACTCACAGTGATCTGCCTCCCCAAATGCTGGGATTATAGGTATGTGCCACCAATGCCCAGCCCGGTAGTATTTTTTTTGTAGAGGTTAAAGAAGTTCTACTGGAGAAAATGTATCACAGGAGGTAAGCTTCAGTGTTAAAAGTTTGTGTCACTTTTCTATGTCTCTGTTTTTTTTCTCTCTCTCTTTCTATGTGTGTGTGTGTGTGTGTGTGTGTGTGTGTGTGTGTGTCTGTGTCTGTGTGTGCGTGTGTGTGTCCTTTTTTTTAAAAAAGAGGTGAACATTCTATTTTCATGGCATCTTCTGGTTGCCAAATGTCCACGAATGATGGACTTATTTCTTAAGCTGTTTTTGGTCACCTTTTGAGAAGATGCTCAAGCACAGAAAAGGTCTGTCTTCTGTCAGTCATCTGCTCAACTTAATGATTTCTCTTTCCTATTAGTGTGAACTTAAGATATTTGCATTCTTAAAATCATGTATTATGTACTCTTTCTGAGTGATTTCACTAAGCATACTTACTTTTAGATTCATTTTAGTTGCATCCTTCAAAACCTTTAGCAGTTTTGGTAGTATCTTTGATATATTCAAATATTTGTTTTTAGAAAAAGCCTCTATGAAGTTTAATATATATAGATTTTAATGTACACATGGGTTTCTATCTCTATGTTTCTATTGTACAAATATTTTAGTGTTCAATATCTATTGCTAAGTGGTAAATAACTTAATATCAAAAATATTCAAAAAACTTTTTAAAGTTGTTCATTTTATGTTTTCACAATGTATATGGAAAAATTTAGCTTTTTAATTTGTTCATCTATATATGATGAAATTCTCTTAATAGCAGATATTCCAATAAGTATATAAAGACATGTTATTCAGTTCAGAAGCAATGAAATTGTTCATCTTTTATATGTATTTTAATGTATATATTTTGTCAAATTTTATAAAACACTTTTTCTGGGACTCTATTTTCAATTTTTAAATGTTCTTCAAAGAAATATTTTTTTACTACTGAATTTGTGAATTTAAAATATTTTGCTAATGTACATTATTGTCATATATATAACTTTCAAATATTTCTCCAGTAGGTGCCTTGTCATTTAATTGTCTATGAAAAGCATTTCCAAATACCAGAAGTCTTAGTTTTAATGAAATACATTTGCAAACAGTTCCTCATTAGATTCTCATTTTGATAATTGATTTAAGAATATTTTTCCTAACCCAACTTGAAATTTCACAAAATATTTTCCACATTTTTATAATACTTTTATTCTTAGATGAATAAATATAAGTCTATTATTCATTTTGTGTCAACTACTTCATAGCCTGTCAACTGTTGTTGAACATTTAACTGTAAATTGTTCTTCTCAGACAAGTTTTTAGTTCTCATTCATTTTGTATACTATGATAATACACTTAATACATACACAATACCAATTTTTTTCACTAGAAATTTGTTAAATTATACTCCTTCCAGACTATGATGTGTTTCTATTCTGAATTCTTTAAGCAATTTTCACACATTTGTGAGTATTTGTCTTTTTAAAAATATTGCAGCTATAGGCTTCTATTAGATTTGTCTCGAGTGGGTCATCATATCTATCTCTTTTCTTCATGTTGGAATAGAATCTTTCTTGAGCCTGTACATGGGTCATATGCACAACAAAACAGTTGCTGTATTGTATCCTGAAGACTGTTTCCTTGTAGCTGTATATTGCCTATATTTGTACACTTTCTCAACTTCTTTTTTAGATGTGTATTTCTTAGGCACCATTTACTCTAACTAGGATCTTTTCTGATGAGGAGCATATGGGTATAATTATAAGTCATTAAGAACCAGTTTACTGTGTTTATAAAGCAGAATAATAGTGGTCGGTTTTCTGAAAGCGTCTATGACTTATATAGCAATAGATTGCAATTAGCCAGGTGGCAGTGGGGCACGCCTTTAATCCTAGTACTCAGAAGGCAGAGGCAGACAGATCTCCGTGAGTTTGTGGCCAATCTGGTCTACAAGGTCTAGTTCCAGGACAGGCCCAAAAGCTACAGAGAAACCCTGTCTTTCAAAACCAAAAAAATAATGGATTATTACTGTAATAATCGTGCCAAGAATGGGTTTCATTTTGTGGAATAATCCCTAATCCTTAATTTCAACAAGAAAATGGGTGCTTGTTCTTTTGGTGGTTTTGCCACTGATCCACTAGTGAGCATGTCTGTCTAGGAAAGCCATTACTATATCTCAGAGAATTCACAACTGAGTTTGTTTTATGAATACATTTATCTTCTTGTAGCATTCATAGGACCCGCAAACTCTATGAAAACAACAAAAAGGAAAGAAACATTCAGGTCAGTACCAGGGTGATTTTTCAGTGTTATAGTCTCAAATGTATGACGTATTGAGTAATAGTATCTTACTATATGATGCTGAAATTTTACCAAAAGAACTGAAAATAACCGGCAATACTTGTGAGCATTTGCAGTATCACTAGCTAACAACAGTAAGTAGCTCAGTCCTGGTACTAAGGTTTTTAATTTAACAGCATCTGTGAAGTTTGTGACTTTATTACTTGTATAAGGCAAATGAAAGTCTTAATCACTGAATTTTAGTTATAGACTCACAATTTGGCAAGATTAATAAAATCAATTAAAATGTTTATGTTCAGAATTATATGACTCTTCATCACAAGACTATATATACCTTTATTCCACTGCCTCCATAATAAGCTACTAACCACCTAGGGTATATTTTTTCTGTAGAACATAACTTTGATAAACGAAAGAGAGTTATCAAGTCAAAGAGAATTCAGGAATAAAGTTAAAATAAATATGGGTAAATAAGTTAGCTTACCAATGTTATAATCTTTGCTTCAGTTTACTTGACATTAGGATAAAGTTAAATTATTAATATGCTGAAAAAAAATCAATGGTTTAACTGAAAACTAATTCAACTTAGGGAAGATATGTTTGGTTCTGGAAATCTATACAATTATGTAGGACTAATGAATTAATGGATCTTGGAGAATAATTCAAAACTACCATTTTTTCTAAACAAGAAATATCCCTAATTACTAGAAATATTTGAACTTATAGATACATGTAGAAATATAGCCCTCACCTCACATCAAAGAAACTTCTCTCTGCAAAAGATCAAGGTCATTACAAAATCCACAACCAATAAAACTGGTCTACAAGAGCTAGGTCCAGGACAGGAACCAAAAGCTACGGAGAACAAGGCAAGCTGTGGGTTTTAGAGGAGCTATGACATTCAATGAGGTTCCCCAGCTGTTAGTGTGGAATGGCCCGAGGTACGTAATGGTCTCTTCATTTCTTGTATGTATGACAGCACTGCATACTTCATAGTATTTTGTATTACTAGGAAATTGATTTTTAAGGATGTCTCATTTTGTTTTCTGTAATAAAATTATGCACATTTTAAAACAAAAAAAAAAAGAAAATTAAGAAAAAAAAAGAATACCTGTGAGGAAAATGTTGCCTACTAATGTCAGAAGGTAGATTCGCGAAACAGATACAGACCCACAGCCAAACATTTGGTGGAGCTTGAGGAATCCTGCAGAATAATAGATGAAAGAATTGAAGAATCCATAGGTCAAAAACACTGTAAGACAACCCACAGTATCAGCTAGCCGCTGCCCATATGGTCTCACAGAATCTTGAATCAACAACCTGGCCTGCATAGAACTGACCTAGGCACTCTGCATATATGTTACAGTTTTGTGTTTTGTTCCTCTTGTGGTACTCCTAACAATGGGGATGCAGTCTCTACCTCTTGTACTGGCTTATGGGACCCCGTTCATTATACTGGGTCACTTTGCCTAGCCTCAATATATGGGGAGGTGTTTAGTCTTACTGCTGGCGTGGGAAGTTTTTCTGTATATGTGTTGTTTTCACTGGTTAATAAATAAAGAAGCTGTTTCGGCCAGTGGCTTAGCAGAATAGAACTAGGCAGGGAAAACTAACCTGAATGCTAAGAGAAAGAAGGCAGGGTCAGGAGAAGCCATGGAGCTGACACCAGAGACAGACATGCCAAAACTTTGCCAGTAAGCCAAAGCCACGTGGAGATACACAATTTAATAGAAATGGCTTAAATTAAGATGAAAAAGTTAGCCAATAAAAAGTTAGAGCTAATGGGCCAAGCAGTGATTTAATTAATACAGTTTCGGTGTGGTTGTTTAGGGGATGAGCAGCCAGGAACTAACAAGAGGCCTCCTACAACATACTGCCAATTGTCAGGTCATGTTTTCTTGGTATCTATGGGAACCCTGTCCTTTCCTGAAAACAACTGAAGGTGTGTATGGGGGGAGGAACACGAACAGAAGAGTACTGTGGGGGAGGGCTTGAGAAGAGAGGAAGTGAAGGGGTTAAATCAGCTCCCTTTAGAGGGCGGGGTTTGCCTTAGGCAAATCCCGGCCAATAAAGAGTGCGCGGAGAGGCGGCTCGGCCTTTTTGTTCCTCGCTACCTGTGCTATGCTGGAACTTTGGTTCAGTAAGTTTAACAATAAACTGGTAAATATTCTTTGATATCTGCTTTGCCTTTATTTTGTGCCGGAACATCTGGCGCCTCCTCCGTGGGGCTTTGCCGAGAACCGGCCCCGAACGGAGTCTCTTGCACCCCGGGGTCGCTACGGCGGTCTCTCTGGGCGCGCGCGGAAGAAGTTGAGATTCTCAGCAGTCTCTCTGGGCGCGCGCTGAAACAGCTGAGACTCTGAGCGACTCGATTTTCCCTGCCGCTTGTTAGAGTATCAAGCAGTGAGTTTGATATCCACAGAGCCTTTTTAACAGCGCCTAAAGCTCTGTTCCGAGCCGCCCCGGCCAGATTTCCCGTGCGCAACCGCCCGCGGCGCGCGCGCTGCCTGTGTCTGCTCCCCCTCCCACCACCCCCACCGCCGCCAGCGCTCAGGTCACGTGACAGCGGCCTGAGAGCCCCGGCAAAAAATACTTATCAGCTTGGTGTCTGTTTCAATTTTGTTTTTGAGTCCTTTTATTTCAGATTTAGGACACGTGGATTCAACTGGGCTCTTTCGCCACCACTGGCAGGAACCAGTTATTACAGGTAAGAGAACTTTTTCTTTTCTAAATAATGTCTGACAACGTGACCGCAGCCTATTTCAATAGTTCTTTTGAATGCACCGTTTGGGAGATCTTACAAGAGGTGTCTACCACACCGCATATATGGATATTCCTGGGATTCTTATTTTTCCTTAGCACTATTTGGTTTGATAATAGGAAAATGATCAAATCTCTTAAGGCAGAGGTTGAACGTTTAAAAACAATTGAGAATGACAACAATCTTCTCAAGAATCAGTTTGAAGTTCTCCAGGAAGAAAACAAATCTTTGTTTAACATGACTCGGTTAACTGAGCAAAATCTAAAAAAAGTACAGGTTGATGTTAAGGAGAAATTCATTACTATGGAAGAAGGAACAGCTGAATTGGATCGTAAGTTTCAGCAGTCCCTTTCTGTAGGAACTGAAACGTTAACTGAGAGAATCAAAACTGCTGAATGTGACAATCGAATTTTGTCTAAAGCATATGACAGATTGGCGGAAAGATTGTCAATACAAGAAGGCACGGTTTATGCCATAAAAATTATGTCCAAAGATGACAAGTTATCTCTACTGGACAAATTTCATACTCTAGAATCCTCAATGAAGGCTTTAGAACATAATTCTGGGCAGGAGATTCAGACATTACAAAAAGCAATGGTGAATAGAATTGAAAAGATTGAGGAATTTCTAAATTCTGAAGAAGAAGAGCAAAGGGTAGAAAGGCAAATTTTAACTACATCTGTGGATAAATCCCTCCGGGACAATTTTCACAAAGCTCTACCTACAGCTCTACATGCCTTTCCTGTAATAACAACAGAAAAGGTGGTTGGTTCCAGAAACCCTAGGGTCATCAAGGAAGATACATGGGAGCCTGTCCGTATGAATGATCTCAAAGAAATTAAACAGGCCATCATGTCTTTTGGGATGCACTCCCCTTTTGTTAAAGAGATGCTAAAATCTTGGGCCACAACAAGCAAAGCAACCCCCTTGGACTGGCTCCAGCTGAGCTCCGCGGTCCTTGAGAGTGGACCGCACTTAAAATGGAAATGCTTATTCAGGCAAGAGGCTAGACTTTTAGAACAGCAGGAAAAGGCGAAGGGAATTGACGTTTCCCTAGATAAAATTCTAGGTGAAGGGCTCTTTTCAGACCCTCAGGAACAAGCTAATTTGGATGAAAACATACTTTCTATGTGTACTACAGCAGCCTTAAGGGCTTGGGACAGAGTACAAGACCCAGGACAGAGAATGGAATCATTTGTCACAGTTAAACAGGGTCAGAGAGAACCCTTTAGTGACTTTTTACAAAGATTAACTAAAGCTGTACAAATGGGGATACCTGACCCAGAAGCAAGACGTATAATAATTGAGTCTTTGGCCTATGAAAATGCTAATGTGGAATGCAAAAGGATCTTGAGGCCTTTAATGTTCAGATCAGCGTCCTTGGAAGAATGGGTCTTGCATACACTAGATGTTGACACATTTGACTATGGCACTGAAGCATGGGTAGAAGAAGCAATTTCCAATTGTAAAAGGAGACACCAGAATACCAAATGTTTTAATTGTGGCAAAATGGGTCATATGAAAAGGAATTGTAAACAACGGGTTTTCAGAAATAATAATAATGCGTCTTCTAGAAATAACAGGAATAGAAGGAATCAGCCTTCAGGTTTATGTAGAAGATGTGGGAAGGGCAGACATTGGACGAATGAATGCAGGTCTACAAGAGATAGACAAGGCAACCTGATACAGACGGGAAACGTGAGAGGGGGGGCCTCTCAGGCCCCCATGGCAAACATGGTTCAGACATTCCCAGTTTCTGCAGAGAACATGCCTCGTCAGGACAATTAGAAAGCCACATGCCTACTGTTACAAGCAATAGTAATCAGAAAGATGAGTTACGTGTGTTTTGGCAAACTTCTATAAATGATCAAAGACCTAAGCTGAGAGTGTGTGTAAATGGCATTTTTATTACTGGCCTACTGGACACAGGTGCTGATGTAAGTATCATTACCCCAGAATCTTGGCATCCATATTGGCCTCTTCAGAATGTAAATGTTCAGCTCCTGGGAATTGGAACCCTATCTCGAGTAAGGCAGAGCACGAGATGGGTTGAATGTATAGGGCCTGAGGGACAAATAGGAAAATTAAGGCCTTATGTAGCCAATATTGCAATGAATTTATGGGGTCGTGACCTATTACAACAATGGAATACTCAAATTAACATTCCTGCTACTTCTAGAGCCCATATTTCTGAAAGGAATATTAAAAGTTATTACAAAAGGACAAAACCGGCCATTAGGGCTGTGCAGGAACAAGCACTTGATGTCCCTTCAGAAATACCAACAGCCTTGTCTCTAAAATGGTTGACTGAGAAACCAATATGGACAAAGCAATGGCCTTTAGCTGAGGAAAAGCTACAGGCTTTAGAACAGCTGGTACAAGAGCAACTAGAAGCTGGACATATAGAAGAATCTACCAGCCCTTGGAATTCTCCTGTATTTGTGGTTAAGAAAAAATCAGGTAAATGGAGAATGGTGACAGATCTCAGGGCCATCAACAAGGTTATTCAACCTATGGGCCCTCTGCAATCTGGAATTCCGTTGCCCTCTTTATTACCAAAAGGATGGCCTCTCATAGTTATTGATTTGAAGGATTGTTTTTTCACTATACCTTTGCAAAAAGAAGATAGAGAAAAATTTGCCTTCACAGTGCCTACTTATAACAATTCTCAACCTTCGAGGAGGTACCACTGGACCGTCCTCCCCCAGGGTATGTTAAATAGCCCCTCCCTGTGCCAATATTTTGTGAACCAACCATTGCAAATAATACGCAAGAAATTTCCCAAATCTATTGTATACCATTACATGGACGACATATTGTTATCTGATTCAAACATAGATACCTTGAACAGGCTGTTTGAAGAAATACAGATACTGTTACCTAAATGGGGATTGCAAATTGCTCCTGAAAAGATTCAGAAGGGAGATTCTGTTAATTATTTAGGTTATAGAATAGGTTTGCAAAAAATTAAGACACAGAAGGCACAAATTCGGAGGGATCGCTTACGGACTCTTAATGACTTTCAAAGACTGTTAGGAGACATTTCCAGTTTACGACCAACTATTGGGATAACACCTGATCTAATAATTCATTTGAACAAGACCTTGGATGGTGATAAAGATTTAAACAGTCCCAGAGAATTAACAGCTGAAGCAGAAAAGGAACTGACAATGATTGAGGAGAAATTACAACAGGCACATGTGGACAGAGTGAATCCAGAGCTCGATTGTATTCTCGTCATATTACCATCGAAAATTTCTCCTACAGGAATTTTAATGCAGAGAGATGATATTATCTTGGAATGGATCTTTTTACCACATAAACCAAGTAAGAAACTGAAAACTTATGTGGAAAAAGTCTCTGAGTTAATTATAAAAGGCAAGCTGAGACTTCGTCAACTAGCAGGCATAGACCCAGCAGAAATTATAGTGCCTTTCACTGCTGATGAACTAAAGAAATTATGGGAAGATAATGAACCATGGCAAAGAGCTTGTGCTAATTTTTTGGGAGACATTAATAACAACTATCCAAAAAGCAAGCGGCTCAACTTCATAAAGAGAACTTCTTGGATCCTTCCTCGAATAGTCCGTGATGCTCCAATAACTGGAGCCCGTACATTCTATACTGATGCCAATAAATCAGGGAAGGCAGGTTACAAATCAGAAGACTTGGGTAAGGTGGAACAAAGTCCTTATGATTCTGTCCAGAAGGCAGAATTATATGCCATTCTTATGGTACTAAGAGATTTTAAAGAACCTATTAATATAGTTACTGATTCACAATATGCAGAAAGAGTTATTTTACATATTGAAACTGCTGAATTTATACCTGATGATACAGAACTAACCTCATTGTTTATCCAGGTTCAAGATTTGATCAGGAACAGGCTTTGCCCTATGTACATAACACACATCCGATCCCATACGGGTCTGCCAGGTCCTCTAGCACAAGGTAATGCAGAAATTGATCAATTATTGATTGGTAGTGTGCTTCAAGCCTCTGAATTTCATAAAAAACATCATGTTAATAGCAAAGGTTTGAAGAAAGAGTTTTCTATTACATGGCAACAAGCTAAGGAGATTGTGAAGAAATGCCCTACCTGCTCTTTCTATAACCAAACGCCACTGCCAGCAGGAGTTAATCCAAAGGGCACTCATAGAAATGAAATCTGGCAGATGGATGTGTTCCACTTTGCAGAATTTGGCAAATTGAAATATGTTCATCACACCATCGACACTTATTCAGGCTTTCAGTGGGCAACTGCTTTAAGTTCAGAAAAAGCTGATTCAGTAATCACTCATTTATTAGAAGTCATGGCTATCATGGGTATACCTACACAAATAAAGACAGATAATGGTCCTGCTTATGTCTCTAGGAAGATGAAACGGTTTTTTGATCATTACAATATCAAGCATGTTACAGGTATACCATACAATCCTACAGGTCAAGCAGTCATAGAAAGATCAAATCGAACTATAAAGGATATGTTGAACAAACAGAAAGGGGTGGAAAACACCCCTAGAAATAGGTTACATAATGCTTTGTTAACCTTGAATTTTCTCAACGCTAACGAGAAGGGAACGACGGCTGCAGAAAGACATTGGATAATGGAAAAGTCTGCTGAACTAAATCAACCAGTTTATTTCAAGGATGTACTGACCTCACAATGGAAGCCAGGAGATGTGCTGCGTTGGGGAAGGGGTTTTGCTCTTATCTCCACAGGTGAGGAAAAATTATGGATACCGTCAAAATTAATAAAGGTTCGGTTTGAGGAAGAGAAGTCACTTGGAAAAGATAAATAACAATTCATTCACAAGGATGACCGACATACAGATGGTAAGGTTTACTAATAGGATGGGGGCAGGGTTCTTTTCTTATCTCCACAGGAAAATATTCATCTCCAAAGAATTTGAGGGACCCTGAATATTTAATTACTGATGGATGGAAAATAGATACGACCCATTAAACATCAACAATAAAATTCTATACGTATCGTAAGTATTGGTTTTATATATATTTATGTATATTTATATGTTTTATTGAACACTTCTTTATAAATGTGTAGAGCTGGTTTTGGAGTTGGACTATGGCTCAGTCCTTCTTCAATTCCAAGCCTGTTGATAAGAGATATTTCAAAGTTTCTGTCTCAGGTCAGGAGCCATGAAATGGGACAGAATAAGAATAATTTTATACTTGATAAACTTTCTTTGCCTTCCCTCACATCTGTGTCTTTCTTTATATGTCAGTATAAGTCCTTGTTGTTAATGTTTAAATTTCCCATAACAAGCAACATATTTTCCTACAGTAATTTTTGAAGTTTCCAGGATGAAGATGGGGCCCCACAACATCAACTCAATCTGGTTTTTATGACGTCATGAATTTTTTTTTTTTTTTTAAGCACTAATTTTGGATCTGTTTTTTGGTACCAATTGCAAGAGACAATTTCATATGATGCACATTTTTGACAACGCTCTGGCCGGACCTTCTCGAAACACACAGAGACTAGTTATAGTTTTCTTAAGTCAAAGGTTAATTTGGGAATTTTACCATCGTTTGCTTTCACAGGGGCCCCTAAGAAGAACGTCGCCCCCATGTCAGCTAGAAGCAATCTAAGAGGACGACGTCCCCTCTCCCAACAGAGTTTGCCCACAGGGTTAGGGACATCTTTTAGTGGTTGGTTTAGGGGTGAGGGGATGGGGAGATATTGTATGGAATTAGGGATATATATATATATAAAAAAAAAAGAGGGGGATTAACTGGGTTGATGGGATGATTGGTATTTGTGACTTACTGTTTTTAGAAAATTATGTTGGTACTGTTTCTTGTATATTGATATATTGAATATTGAATGTGAGTGTTCCTACCTCTATTTTGGTATAAGAGTATGCTTATATTGTATGGATACATCTATCATATCACAATGTACATTTCTACCTCTGGTCCTATTTATGTAATAACATTGTTTACATTTGATAAGTAATGACATTGTTTACAAGTGAAGATCATTGTCTTCATACATTGCACAATTGTTTATTCCCTTAGTTTTCAAATTAGATAGGTATTGAGAATTACATGTTTGTCATATTATTTTTAGGTTAATCAGGTCTTTTAGATACATAGAGATTATTTTCAGTATAGATAGTATAATCTTCAGCTTCTTTGAAGAGCTGTAGAAAATGGCCTTTAATCTAACCTAGAATTCTGTGCCATCGAGACACAATTTACTCCTGGCAACACCACTCTACTCCCGAGAGAACGTTGAGCACCAAAGACACTCCACTGGGAGCTTGTCTTCCTGGCAGAACTGGCCTTTGGGTTAAGAAAAACCCATACCTCAACTACTGACTAAGATATAAACAGGATTGTCTTATCTTGCCAAGACAGGGTAGGATAATCCTAAGAAAGTTCCTTGCATTTGAGAATGGTATGTCAGTTATGTTAGGCCTTAGCCAAAGTTGGTTGACTCAACATTGCAAATGAGATTTTGGGTGATTGCCCAGGCAGTCAGTTGTCTCTGTCATTTGTTGCACATTTTGGTTATCTCTTTTTTGTTAAGTAATATTTACTCCCTTCTCGGATCTTTGATGGAGTTGAAGATTATTTAATTGTAGTTACTCTTTAGCAAAACTTTTGCTCCCAATATTGTTTGTTATATTTATCATTTGTTATTATTGTTATAGTTATATTTGGTTTAGTTGTGTCTTATTTAGACAAAAGGGGGAGATGAAGGGGTTAAATCAGCTCCCTTTAGAGGGCGGGGTTTGCCTTAGGCAAATCCCGGCCAATAAAGAGTGCGCGGAGAGGCGGCTCGGCCTTTTTGTTCCTCGCTACCTGTGCTACGCTGGAACTTTGGTTCAGTAAGTTTAACAATAAACTGGTAAATATTCTTTGATATCTGCTTTGCCTTTATTTTGTGCCGGAACAAGGAAGGAGGGGAATTTGCAGCCAGGATCAAAAATAAATAATTAAAAATAATTATTGACCAAGAGCTCTTAGATTTTACTGTGCACTAGATTAATGGAAGTTACTATAATATAGAACAATGAAGAGAGTTAGATAAAAGGAATACTCTGAAATATTTTCTCAAATTTATCTGTTCTAAGAAACGTACTCATGAATTTACGGCTACAGGTGCAAAAGTTATAACAGTGTAACATAACAGCATGCCATGGGGAGTCATTTAATTATGCATTAAATGTTCCATGGACCCTTGAACATACTTCAAGACTTGTTGTCTTTCCCCATTATAGTAGCTCCTTGAAATTTACTTACTAAAAATTTCATAAAGTAATTTTAAATTGCTAACATTTCTATATAATTTTAAATCACACCAATGAAAACATGCTATGATAACGAAATTAAAGTTTATAGCATTATAGTCCTTTACTATATTTATTGGGAGTTCCTTGTAGACTATGCTATAATTTTTATAGTCCATGATTTTATATCATTTAAACAATCAAATGAAGGATATTAATGGTAAACTTGCATTAATTCATCTCTGATAAGATAAATTATATTGAAATTAATTACATATTAAGTTTCAAGAACATGAACTTATATTCCCATCAGATTTTCAATATTGCTTGGGGTATTTTGAATAATTATAGAAATGTTACGAGACTATTATATATTCTCCTAATAGTCACAAAGAATGAAATACATTTATCTGCTCTATAATTGCTGCATCAAATTTTGATATTGTTTTATGTTTTGCTGAGGCTTTCAGTAGAAAGCTAGCCATATTGTCTTGCTTACACACTTCATTGTTAACCAAAACACATCATGGCATATTTTAATACTGATGGCTGAGTAATTCATGCAGATAATTAAAGAAATACTTCAATTTTCATTACATCCTGAAGCATTCTCTCCTTTCAATCTAGATTAAGTTTAATAAAGCTATTTCCATGCAGTTTTTTTCTGATTTGGAGTTTTGTTTGCAAATAGGTTGATATCACAAAGCTTATTGACTTACTTTCAGCACATATCCCCATTTTACTGATAAACTGAAATTCTGTCTGTGCTGTAATTGTCTTTCATGAAGAAAGCTTCATTTTAATCAAAGGTTTGCCTTTCTATTTATATACCAGTCAAGAAAATATAATTTAAACTATCAGTAAATGTACAAATTTTTCCCTTCCAGAATTAAAGTGTGTTTAATGGTCTAATTTTGATGTTGTATAAATCTATAGATCTAATAAAGACATCATATATTGATATAATATGACAAAAATTAAAATACTAAACTTTGCACACCATTACAATGTCATAATAAAAATCCATATTCTGCCAGAAAAAAATCATATGCTTACCATCACATCATTTTCTTTTTCTTTATTTTGTAAAAATAATCATCTTTATTTTACATACCAATCCCAGTTCCCCTGTGCTCCCCTCCTCTTGCTTACCTCACCCCATCCCAACCCCTTCCACTCCTCAGAGATAGTAAGACTTTACTTGGGGAGTCAACAAGGTCTATCACTTCACTTTGAGGCAGGACAAAGGCTCTCTGCCCTCTATATAGGCTGGGCTACTTGTCCTTCCATAGGGAATGGGCAACAAAAAGCTAGTTTATACACTAGGGATAAATCCTGCTCTCACTGCCAGTGGTCCCAGAAACCGCCCAAGTCATCAGATAGCATAGTTTAATCAGGTTCTCCTGCTTTTAGTATAGAGTCAGTGAGTTTCCACTAGCTCTGGCAAATTGTTTCTGTGGTTTTCCCCACCATGATTCTCAACCATTTGCTCATATTATTGTTCCTCCCTCTCCTTAAATGAACTCTGGGATCTAGGCCCAGTGCTTCGCTGTTGATCTGTGCACGTGTTTCCACCAGTTACTGGATGAAGGTCTTATGATTACAATTAAAGTAGTCATAATTTCTGATTACACAGGAAGACTAGTTCAGGCACCCTGTTTACTCTTGTTTAGAGTCTTAGAAGGGGTTATCCTTGTGAATACCTGGGAATTTTCCAAGTGCCAGGTTTCTCCTCAACACTATATTGCCTCCCTCTATCAAGATATTTCCTATTCTCTCTCTCTGCTATTCCCCCAAATCAACCATCCTGTGCCTCATGTTCTCCTCCCTGCTCTCTTCTGCAATCTTCCTCTCCTTTCTTTTATGCTCTGATTTTCTCCAGAAATCTTGTCTATTTGGTTATAGTTCTAAGCACTTGGAAAAGACTATGGATTGCTGCCCTTACTGTGAGTGTATCCCCAAATAAACAAAACTTTGTTATACTGTATTCTTGGCTATCGTGGAATTCTTTGGTTAAACTACAACTTGGCACATGTATGCGCCTGAGCACACAACACTGTCATCCATGCCCACACCTGCTACAGCCGCCTCCCACACCATGCAGCTGGTATGCCCCTCCAATGCATCTGTGCACTGCTTGGCTCGGTTGGCCTATGGCTTGAGTTAGCGGTTTCCTGTTGGCCTGTTTCCGTGTGCCTCAGTATAATTGTGCGGTTCTACTACGTGACTTCCTGCCGAAACTCTGCCAAGGATTTTCTGGCCCCTGGCCCATGTGGCACACTGCAGCTACACAAGCCAGTATCTGCTTCTGAGGTCCAGCTGCTGCAAGGCCTGCTCTGATCAGGCTGAACTCTGACCCTGGAAACTCTAACTCTGCACGTGAGTGTCATTGACCAATCAGTAACATTGCAGCACATACCTGCAAGCTCTGTGTTCCTTGACCTTCTGCCCAACTCAACGTCCTCTGTAGGCAGGTGTGCTGCTCTTAAGAATTTAACAAAATTTGTTAGTAATTCTAGGACCTGCCTTACTGCCGCTACTCCAACGCATGCTGGTCAATCAAGATTATTACACCGACAACAATTTTCTGAAAATTATTGAAGTAAATTAATTTGATTAATAAATAAACGAATTTGAAAGTTGTGAAACAACCCCAGGGTAATTGCAGACAATATCACCACCCAGAAGTTCAACAACTTTTTTGATTATACACAGGATGGATTTCTGCAGGAACTAGATGACCTACCTGGTACAAACATTTTTGTGGCCATCACAGCTATTAGTTTTGTTCTTCATTTTTTTTATTTTATTTTATTTTTTAATTTATTTATTTATTAAGGATTTCTGCCTCCTCCCTGCAACCGCCTCCCATTTCCCTCCCCCTCCCCCGATCAAGTCACCCTCCCTCATCTGCTCGAAGAGCAATCAGGGTTCCCTGACCTGTGGGAAGTCCAAGGACCGCCCACCTCTATCCAGGTCTCCTAAGGTGAGCATCCAAACTGCCTAGGCTCCCCCAAAGCCAGTACGTGCAGTAGGATCAAAAATCCACTGCAATTGTTCCTGAGTTCTCAGTATTCCTCATTGTCCTCTATGTTCAGCTAGTCCAGATTTATCCCATGCTTTTTCAGACCCAGGCCAGCTGGCCTTGGTGAGTTCCCGATAGAACATCCCCATTGTCTCAGTGTGTGGGTGCACCCCTCGCGGTCCTGAGGTCCTTGCTCGTGCTCCGTCTCCTTCTGCTCCTGATTTGGACCTTGAGATTTCTGTCCCGTGCTCCTCTGTCTCTGTCTCCTTTCATCGCCTGATGAAGGTTAATATTCATGAGGATGCCTATGTGTTTGTCTTTGGGTTCACCTTCTTACTTAGCTTCCCTAGGAACATGCATTATAAGCTCATTGTCCTTTATTTATGGCTAGAAACCAAATATGAGTGAGTACATCCCATGGTCCTCTTTTTTGGGTCTGGCTTACCTCACTCAGGATAGTGTTTTCTATTTCCATCCATTTGTATGCAAAATTCAAGAAGTTCTTGTTTTTTACTGCTGAGTAATACTCTAATATGTATATATTCCATACTTTATTCATCCATTCTTCCGTTGAAGGACATCTAGGTTGTTTCCAGGTTCTGGCTATTACAAACAATGCTGCCATGAACATAGTTGAGCATATACTTTTGTTGTATGATAGGGCCTCTCTTGGGAATATTCCCAAGAGTGGTATTGCTAGATCCAGGGATAGGTTGATTCCGAATTTCCTTAAAAAAAGTGGTTTAATGCAGTCATGAACGAGAAACTTCTAGAAATGATATGCTCTTTACAGACTGGTAATGAGAAGTGAGCAAAAAGTATTCATACCATTGAAAATGATGACCTTAATATGACAGGTAAAATTCAATTCGTATTAATGGGTTATGAAACCTTACAAAATGAAACTGAGAGATTATCTGAAAAGATTTATACTATTGAAACTGACAAACAAAATTGTTAAAAATTTATGATAAACCAGCAGATAGAACATTATTCAAGTAAGGAAATTTGTATGCCATCCAAATAATTTCCAAGGATGAGAAGATTTCCTTAATGGAAAAATTCAAAATATTAGAATCACATGGACAGAATGAGAACCAGAAATTATTTGATTTAATAAAATCATTAGAAATATTCACAGGTCAAGAGATTCGAACTTTACAAAGTACCGTGATTAAAAGATTTGAATTGTTTGAGGAACTTGTAAGATCTCTCAAGCAAGAAGAGGAGTTGTAAGCAAAGGAAAATAGAAATGACTTAGCACCACCAGTACCTCTCAAATTCAGAGATGACTTACCAAGAATTTTAGCTACTTATCATGTTACTAAGTCTGAAAAGTCAGCAAATGCTCATATCCAGAAGGATATGCAGAATATAAATGGGAATCTATACAATTAAAAGATCTACTCTACAAGATATTAACAAACAGTAGTATCTTATAGCACACACTCACCATATGTTAGAGCACTGGCAAAGACATGGGCTTCAAGAAATAAAGTTACTCTGCGTGAGTGGCTTCAAATTGTCTCAGCTGTATTACAAGATGGACCTAGTTACAGTGGAATTCCTATTGGAGAGAAGAGGCTATGACCCTGGAACATCAATATAGAGCCAGAGAATTTGAGGCCTCTCAATAGCAAATTCTTGGTGAGGTCCATTATGCTGATCCAGATAGTCAAGCTATATACAATAAACACATTTTTTTCCTATGTCAAACCTTTGTTATACTCCATTCTGGGTTATTGTGGAATTCTTTGGTACAACTACAGAATCCAGTTATGCCAGCACTATTCATTAAACTTCTGAAGTATGATTAAGAAAAAGAGAGAGCATATACTTTTGTTGTATGATAGGGCATCTCTTGGGTATATTCCCAAGAGTGGTATTGCTGGGTCCAGGGGTAGGTTGATCCCGAATTTCCTGAGAAACCGCCACACTCCTTTCCAAAGTGGTTGCACATGTTTGCATTCCCACCAGCAATGGATGAGTGTACTCCTTTCTCCACAACCTCTCCAGCAAAGGCTATCATTGGTGTTTTTGATTTTAGCCATTCTGACAGGTGTAAGATGGTATCTTAAAGTTGTCTTGATTTGCAATTCCCTGATGGCTAAGGAAGTTGGGCATGACCTTAAGTGTCTTTTGGCCATTTGAACTTCTGTTGAGAATTTTCTGTTCAGCTCAGTGCCCCATTTTATAGTTCGGTTGATTAGCCTTTTATGGTCTAGAAGTTTCTTGAGTTCTTTATATATTTTGGAGATGAGTTGCGGGGTTGGTGAAGATCTTCTCCCAGTCAGTGGGTTGCTTTTTTGTCTTAGTGACAGTGTCAACTATGATCATAGCAGCATTGTTTGTAATAGCCAGAACCCGGAAACAACCTAGATGCCCTTCAGTGGAAGAATGGATGAAGAAAGTATGGAATATATACATATTAGAATACTACTCAGCAGTAAAAAACAAGAACTTCTTGAATTTTGCATACAAATGGATGGAAATAGAAAACACTATCCTGAGTGAGGTAAGCCAGACCCAAAAAGAGGAACATGGGATGTACTCATTCATATTTGGTTTCTAGCCATAAATAAAGGATATTGAGCCTATAATTCGTGATCCTAGAGAAGCTAAATAAGAAGGAGAACCCAAAGAAAAACATATAGGCATCCTCCTGAATATTAACCTTCATCAGGCGATGAAAGGAGACAGAGACCCACATTGGAGCACTGGACAGAAATCTCAAGGTCCAAATCAGGAGCAGAAGGAGAGAGAGCACGAGCAAGGAACTCAGGACCGCGAGGGGTGCACCAACACACTGAGACAATGGGATGTTCTATCGGGAACTCACCAAGGCCAGCTGGCCTGGGTCTGAAAAAGCCTGGGATAAAACTGGACTCGCTGAACATAGCGGACAATGAGGACTACTGAGAACTCAAGAACAATGACAATGGGTTTTTGATCCTACTGCACGTACTAGCTTTGTGGGAGCCTGGGCAGTTTGGATGCTCACCTTACTAGACCTGGATGGAGGTGGGTAGTCCTTGAACTTCCCACAGGTCAGGGAACCCTGATTGCTCTTTGGGCTGACGAGGGAGGAGGACTTGATTGGGAGAGGGGGAGGGAAATGGGAGGTGGTGGAGGGGAAGAGACAGAAATCTTTAATAAATAAATAAATAAACAAATAAATAAATAAAAATGTCAGAGACAGATATTAAGGTTCAACCTAAAGATCAGAAAAGCAAAACAACTAGCCACTGGCTCTTAACTGCTACGTAAGTCCAATATGGTGATTCTGCCTCCAGGAATCCTCAGAATAAGACTAAACCTGAGAGCTATCTCTTCCCATCATACAATCCTTCCTAAACCGGGATTAAAGACATGCACTACTAGGATTAAAAGCATGCACTGCCTGTCTCTATGGCAACCGTTGCAGCTACTGGAATTAAAGGTGCATGTTACCATTGCCTTGTCTATAAACCTGATTATTGGGGACGTTTTACTCTCTGATTGTCACACGAACTTTGCTTATGATAGAGACTTTACAGGAGTTTGCATAGTACAATGGCTCCATGCTTTCTTTTCATACTATAGTAGCCTGTGTTTTACTATTGATATACATGGTGACTATGAGGTATCCCAGTGGTTATTGCTTATTAACACAACTGGCATATTGGATAATTGTTGCAAGTGTTTGGGAAGACTCAAAAATCATAGGTCCTTGTCAAGCTGACTATCTTTGATAGAACAAAGAAAAAAGGAAAACAACAACTCAACAATCCAACAACAAAGTACATCTCTCTCAGAAGGTAAGGCGCTCCAAGTAGGAAATTTTCCAATCACTGGTTTGCTACCTAGAAAACAAAGAAATAAGCAAATCAAATATTGCAAAGCTCATCTGTTATTTGGATTTAAGTTTACATGGGCTTTTTACATCAAAGTAAGAGCCAATTAAAATAAAGGATTTAAAAAAAAATATTAAAGGTATACTTGTAAGCTCCTACTAGCTCTGACAAATTTCTTGGCATGATATGAATTTATAGTCTGTCCCATGTTTATGCAGGAAATAAAAGAAAATTATTACTCTTTATTATAATACCCTAATAGAGACACCTGCCTCTAAAGTAGTGAATTGTACAGAAGTAAAGTAAATTCGAGTTTTACTTAACTGTCTTGACTTCTGCCTGCTTGTTAACATCCCTTTCTCTTATCTTAGGATTTGGAACCCTAGCATGAAATTGCATGAAAGAATTATTACCATAACTCCTTTGTCATGGGTAAGATTTTAATCATGGTTTACTAAAATAAAGAAATGAATATTTTTATTGCCATCTGCAAATGTTTATATTTGAGACTGGTTTTCACTGTAGCTTTGGTGCCTGTCCTGGAACTAGCTCTTACAAACCAGCCTGGCCTCAAACTGACAGAGATCTACCTACCTTTGCCTCCCAAGTGCTAGGATTAAAGGCATGTACCACTGCCACCTGGATATGTTCTCTTTATTGCTATAGACATAACATCTACCTGAAAATGTTTACACCTAGGACTTCAAAAACATGACTAACTGTAACAGAAATTTCTTTTGATGGCCATGAGACCCAGAGACCACTCCCAAGCAGACATATAGTTATATAACTTACAATAACCTTAAGAAATTGTTAGATATCTGAAGAAATGACTTCTTGAGACATTCATCTGGGCCCTTCCCATGAATAATTATAAAGTTCCCCATTCTTTTTAAGTATGTGATTTATTTTCTGATAACTGAATTTTTAATAATGTTTTAGTTCAAAGTTGCAAAATGTTCCACATTTTTTTTCAGAGAACAGCATCTCAGAGTCTTTCCAGATACACCATACTTTAGTTTCTAAATTCTGTCTTAGTTATTTTGTTATGAAGAAA
Organism: Microtus pennsylvanicus; assembly: GCF_037038515.1. NCBI lineage: Eukaryota > Metazoa > Chordata > Mammalia > Rodentia > Cricetidae > Microtus > Microtus pennsylvanicus. The sequence goes on from NC_134584.1 coordinate 22,425,255, forward strand.
TACCATGAGACAGAACAACTCATAGAAGAAACTATTTCCTTTGGGTTACAGTTCATAGGAAGTCTATTATGACAGCAGTCCTTTAGTCAAGGAAAGAGGAGCAGAAATTTGAAGTTCACATTTCAAACACAATCACAAACATAGAAGGAACTGCAAGTAAACAGGATTTTCAGTCTCAAAAGTCAGACTCAGTGATATATGTCTTCTGGCAAGGAAGCATCACCTAAACTTCTTGGGGTAGTTCAAATAAGAATGCTCTGGACTTGCCAATAGGCTCATATATTTTATTTAGTCATCAGAGTGTGGCCCTGTCTTAGATGGAAAAGAAGGTAGAGTTTTTTTTGTTTTTTTTTTTTTTTTTTTTTGAGAAAGTGTGTCACTGGGGGTGGGTTTACAAGTCTCAGAACCCCAAGCCGGGCCCAGTGTCATTCTCTCTTCTGCCAACATGCTCTTTTTGATGTAGAACTCTCAGCTAATTCTCCAGCACCATGCCTGCCTGCTGCCATGCTCCCACCATGGTAATAATGGACTAAGACCCAAATCTGTCAGCAAGATCTAATTAAATGCTTTCTTTTTTATAAGAGTTTCTGTAGTCATGGTATCTATTCACAACAGTAGAACATTGACTATGACATCTTTTTAAACAAGGCCTATGCACAAGATTATAAAGGATATCACATTCAAACCACAACAACTTTAACAAAAGTTGTGATGCATAGGGAGGGAATAGTCTTCATTCAAGATAAGCCATTATGACATAGCAGACACAAAAACAGGAGAAAATAATGCCTAAGAATATGAACACAGTTGTTAAGGTTGTCTTAGCATGAAAACCAAGATCAATGTGTCATTTTATATCTGAGAGGTTCCTATTGCTGAAGCTTTGTTCATTTGAGTTACTATACAACCATGTGAAATTGAAAAAAAATATTAATCTGAGAAGCAAAATTGTTTTTCTTTTCACTACCTGGTATCAGGACAGATTAAACACAAGATTTTCCTGAAAATTTCAAGCATGATGAGAGGAAATGGGAAGGAAGGAATGGAGGTTTGCAGAGAAGGGGGAGAAAGAAAAGAAAATGAGAGGGAAGGGGAGGTAGTAAAGAAGGAGGAATAGGAAGAAGAGCAGGAGGAGGTTTGCTGATTGTCAAGGACTTTCTCTCTATGTTGTAACTTCCTTTTGCTAGTCCTTATTTTTTATAATGTTAGAACATCCAGACAAGGCTTTTAAAACTGAAGAGAATAAATTAATAATGTCATGTGTGCTCACTATGCAGTATAAAATGTTGACATGTTATTCTGTGATTAAAGGTATGGGATATTTTATTTTTTAAAAAATAGCCAGTCTGTGCCTCAGACCTTGGGTGAAGAAAGAATGGCCAGTCTCCCAAATTTTTAGATCTTCTACTGTGGTATCTTTTTATCTAGAAATTTTAACTTTGTGTTTTTAGTGTTAAATTAAATAATCATTATCAGTCTCTCCTTGAAAACAACATTCTTTGATATGATATAAAATAATCATTATTTGCTGTGGGACAATGGTCTTATACCCTGTAAATATTTGTCAGTTGTATTGTTTAATGAAATGCTGATTGGCCACTAGCAAGGCAGGAAGTATAGGCAGAGTCACCAGAACAGGAGAATTCTGGGAGAGGAAAGGCTCAATCTGCAGTTCTCACACAGACACAGAAGAAGCAAGATGAGAATGCCACACTGATAAAAAGTACCAAGCCACGTGGTTAACACAGTCAAAAATTATGGGGTAATGTAAGTTATAATAGTAAATAAAAAGTCTGAGCTAATAAGCCTACCAGTTTAAAAGTAATGTAGGCCTCTGTGTGTTTCTTTGGGACTGAATGGCTTCAGGACTGGAACATAAATATTTGTCAACAATTATTGGTCTTAAAGAAGTTAATAAATATGCTTTGAACTTTAGTATCAGAGTTTACAACTTGATTAGTAACAAAAACACTTTTCATTTTTGGTTTAGCTACACACAAAAGTGGGTAAAGTTTAAAATTCTTTCATTAACTTAACACGAATGAACATCCAATCAATGCAAAGTAAACTTCCAATAATACATATCATTTTTATTTGAGCTCAATATTTAAACTTAATTAAATATCTTCAAACTTTGTTAAAAGTTACTTTAGTGTGTATGGCTGACCTGCATGGTTCATTCTGCCTTTTGAAGCTTGTTAAATGTTTTCTAATATACTATACATATTCATTCATTATTCCTTCTCAAACATAGATGATATGTATAGAGAAAATTTTATTCAGAGCAATTCTGTGATCTAAGATATCAAATAGGAAAAAGGACATTTAATTAGGCTGCTGGAGACTGCCAGAACATGTTCTACATTTATATTTTCCTATTGAGAGCCTTTTACAATTCTGAGTAGTCTAAAAGCTGCTGTTTTTGGCAGGCTCCACTGAATGCTTCTGTTCTCCTACTGAGCTTTATCAGACAAAGCTAGGAAAGAGATAAGAGGAATTTTGTAAAATGTAAGCACCAGGTAACTAATTAGTGTTAATTATCAATTAACTTTTATATATTTAAGATGCAAAAGTAACAATTAAAACATGTGACCAAAACAAAACATTTCAATAAAATTATGTTTTAAATAAATTAGTTAATATAGTAGAATGATGATTCTGGGCTGTTTTATCATTCTTTAGTTTTCTCTTCCAATAAGACAAGATTAACACATAAGAGCCAGATTCATACCTATGTGTTTCTTAACTTCATTATGTAATTTTTCTTTCAACTTTGTTTTTGATGACATATTTAAATAAGAGTATTACCTTGACACAAAATGATTGATTATTGAGATATTTGTTTTCTCTGCCTTATGTGCATAAACCAAATATACAAAATCAATTTCATGGACTGAAATATACTCACTGTTAAGTGCAATGCATTACATATATGTTACTTGTGAAGTACCACTTTAATTTTCTTGGAAAAATGAAATGATATGTATTTGAGGAAAATGAATTTCCTCAAATCATAAGATAATAAAATGTCTTAACATCTGCAAACCGGAAATATGGTTATCATATTTTTATCTTTTCATAGAAAGTTTGGGATATCTAGTGTATAACATATATCATATCAACTGGAAATAAGGATAGTTTGACTTTTTTTTCCCTATTTTCTTCAATTTCCTCCTCTCGCCTCATTGCTCCAGCTGGTGCTTCCAGCACAATTTTGAAAAGGCGGTGGAAAAAACAGAAAGCCATATCTTATTTTAGTTGGAATACCTCAAGCTTTTCTCCATTTAGGATTATTTTGGCTGGGAATTTCATATACATAGTTTTTATTGTCTTGATTTATGTTCACTATAGTCCTATTTTTTTCTAGGACTTTTATAATGAAGGAATGCTATATTTTGTCCAACGGTTTTTTAGCATTTGTCAAGATGATTGTGTGATTGTTGTCTTTAAGTGTTTTTCTGTGGTTTATCTCATTTATTATTTGTGTATGTTGAAACATCCTTTTGTCTCATGGATAAAGTCTATTTAATCTATATGGATAAACATCAAGATTACACATAAACGTCATTTTCCTAATCATGGAGAAAATAATTATTGAGAAATATTCTCCCAAATAGCATTTCATATGATTTTAAGCCTATCTGTGGAATTCACCCCTATGGACTGCAAAAGAATTATACCAGTCATTTAAATTTTTAGTTATATGTTGGTATTAAGACAAGGCAACTGGAAAATGTGTGTGTGTGTGTGTGTGTGTGTGTTTAAGCTTGTGTGTGGTTTATATATTAGTTAACTATATATAAAGCTCTATTTTGTAGATAATTATTTCTTTTGAAGATCTGGTACTAAGTGGTCACGTGTGGTTTTATAAGCTTCATTCTTTAAAAATGATTGTATTGTCTTTCAAAGTAGAAAGTAGAAATTTTTCACACATTGTTACATTTATAATACTGAATTTTAATACATATTTAGAAATAGCTGTCAGCATTTTTTTGTATGGTAACTACTATTCTTTTGCTGTGATAATACACAAAAACAAAAAACAAAGCTGGACCTAATGGTCCTGGCTGCAGACACCCCACAGAGGAGTTCCAGAGGCGACTGCGGAGAGATCCTTGGTCTGGCCTTCCCTGCCCCCAAGGAGAGGAGTGCCTGCTAACAGGACCTGCTAAGCCACTCTACAGGGTGTCATTTTGCCTCCAGAGAGTCCAAACAAAGGGTTGAGATAACTGCTAAGGTGTGCTTCAGGTAGCTGAATACAGCTCACCTCATCCAGGAATCCCACCTGCCCTAAAGCACAAATGCTAAACTGCTTCTGCAGTTTAAATCCTGTTTGCTTTGGAGCTAAGATACAGACTAAACATTTGTTTTAATCTTTGGGACACAGAACTCATTTTAACTAAAATATTAACCCTTAAGAATTGAGAAGATTGGGGTTTTGACTGTTGCTCAGAGACTGGAACTGGTGGTATTTGATAACAACAATGTCTGTCATTGTGCTCTTACTAAAATTGACCTAATGATATTTGTAACTGCTTATAGATGTTGGGACAGGTTTGACACACTCTGTAAAGTGTTTGGGTTTAATGCATATGTTAAAAATTTTAGATTTAGACCCCTTTTACACTGGGCAATTTCTAGAAGAAGAAATTTATTTGGGCTTTTGCTTTTAGACCTAAATATCATCATAAACTGGGGACTAAGAGTCAAATATTTGAGATTTTCAAAGACAGTCTCATTCAAACTACATCATAGTAAGACAGTTTCGATTTTAGTTTTAAGACAGTAAATATGTATGTATACATGCACATATACCTACACAATCATACACACACACAAACATACACTTATATATGAAAAACCTTGTGACTGCTTTACACTTGGAATTCAGAATCCATTTCTTATTTTGATTTATTGCATCTCTATTGTGTATTCACTTTAAATTACATGCCATTGTTGCCATCTTGAGCAGTAATTATGTCATCATTGTGAATCAGATTCTCACATCCACAGCTGTGCACCTGCTGTTTTCCAGCTGTTTCCCCTGCTCTTTCACCTTGCTAAGACACCTAAGAAGATCCACAATAACTCCAGTATCAGCTCCTGGTACTATGAATTCTTATTTTTATACACAAGGCTAAAATAAATTTAATTTGTAAATGGAAAAACATGTATCTTTTGCATATTCATGGAAAATCTATTGCTTTCTTTTACACAGTCTATGAAACTCTCCAAAAATCTTAAGTTTATCTGTATATTAGGATGAATTCTTATGAATTATGTGTCTTTAAGTAAAGGTATTTAAAACTATAATTACCATTAGGCTAGAAAATTGAGAAGTCACTAACACTAAATGTACTTGGACACAGAAGGCTCTGTGATATATATTGTATCCATTTAATAATTTTGCTCTTAGATAAAAAATATTTGTCTTTAAAGTTATCCATATTTCAAAAATAAATTGCTAAAGGAACTTGTAAGTTATATTTCATTTGAGTTCCATAGTCTATTTGTCCTGCTAGATACTTTTGCTTTGGTAATAAAATTGAAGACCTAAAATTAATGTACACATCCTTTCTATTTTATTAATGTTTGTGTGAACTACTTCATCACATTTGCTCCTAAAGACTGCAGAGAGGAGAGGGAAAGTAACAATTTGCATAGGCAGTTCCATCAAGTCATTATCACACTGCTCACTCATCCAGTCATGTAATCATAGAATCAAAATTCATAAACATACAGTGGATATAAAAACAAATATATTTCTATGTGCATATGCTTGTGTCTTGTATGTACACACACTATTTTTATATGTCTGAATCTTAAAAGTGTTTCTGATTTTTATTAAATTTCAAACTTTTGTCATATAAAAGTTGCAGCTACAAAGGCAACTGCAAGCTTTGTATTTATTTACTTGGGGTAATAATTGTTCATATAACTTTTTATATAGGAGTTCTTAATATGATTTTTACTTCTGTTTATGTACCACCAAAGATTCAAAATGTCAAGTGTTAGTTGTCCAATAAGATAAGCTTAAGAAACATTGGTTAAAAAAGCATAGATATTAATGCTGAATGAAGCCCGGGGAAACAATTATTGACAGAATAGAGTAATTTTTGTGGATATATGGTTAGGTGAAGTATATTTTAAAATTGAGTTTTAATTTTACTTGAGAGAATCCTTAGTATCAAGTTCTCAAACGGTTGTTTCATCTTAGAAGCAACTTTAGAATACCACTAAAGCTATTCAGAATTCAGTTTAGTTTTCCCTGCATAGCTCTTGGTTCTACCCTATCAGGCAAAAACAGTTTCTTTATATATAGTAAACATTTGGTATTTTATTGTAGTTTCCATCTACTAATTGCTGTATTTCATTGTTATTTTCATTGGATATCACTTTTTAAAACTGTTCTTACATGGCAGGTGTGGAGGATGTAAGTCCTGGAATTTAAACATTTGAAGATGGAAATACAGAGAATACTAAGACATATCATACAAGTTATATGATTCTGCATTATAAGGTAAATCTTTATGCAAAAATTAAGTCAAAATCAGACATTACCCCAATGTTAAAGGTTCTTAGATAGATTGTAGAATCACTTAATGATGACTCATTTGTAAATTTTTGCATATGTGAAGTGGTATGAGGCTGTTTGTTCATTTTCCCAGCCACCCAGACTTCAAAAATGATCACACAGAAACTATATTATTTAAATCACTGCTTGGCCAATCACTTAAGTGTATTGCTAGCTAGCTCTTACATCTATAATAAAACCATTTCCTGTATTTTATATTTTACCATGAGGCTTGTGGCCTACAGGTAAGTTTCCGATGTGACTGTCTCTGGCAGCTGCTTCATGGCTTCTCTGTAATCTGCTCTTCTTTCCCCCAGAATTCAGTTTAGTTTTTCCTGCATAGCTCTTGGTTCTACCCTATCAGGCAAAAACAGTTTCTTTATTAACCAATGGTATTCACAGCATACAAAGGGGAATCCCACATTATGAAATATAGCTTCAAAAGTCTTTATGTTTATGACTTTTATTAAAGGTTTCAGTTAAGTTAGTTAAGTTCTTTATCATTCTCATAGTTAGCAGATAAATTTAGTGTTATTGCAAGTAAATTGGATAGTTCTGTGATTAGAGTGACTTTAGAGTGCCAAGGGCTTCAAAATAACAAGGAGGTGAATAACTTTAGAAAAGAAAATTTCTGGCAATGCATAAAGCAACATCCCAGAGAAATATATATAAAATGTTTTTATAGATTAGTTGCATAAAACAAATAATATTCAAAGCAATTTCAGTGTTTATCTTTTTACAATGTCTCACCATCCATTTCCTATTGAACTCACCATTATAATAGATAAATTTGCATCATGAACATGAATTTAAACAGAAACAGTGATGTATAGCTTAATTTTTTTTATACTTGGTAGATGATTGATTGTTCTGTCTACCATATCTCTATCTATCTGTCTGCCTGTCTGCATGTCTGTCCATCTGTCTGTCCATATATCCATTTATCTATCTATCTATCTATCTATCTATCTATCTATCTATCTATCATCTATCTATCTATCATCTTTCTATTTAACTACCTATTATATATCTATCATCTATATCTATCTGTGTGAAGTTGAAAATATATCCAGAGGTTTATTATGAACAGTATTTCTTGATATTTATGTTATCAAATATGTAACACAACTTAAAATATATTCCACTGGTTGATGACTATGTTAAGGATAGATGCTAGGTACACAGAAGATAGATTGTTATCACAGCTTGTATATTTAGAAAGATTCATATCAATGTACATTATTTTGTGTTTGCATGGATATGTGTTTGTATATATTTTCAAGTGTTACATATGTGTAGATGCCCAAATTTATGTATATAAATGAGTGGGTAGAGATATATAAAAGTGAAACAAATTTGGGAGTCGGTCTTTTATTCTCCCATTTTGTGACATATTTGTACTTTGTTTTCTTGGTTGATTTTTGTGGTTTTTTTTTTAATGTGCTTGCCCTTGAATTTGTGTCTTAGATCTCTCTGTAGTTATGATTACAAATACCTGTACTATATGACTGGCTCTTTTATGTGGGTTATGCAAATTTTAATTAAAATCTCAAACTTGTACAGAAAGCATGTTTACTCAGTGATCCATCTTCTTATCGTCCATTCATCTCTATTTAATATATTTTAAGGTTAGTTTGATGAACACACAAAAATTCATAATAAATTTTAATCAGTTTTATCTAAGAATGATGTGTAAATAAACAGAAAAGCAATTATTTCTGCTATCTTTTTCATTAAGGGAAAGCCAAATCTGTTAACTGGTGATATTTTCAGGAAAATCAATTATGTTTAGTCATAAAGTTCACTGCTAAAGTTTTTATTTTGAGTTTTACTATTAAATTTGTAAAGAGACAAGAATTTTTGTAGGAAAGATGTGGAAGTTACCAGAAGCTAATACGGATAATTTTCTAAACCCTTCTTAAAGCCTCTAAATAACATGCCAGAATATGTGTGCAATTCAAACAACTTGACAAGTCAGAAAAACTAAGAAGAAACTGTCCTCAGAATAAGGAAAGAAGCATAGTGCTGTGGAAATCCAGCAAGAAGTAAAAGGGAAGTTGAAAAAAATCAAGATGCTGGAAGATACAGAAAGTCAACTGAGAGAAAAGAAAATGATATCTATAATTGAACACTGACTGAGTTAATGGGTCTGATGCTGCATGCACAGAAAGGCTGGAGGGTAATGGAGCACCAGCTAATCAAGCAGTTGACCACAATGTGCCATTCTCATGATCATTACTTTCAATTTTTTACAAAGATACAAAGTGAGGGGTCTGTAAGGTTATCATTCTTTAAGTATATCATGTATTTTATTGAGATCACACTAATTGATGTATCTTAATAATACTACTCTAGGTCTTCTATCATCCAAAAGTCTCTGTTCTGTTTTTGTTGCATTTATTTGTGTGTGCATGAATCTGAATATTACTGTCATTTTCAAAATGTCCTAAACTTTTTTTTTTTTTTGATTTTTTTTCGAGACAGGGTTTCTCTGTAGCTTTTGGTTCCTGTCCTGGAACTAGCTCTTGTAGACCAGGCTGGCCTCGAACTCACAGAGATCCGCCTGCCTCTGCCTCCCGAGTGCTGGGATTAAAGGCGTGCGCCACCACCGCCCGGCCTAAACTTTTCTTAAATATATTATTATAATTTCTTGTAGTAGTTTCAGAGAACATACAACAAGCTCTTAATCAGTATATTTCTTTCTGTGATACAGCCACTCTTAGTATTATTGTTTCTAAAATGTGAGTATGGAATTTGAAATGACCTTCTTTTTTTATATGTGTTGTTACATTTGTCTTTCCACTATTGTAAAACTTCAATTGTACAGCTCTTTCACCTATTTTGATGGTTTATCCCTACATATTTTTTTTTTTTTTTGATTTTTCGAGACAGGGTTTCTCCGTAGCTTTTTGGTTCCTCTCCTGGAACTAGCTTTTGTAGACCAGGCTGGCCTCGAACTCTAAGAGATCCACCTGCCTCTGCCTCCCAAGTGCTGGGATTAAAGGTGTGAGCCACCACCACCAGGCTTATCCCTACGTATTTTATGGTGGTATTTGTTTAATCATTTAAATTATTGTAAATAAGGATGGTTTCTTTGATTATATTTTCAGTATGTTTAGACATTAATATAAAGAAGTCTCCAGAAACATTTTTATTTCTGTTATTGTAAATGAATGGAAATAATTATTCAAATAACTGAGGATTTTAGAAAATAAATTTTATCTAGATATCACTGATATAAAAATACTATAAAATCATATAGTAATATTTTCATTTGAAGTACTCATTAATTAATTAAATAGATTTTAAAATGCATTTTCATTTATTTCTGCTTTGGTGTATACAATTATCTTTGTGTGTAATGGTGTATAGGAATGACAAAATAAGTAATCAGCCAGGCAGTGGTGGCACCTTCCTTAATCCCAGCACTCAGGAGCAGAGACAGGTGGATTTCTGTGAGTTAGAGGCCAGCCTGTCCTACTGTCCTACAGAGCAAATTTCACAACAAGCTCCAAATGTACAGAGGAAACCTGTCTTGAAGAACCAAGGAGATTTTCCATGAAAGTAAACTCTGTCATACACTAAGATGTAAAGACTCAAAATCAAAATAATATAAACAAAGAGAAATGTGTTATCAAAATATAGAAATGAAATTTAATTCTTGAATGAAGCATATATAGTACTAGAAGTAATTGAAAATAGTAAAATTGTAATAACTATTCAATTGATAATACCATGTTTTGAATGATGTTAGACTCTCCAGAATGTTTTATAAATGTTTTATGAAAGCACACCCCTAAAACCACAATTTATTATTGCTGAATGAAAATTACTCACTTGAGAAATATTTATATAAGGATATCAAAATCATCACTATTCATATGCATAATTGTGCACTTTAAAATTATTAGCAGAGTAAAATTTACTAGCAGATACATAATCATAAATGCACTACTTTCAAAAGACTCCTCAGATATAGTAATAACTTTAACCTGTCTTGTCTTGATGAACTGTACATAACATTAGAGAAGAAATGTAAATTTAGCAGTAAGAAATAAGAAATTCTATAGTGAAGATGACTATCATCAAATTCCCTTTCCACTTTTCCCTTTAATATAAACTCCATCAATTTCATCAACAATTTTTTTAGTAGTAAAGACACCTGGTTATATTTATTTCATGTCTGGAAGAGTTGACATTTTAAAAGGAGGAATAAAAGCACATAAGAATATTACTGAAATCCTCACACTTTGGAGGCTGTGAAAGAAGATAGAGATTTCAATGTCAGCATCAACTACCTAGTGAGACTCTAGTTTAATAATCATTAAAACAAGTAATATGTCTAATGGAGAACTAAATTCTATAGAATACCGGAAGGTGAATATGACTTTAGGAAAAATAACTCATAAAGCAAAAGCAAAATGGGGATGGAAAACAGAGAGGAAGCATTTTGAATAGATAAGTCAGTAACCAAGGACTCAGTTAGATGTTGACATTTGAGCTAATGTTAAAATCTCGTACAATTAGTTATTATTCAGAGAGTATTATATAAAATAGATGTAAAGGTACCCAGCTGAGAGAAGCTTACAATATTCCAAGGTCAATAAATCTCTGTGTATATAGGATAGTGAACAGTGGCGTTCTTTACAAAGAAGATGACATTAGAGAAATAGTGCCAGATATTATTTTTTTCGGGGCTCATTTGAAAACAGCAAGTACAATGACATTGTTGACCTTGAAAGGGAAACTGAAAAATGATGTCCAACACACACAGAAAAGCAATGTGTTGCAGCTTGAATTGCTTTGATGTATTTTCATATTGCATCTTGACTGAACAATGGTTCAAATTATTTGGCATTGAGCAACTGGGAGTTTGGATTGACCTTACTTAAGCTCTGAAATCTATAATGGAAAAAGTACTGACATAGGATTTGGAGATGAACTCTACTTAAATTTTACTCCTTACTTTCAGATACCAATTAGAGAGTTCGATTGAGATACATTCTAATCCTTTGGAATTTGAGAAAATCTTTATTATAGCCAATAAACTTCAGTATGTTCAGCTTATAGGCATTATTTAATTCATGGGAATTGAAAATTGCTAAGTAGGTGCATATAAACAGAAAAAGCCAAGGCTTAGGATTCAAACCTAGGGAGAATGGTAAAATTAAGAATATGCAAATTTGTTTTCAAATAGTGGGGCATCAATTTTCAGAGTTATGAAGTTAAAGTACTTCTTATTGAAGAATTTAAACATGAGATGCAATGGCAAATGTGGAGTTATTAGAAGATAATTATTTCAGTAACACAATCAATATATCAATGCATCATTCACAGAAAATTGAAGGAAGTCCTTATGGAACTCTTTAAACTGGGAATAAAATCTCTAGGAATAATTGTCATTTTTACTTTCTTTGCATCTGAAAATCAGAAATGAGGTATTTTGATTATCAACTTAACAGCATTCAAATTACCAAAGTATCATGTCTCTAGACATGTCTGTGAGTGATTATATAGATTTTTAAGATTGTGTTGTGCATCCTCATAAACATAACGTTTTCTATGGACTGGTGTCATGGATTGAATTAATTAAAAAGTGCTGTTCATAAGTATTACTCACTCTCTGATTTCTGGTTATAAGTATATCTTGGTTAACCTTTCTCTTATTCTACCATATATCTAAATCTTATGTGTTTATCCTATATAAGAGAAAATATAAAGAAAGGAGAAACAAAGGTCACACCCCTAATGATTAGCTCAAAGTATTTTCTACTCATGTTATTTAAATAATAATAATGGTTTCATATTGATCACTGACAGGAAATTCACAGAGATTTATATATTTAATAATATAATCTATGAGATACAAAGAATGGTCATATATGAATGTTATATAAAAATTCCTTTTTAAATTTCATAAATGTTGAAAAAAAGTTGATAATGATGTTTTCAGTACTGTTGTAGTATGAGCAGTGGGGCTGCGTCCCAGGCACCCGGTCGCCCACATGGCTAGCTTATGCCCCGAAATAATTACATGGAAACTGTATTCTTTTAAACACTGCCTGACCCATTAGTTTCAGTTTCTTATTGGCTAGCTCTTACATATCGATCTAACCCATTTCTATTAATCTGTGTAGCCCACGAGCTGGCTTACCAGGAATGAACTTAACCTGCGTCTGCCTGGAGTGGGAGAATCATGGCGACTCCCTGATTCAGCTCCTTTTTCCCAGCCTTCTGTTCTGTTTTCTCCGCCTACCTAAGGGTTGGCCTATCATATGGGTCTAGGCAGTTTCTTTATTAATAAGAAATCACTCCCACATCACAGTATGCCCAAATAAAACTAGGAGTAAAAGAGAAAAAATAAAAAGAGACTTGAGATGTAATAGGAATTTTATATTTGGAAGCATTAAGATGTCTTCAAAATCTGATGTACTAAATAAAACTGCAGTACTGTGTGGAGTTTGAAATGGGGCAGGTCCAATCACTAGCTATCTTAGAATGGTTTTAGCCCTGCCCCCAACACATCCCTGACAACAGCTATTCCTTACTCACCTCAGCACAACAATGAATATACTAAAAGTCTTTTGAAATCTGTTACTTTTTAGACTATTAACTTCCATCAAACCAAAAGCTACACTGTCACCCAATAGTATTCGAAGCCTATAAAAAGCTTTCCATATTTTACTGCAGCTTCCGCTCAAGTGGACTCGCCAATGCATTACAAACATGCCTTGATTTATGGATTTCTTTGTTCTGTGGATGATAACCTCCAGGAACTAATTTTCAATCTGAAACATGGAATTTGAGATAAACTATGTCTGTGCTCCTGTGCCTTTGTCACTTAAATGGCTCTGGAATAAACTTTCTTACCCACTTAATGAAGATGAGAACTGAGATTTTCACTGACTATATTATATTTTCTGTATATATACAGATGGTCTACACCCATGATGAGGTTATGGTCTTTCTGCAATGCGCCCACCGTCTGCGATCTAGGTGCTAGAACACAGTTTCCGAGCTTTGGGCAAGGGGCTGGAGGTTGAGAATACACACGCAGAGACAGATCGACACCCAGACCTTCAAACACTGGTACCCAAAGCCTTTCTTTAATAGCACCATGGAGGCTTAAATACCCTGCAGTCAATGGCCAACAGGTGAAAATCCCATCCTCTGATCCTCTAGGCAAAGCATAGCTTTTAAGTCACTTCATTTAGAAGGCTGTAGGCAGGGAAGAACAGCTGAAGGCCAGGACTCAATTGGTCCCAACAATGATCATATAATAAAATGATCATATAATTAAAGATTCACCTATTGAAATATATACTTATCAAATACCACAAATCAGTATAAATATACTACGCAGTACATTATTGATGTGGGAGGTGATGTATGCTGTGAATATGTTTTATTGCCTTTGGTTAATAAAGAAGTTACTTTCAGCCAATAGATTAACAAAGTAAAGCCTGGTGGGAAATCCAAACAGAAATGTAGAGAAAGAGTAGAGACACCTTGTAGCTTCCAAAGAAAAAGATGCTGGAAGTACTGGTAAACCACGAGCCTCGTGGTAAAATAGAAAATAATAGACCCAGCTTAATTTAAGATGTACGAGATAACTGAAAATACTCTTAAACTATTGGACAAACACTATTATAATTAATATAGTTTCTATGTGATTATATCAGGTCTGGGCAGCCCGGAAACAAACAAACAGCCTCTGTGAACACATTATGGACCAGAGTTGTTGATCCTCTCCACTGAGTAGCTGGTCTAGAGCTGGGATTGGCTTAACATTCACTCACACTCATATACATAAACACACACAAAAACTTGACCAGTTATTGCTCTTCTGGAAAATACCAAAACAAAATATAAAGCATAGTTATTGCTATATTGACTATTCTTGCATCATCATTTTCTTTTAAAAGTTTATAAACTCCAAAAAGAAATTTAATTCTATAACAAAGATAATTCATGCATTAATTTCTTTCTTCTCTTTCTATATTTTATTTTGTAATTTGTTGTGTAGTTGTTAAGATATTTTGTAGTCCAACTCACTTCAAACTTATGCTTTCTCTGTCTTGGCTTCTGCAGTGCTTTTTGACAGGTATAAACTGCTCACATCTATAGCCTCACTCTTTATTTCTATCTCAAAATCAAACCACGTGAACAAAGAAACCTACACACATTTTCTAACTCCCAACCAACACTATACCTAATATCATAAACCCTATGATTTCTCTAGAAAAACCATGTAAATGTAACAAGGACTCATAGCATATCTGTTCTATCTCTAAATACCACCAGCTGTAGTTCTTTAGTGCCTTTTGAAATCATAGATAAATTATTTTGATGTAAACATGCTCTCTGAAATCTGACTCTTGTAATCACTCACATAATTCTTTTGATTTAATGTTTAAAAGTGAAGGAGGATTTAGTTCTTATTAAATTTTCATTTTTCATGACTACAAAGAAGACACTCTTGATATGGGCTTCTGATAACTATAAATTTATCATTCACAATAATAGACTCCAGTAATTGGTTCTAACTATATTTATACAGACATCACATTAAAAATAACTGCTTGTAATTAAAGTATTCCCAAATATGTCTACAATAAAAATTATGTCTTTTACTTATAGTAGATTTTATTCAAGTCTTATAAAAATAAATACAAAATAATGAATCAGTTAACTTTCAACAGATTTCTTAGACATAATAAATACTAGAACAACATCAATGTCTCGCTTTTGCCATTCATATTAGTCTGAGATATAAGAAGACACCCTACATATTCAGTACTTGCTAATTTAGTATTAAGATCCAAGTGCTAATGATATTATTCTGTATTTTTAAATAAAAAGATATATTTCTATTATATAGGTGCACGTTTTATAAATGTATATATGTATACAGTATGTGATGTATTATAAATAATATATATATATAGGTAGACAAATAGATAGGTATAGATATAAACAAAGTTATGTGAAAGTTACATTTTATCTTCAGGTAAATAAAGCCTTCACTTATATCAATAAGCTTATAATTAAATTATTATATTCTTTACTTTTCTATAAACAGCAATATAAATATTTAACATTTGCTAGAATTATTCTATGCATATATTTTACAAAATAGTAATTGTGGTATTTAACAGAACTTTATTTTTTGACGTGATTATTTAGAATTTTATTATTATGATTTGGAGTGAGTTTGAAGCATGTTATGTAAGTCATCTTGGTATAGAATTTATATATATATATATTATATATATAATTCACACACACACACACACACACACACACACACACACACACATATATATATATATATATATATATATATGAATTCCGAGATTCCTCTTTTAACTGCTTTCCAGTAATTTTCTTATTTATTGTCTGTCATCCATAATGTGATATAATACTATCTACATTCTGCTAAACTTGGCATACACTAAATGTTTCATTTACTGAAGAATTTCTTGATTTTTTTTTTTGTTTTTTTGTTTTTGGTTTTTCGAGACAGGGTTTCTCTGTGGCTTTGGAGCCTGTCCTGGAACTAGCTCTGTAGACCAGGCTGGTCTCGAACTCACAGAGATCCGCCTGCCTCTGCCTCCTGAGTGCTGGGATTAAAGGCGTGCGCCACCACCGCCCGGCCTTGATTATTTTTTAAATGTAAGAAAATCAATTAGTTAAAGTTGGGGGAATCTAGGTTTCTAACTTTTTTTCTGAGTACTAAAACAGTGAAGTGTAAAATATTTTCAGCAAGTGAATATGTGAGTTATAATTGTAGGTTTATATTGATTTTTCTGATAATGTCTTTATTTTTAAAACACCATGAAAAAGGGCTGGAGATGTGATTCAGCAATTAAGATCACTAGCTGCTCCTACTAAAGAACCCAGGTTTGATTCACAGTACACAGTGATAGCTCACTTTCTCTATCCCCAATTCAAGGATCTCCATCATTTTCCTCTGGCTTCTAAGGACACTGCAGACATATGTAACACAGAAGTACATAGAGAGGAAACATCATACCCATAAAATAGAAACATAAATCAATTTTAATATAAGACAATTAAAAACATATTCACATGAGTATTTTGATATAGCAAATATAAAATAAAAATAGTTCTCTTTACTATTGTACTTTTTGTTGCACTGATTGTAGAATTCAATTTGTTTACTGTACAAATAAGAGGACTCTATTCCTGGGTACTACACCACAAGCTACCCTGTAGCTAACCAATAACAGTAGGCCTAAAGGCATTAAAGATGCTTTAATTTTATCATCAGCATTTTGAAAATTCACAAAGGAAGAACAAAGGCTTTGTTCCCTATATCTGGAGGTCCTACTACCCTTAAATTTACTTGAATAAAACAGGGAATATGTTAGACAAGAATATTCTTTTTTTCTAATCTTAAAAGGGGATATTATATAGAGATGGATACTTTGCATTGGTATGGATCTTGGTTTGTTGATACAAATTTAAGGTCAATTTTATTATACTATGTATATGTATTCCTGCTCTTGATTAAGGTATTGTGTTTATGAACCTCATTTAAAATTGAAATCTATATTTAAGAAATATAGGTTAATAGAGAGTCATCCTGTAATAGTCAAGCTTGTAGTCATGTTAGTTAGATTTTCTAGATGGGCAGATATGTATTTCAGATGGATAGGGATTCTTCAAACCTTTCAAAATTACAGAATATGGCATTTAAAGTGCTTAAGAATTTAGAACTTTTCATCACAATGAGAAACATCTGCTCCTGGCAGCACCAATTACTTCAAGAGGAAGGTTAGCATCAAAGAGGCTCCTTATGCAGTTGGTTAGCCATTTGGACAAGAAATTGGTCTTGCCTGGACTGCTTAATGAACTGGACAAGTAGGACCGACAGAAAAATGACTGTTGAACTTGCTTAAAGGTGAGAGGACGATCCTTCAGGATTCCTGCTTCAGAAAAGAATTTGTTAGATATTTCAAGATGTATGATGACACAAAGGTCTCTCTTCCTATGTTCCACTCTCAGGATAGTGTCCTACTTCCCATGGAATGAGCTCTTCCTATTTTCTATTATATATACAATGTCTCATCTGAATCATCTGAGCAGGGATACCAAGGAAGGAACCAAGAGCATTTTAATATGGCATTACAAAGATAGCAACACTAGAAAAAAGTTAAAATTGTTTCAATGAAAACAAACATCCAGCAAAAGTAAAAGTATTAATTTTTATTTCAAAGGAGAGATGAATGGTTTATTCAGAAGTTTATATGACTGACTGGCCCTATTTAGACTGATTTAATTTAGCTCAAATACCATGTTGTAGCATGATAGGAATGCGAGGAAGATTTATGTCAAACTAACAAAATAGTTATGATTCAAGGCTGATTTTATGTACATTGGTAGAAACTTCAGTGAGATAGAATACAGCATATACATAAATATTACATAAGTAGTTATGTTCTCCTCAAGGAATTAATAACTCAGTTGATTATGTTGTTACACATGGAGGTAATTTTAAAAGTTGTGTCATTGTCTCTGGTGTTTGTTTAAATAACTACACCCCCATAAGTCAATGGATATATTATATATATTTGTATTCTTACTTAAATTAACCATAAAAAACAATCTTTCTTTTCTCATTTATTTTCTCTTCCTTTTTATGATTTTTTCCTTTATTTCTTTACTTTTTCCTTTCCTTTTTCTTTATTTCTTTACTTTTTCATCTTGAGATAAGGTCTTACTATCTAGAGCTGCTTATCCCAGAAGTCACTAAGTAGGTCACATTGCCTTCAAACTCCTAGCCACCCTTTTACTGGTATCTTCTGAATGCCAAGATTAAAGGTCTTTACAGGTTTGTGCAATCTTTCATTCCAGGACATTGTAGAAAATTGATAATATTTTTATGGCATGAAGTCTATTTTGTCGGAAAGTTATTGAACTTACAATAAATGGGTCATTACAGCCACAAATAAAGAGCAAAAACAGAATGAATGCTTGCATACTTCCTGACTTTCAGTTCATGTTCACTTCTTTTAGCTACTCAAAACAAGGGAATCATGTCACTAACACATGGCTGGGTTTTCCCACCCCACATAAGTTATAATAATGAAGACTGTCATCCACAGACTTGCTCATGCACCAAGTACATGTCCACAATCCCTCATTGAGAGTCTCTTCATGGTCATTCCCAATTAATGCCACCAATTATAACTATCACATCTTTAAAATCTTTCTGGGCTTCTATTTCAATAGGATGAGTCTAATTTAAATTCAGAAAAAAGTGATATATGTTAAAAAAGCATTGTTCTTCATTTTACCAATTTCTTCAAATGGTTACTGTATTAGATAAGCCACAGAATCTAGAAACATGGTGCACTGACAATTACTTCTTAATGAGATTCATATCAAATAAAAAATGAAGTAGCATGCACCTCATAGCCATAAATCAGTTATGAAGATTGAATTTTATGAAAGTGTCTAATCTTAAAATATTTAAAATAATATTTATGATTTTGTATTGGTTATTGAAAAAAATTAAATAGCATGTAAGAATGTATTTTAAATGCATTTTTTCTTGCATTTTTTATTTTAAATTATAATTAATTCTTTGTCATAGATATTTGATCTAATTTATTTGAAGACACAGATTTAAATACAAAAGTGAGTCCCAGACAAGAAATGATTCTTAAAGAAGTAAGGAAAAAGAAATATATGACAAAAATGATTTTAACATATATTTTAAGATATTTCATAAATTTCTGTATTAAAACTAAATGACAGCTTCTCAAAAGCTTTTTATAGTAGTCATGGTTTATGCAAGTTGTATTTAAGGATTTTGATTATTATTATATTACTTGACAACATTCAGAACCTCTAAACATGTCAGTAAAATACAATTTTCATGTGTAATATTTTAATTACTCCAAAGAGTTCTTGCCTTTCTTTGTGGTCATAAAGTCAAAATTCATTTCCATATTGTGACAGTGTACAGCTCAGAGGAAACGGAGAGCTGTCTGCATGCACTCTTTCCAAAGCATTATGAAGCTGTGGCCATTCAAAATCTGTCATACTTTAAACCTCATTCTCTACCAGGGTCATAATTTAGAACAATGAGCCACTTCTTACATCTTAAAACTGTGAATGCAGTAGTCAAGTATGCACTTGGTCAGTCATTAAAGCATAAAATAGAGAAAAGGGAAATTTCTCTGCTACTTTAAATTTAAAATATAGGCCATAGAAAAATGTCTTTCCTGTATTATGCCTCTGAGATATTTCAGAAGCATTAATATTGCATGTTTGCATACACAATTTTTGTTTCTCTTCCAAAAGTGCATATATTGAAAAACCCATGTCTACTCTGTGAAAGAAGTCTATCTATAAAATACAAAGAGCCACATGCTGCTTTCATCCACATTTCCTTGTGCTTCTTTGAAATAGTCTTTTTCAAACCTGTGAATCTCATTTTAATTCTAATTGTAACATTTTGCTCTCAGATAGTGCTTTTCCTCTACAGTCAGCCAAAGAGCATAGTGATGACAACTTTCAGGCCACAAGCAGGACAAATATGTGAGGGAGAACTTCATAAATGAAAACTCAATTTAGACTAGGAAGTGATTTGAATTCATACCTCTTTCAATCGGGAAGCAGGAAAGGAGCCAATATTTCACCAAGCCAAAGTTTGCAGCAGAAGATAAAGGTAAATTCCACTATTTGGGACCTTGTGATTCAAAAGACCTATGGAAAAGAGACAAGAACAGGAATTACATAGTAAACCTGTCCACAAGAGCTGATAAAATGTGCTATAGCATGCCAGGCATGGCCAGATTCATTTCAAGGAGCAGAACATTTTACATGATACATTTCTGGTCCAGGCACACTAATCAGAAAGCTGAGGAACAAAACAGAAAGTATGCAAGCGTGCATGCGAAGGCAAACACCAATACACACACACTCTCTCTCTCTCTCTGTTTCTCTGTCTCTCTGTCTCTCTGTCTCTGTCTCTCTCTCTCTCTCTCTCAATACACATGCAACTAAAAAAAGACTTACTGTTTTCTGTATCTTTGGTAGTTCAACAAATGGAATTTTATGAAAAAAAGGAATTTTATTTAAATTAGTTAGATATTATCACCTTCATATTCCTAAGTCTTTGTTTGTTTTTTAAAAAAGAAGCAATTCATCTCTTGCTAAATTGTGGAACCAAAATTAAATTAAATAGTTTGGAACAAAAGATTTATTCTTCTTAAAGCCTTGAAGATAGAACAGTGACTCGGGATGTTTTAATCTTCCAATCTATGTTGTAGACTCACTTTGTTTCTCATAAGTCAGTTGACCATTTTATCCATATTTGCTATCAGTTCCTACAATATGCCACTTCTTGATTGCATACTCAAACATATTCATTGTATACATTTTTTCCATTTATGCTTTTCCCTGTTAAGTGTTCTCTTTTAGATTTAATTCATCATGCAGTTCCATTGCCCCAGTATTCTTTATACCATCCAATCACATGTAAACAATAATAGTCACTGTTAGAATACAGCACTAGGAATTTCACACTTGATCATAGACTATTAATCATGCTTATGGGAGTGTAGAATGTTATTCTAACTTGGAAAACAGCTTATACTCTTATTGTTTATTTCAAATGTATATCTTATCAAACACCACTAACACAATACAGCTTCTTGATGATCATAACTATACTGAAATTAAACCAAGCAAAACATGTCTTCATGTAATTTAATTCTTCCTCTTTGTTCTTAGCTCATGAGATGCTATGATTTGAATCTCTTCTTCATAAAATATTTTGGGAAATTAATTTCAGTTCAACTAAATGTGAGTTGTGATGGGAATAACATAGACCTTTGGGTAGAGAGTGGATGAACTGAGACTATCACAAAGTGACTGTGATACACACACACATACACATACACACACCTCTTTTTATCGCTGTACCCTATCTCTACCTTTCTTCAGTGGCATAGCATATCAAGTAGTTGTGGTTTTAATACCTGTATAGAGAAGGCTTCCTATACGACAGGATAAGGCAACTGCACTTGAGATACTTCTGCCAATTTATGAGAATGAATTGCGGCAGATAGCCAAAGACAGCACTGCTTGGAGGAGTGCACAGGATAAATCAAAGAGCAAGGACCCCAAAACTGCTGGATAGACAGTATAAAGGAATATTGTGGAATCTTGGGAATGACAATAACTCAAGCATATAGGACTGCCCAGAATAGGAACAACTGGAAAACCTCCATAAATGGGCTACCCACGCTTAAAGCATTGCCGTGGCATAAATGATGTTGGAATGATGATAGAGAAGGCACATACAGGTGAATTTCTGTGGGTTCAAGTCCAACTGAGTTTACATTGTGAGTTCCGTAGTGGTCAGGGATATGTAGAGTAACCTTTTCTCAATAAGCCAAAACAATAAACCAAATGGAAAAACTAGAAAGAAAAAAAAATTCTAAACAGATTACCACCCTCAGATGTTGGGGTTCCCTGACTATAGACCTGTGATATAACTGTTTTTCAGTTCTTCTAGTTACTTCACATGGTAGCTGTATTTTAGTGTCCTAAATAGACTAAATTAACATGCAATAAGCTGACTCTGTCTATACTTACAGATCAATCATAGAACGTGCCTATTTGCCAGGTGTTTGAAGAAGAGAATCAAAAGTTATGCTCTTGCATATATCAATATGTTAAGTAGATGGAAAATTCTGATAACCATCATACATAAATGGGTTCTAGAAGGACCTCCAGTATGTGAGATGAATGTGGCTAGCTCATGTAGATGCATGCAATGCCAATGCCCTACCATTTTCCCTTAAGACTGCTTTTGGATATCTATTTGGGTAATGTTGATGATTTATGTCAGGAGAAAATTTTAATGATGCCTATACTTGTTAATTAAATATTCATGTGAAATACTGCCTGAAATATTATCCAATAGTAGATGACAATTTTTCATAAATGCTTATGACTTGATAAATATATAATAATATAGTGTATACAATCATATTATTAATCAAGAAAAAAATCTCTGAAATTCAAAATTAAGGATCTCTATTTCAAGGGAAGGTTTTAAGAGTTGGCCTGAAGCTAAGTCTTTGCCTTGCATTTGCGAGTCCCTGGATGCAAATCTCCAGAATGGGAAAAAATAAGAATAGAATAACACATAATGTAATTTATTTACTAATAAAAATTTAAATAAATAAAATGCTAATCAGTGTTACCTTACGTTGGAAAATGTTTATATATAATCAAATAATTCAAAAATTATTTCACATGATTCTGCGTTTTCATATATGTTGCATGTTTGCATATGTGTTGGGCGATGAATGGCTTTAAGAATGGATAACACGTAGCTACAATCATTTGATCTATTTAACTATTTAAACTTTTGATACACGAATGTTTGCACATTTGCTGTCTTCTTAGGACCTGTCTAAACTGTGAGTTTCTTCCTATTAGTTTAGCAAAATAATCAAATAAGATAAGCTATGCTTTCATTTATTTCTTATCATAAGAATATTTGGTTATAATAAGGCTCTCAACTCTGCAGCACCAGATTCTGCTTGACCCAAAATTAATGAATTTAATAAACTTTTCAGAAGTCAGTTACTTCCAGTGGTCTATAGATAAAAACACTCTAATGCCAGATGGAGTATCAGAGATGTGTATGAGGCTTTAATTATCTAAAAACCCAAAATGAACTGCTCCTACTGATACCTGGGGATTTTAATGAAGAGCATACATATGTTCTTCTTCCTAATTGAAGATGAGATTCATTTTTACGAATTTAATCCCCTGAGAATTTTGAACATAAGAAAAGAAGGGTAGGAAAGAATTTTTAAATTCCAAAATTAACTTTGCTACTGTGCTGCCTGTTGAATATAAAATTAAAGGATAATTTGCATATGTAGTGAGTGCAATGAAATTGTAATACATATGAAACACATATTATGTTCTGCATATAAAAATATATAGTACAGAAGTTTAGGAAACCATAGCTATTAATTTTAAGAGTAATACAAATTTAATATGCATCATATCTGCAAACGGTAATGAACTCATATTTTTGGTCTTGCTTATTATTTAAAAATTTCATGAAGGCATACAATATGTTTTGATGATTTAGTACCACCTTTATGTACATGAATGTAATATCCAATACCAGAGTATGTGTAGTCTAACAGAGATTCCAACTATGAAGTAAATCGTCGCTGCTAAGCCCAGGAACAAGCATTAACTTATAGATTTTTACTTAGGGATGGTACTCCATGTGTCCTTTCCTTTCCTTGATAGGATTTGGGTTTAGATGAAAGTGTAGGTTCTGCATATAGTCACAGATACTGTGAATTCCTGCATGTAATAACTGTGTTATATCTGCAAATATGGTTTTATTATATATGTCTACTACCTTGGAATCTTGGAATCTTTAACAATCTTTTGTACAATGACTTCTGAGTCTTGTAAAACAGGAATGAAGAAATAGTATTATTGGAATGTGAAAACAAGCAAAAATTATTTAGGATTGAGACTTCATCCTGAAGAATTGTCCCCATTATGAGTATAAAGAGTATCAATCTCTTCTGATTGATTTTAGTTTGAAATCAATTTTGTTAGATATTACTATAGCCACACCCACTTGTTTCTTATGTTCGTTTGATTGGAAAAACTTTTACCAAGCCCTTACTCTAAGATAGTGTCTGTCTTTGAGGTTGAGGTTTGTTTCCTGTAAATAGCAGAATGCTGGATTCTGTTTTCCTATCCATTCTGTTAACCTGTGACTTTTTAGAAGTTAATTGCATCCATTGACACTAAATATAATGACCAGTTGTTGTTAACTCCAGTTATTTTTTGGTGGTGGTGTTTGTGTGTTTCCCTTCTTTGAGTTGTGTTGGTGGAGATTTATCAGATATCTCTTGTGGGTGTTGTTGGCTTCCTTGGGTTGAGGTTTTCCTTCTAGCACTTTCTGTTAGGCTGGGTTTGTGGCTACGTATTGTTTAAATCTGTTTTTCATTGTCATCATTTGTAGAGATATACCATTTGAAATTTGCATCACTGGACCTTGTTTCCTCATTGTCCTCATTTTACCTTTTATAATGTGAATGTACATTCTGTTCCACTGCATGCTAGAACTATAAAATTTGCTTTTTTAAATTTATATGCAGTTAAAATAAGACTGTTTTGCTTCTCAGAAAGAGACTTCTTAACTTCACAACTTCTAAGCTGTTGAAACTGGAAAAGACTACTGGAACTTTTAAAGTTTGACTATATGCAAGGCAAGAAAGGAGACAAAAAGCTTGGCATGTGACTTTACAAGCTTTTCCCCACCATCACAAAAGGGCATATAAACACATATTCTCATATAACATATCAGATACAACATGATACACATACTCATACAGACATAAATTTTTACATTCATTTCTATAAACCTTTCCATTACTATTTTAATAATTAGATAATCAAATACATAAACAAAGCAAATATTAAGAAAATGTCCCTTAAATAAGTATATTCATTTACTTTTAATTTTAGCTTGAATGTTATTTTTCTGTCTTGTCACATCATAAAACAAGTAGGTCTGTCTACTTACATTTACAACCCATATTAAGAATTATTCTAAAATCTTCTACTACTATTCATATCATTATGGCTGGTTATTATGTAATAAACTTTATTTTAAGAATCCATTGATACACTACTATGTTTTCAAAGCTTCAATAAACAGTTTTACTCACAGTTAATACGTATTTGTATACTTTCTCACAATCAGTGACATAGAGGCTATTCCAGAATCCTCTCCATGGACATATTTTCATTATATTATGTACAGTAAATACTTATTTTTTTTAAAAAAATACATACAGATGCTTAAAGAAAGAGAATGTTTGGACAAGTTTTCATAACTCAGAAGTTTGCACCTGACCAAGATGCTAGACAGGTGATGTGGGAGTCTTCTGTTTTGTGTTGATTTCATTGGTTAAATAAAGAGACTGCCTTGGCCCTTTAATAGGACATAAAATTAGGTAGGCGGAGTAAACAGAACAGAATGCTGGGAGAAAGAAGCTGAGTCAAGGAGTCGCCATGATTCTCCCACTCCAAACAGACGCAGGTTAAGATCTTTCCTGGTAAGCCAGCTCGTGGAGCTACACAGATTATTAGAAATGGGTTAGATCAATATGTAAGAGCTAGCCAATAAGAAACTGGAACTAATGGGCCAGGCAGTGTTTAAAAGAATACAGTTTCTGTGTAATTATTTCGGGGGTACAGCTAGCCGGGTGGCGGGAAACAGCCCGCCACTCATATTATTACAGACAGGTCCTTCTTTTCTGAAATGCTGATTGCATCTATCATTCATCACCATCTCAACAAAAGAGAATTAAATTTGTTTTTCTTTCACCTTTCAAAATATTTTTTATTTAAAGATATTTGGATTTATTGTATGAGCTGGTATTTTGAATTTTTAAAAGATAATAGCCAACTAAATTACTTCCTTCTAATTGGAAACTCAGTTTACCTAAAAGAAAATTGTAACCTAATCCATTTCAGAGACCAGGAAAACATCAAGCCTTCTTCTGTGCTAGACTATCAAGATTAAGAGCCTTTGTTTTGACATGTTTTTCAATTGCTATTTTGTAGAAAAGGAGACTGTTTTTCTATAGAAATGTTATTAAGTGTATTCATAAAAAGTATGTTATTATGTAATTTAAATAATTTAGGTATTTATGTTTATTTGAGAAAAGCTTTTTTGCATTATTGTATAATTGCTTTCTTATGGTGCCATTTGAATTTATATTTTGAGATTAAAATTTAAAGAACAATGAAAGTTATAATAAACCCCACTGGACATCAATAACTTTAAAGGCTCTATTAAAAAGGTGCTACTTATGGTCAAAACTAAAAAGGTTTTAGAGAAATTAAAAATCTTCAGTACCATTTAAATGGTCTTTTTCTTTATATGGGAGTTTTATTGAGTTAAAGGGAGTGGGATGGAAAGAGAGAAAAAAGTACAGAGAGGAAGAGGTAGAAAAGGCAAAGAGTGCAGCGCACAATGCCTGTCTGTGCTCTATGCTCTATCGCGAGCCTCGGGCGAGGGTCTGGAGATTGAAACACACAAGGACACACAGACAGAGAGACAGAGAGAGACATGAACCTCTAGTCGCTGGTAAGAAGCCCTTTCATTCAATAGCACCATGGATGCTTATATAGCCAACAGTCAGGTGGGCCAACAGGTGAAAACCTTATCCTCTGATCCTCAAGGGCAAGGCAACCCATGCTCGTGAAGCAGAGCTGGTAAACAACTTTGACACAACCTTTAGTAACTCAAATCTGAAGGAAAGTAAAGATCTCTAGCAGGGAAGAGCAGCTAAAGGCCAGGACTCTAAATAGTCCCAACAAAAGAGAGGCCTGCATTTTCAGAAAAGCTCTAGGAAAGAGCTTAAATGGTCTTAAATATATATTAAACTAATCTTTTTTCATATATCTATTGGGATAGTCTATTAAAGGTTAAACAAATGTTGAGCATATAATTTATTTAATGAGACATATTTACTCAGAAATCACTGTCTCTTGCATACACAAAACCTTGAGTCATGCCTGCCCTTCCACTGCTGTCTCCCAGTCTCTTACATACATATGACTCCCAGACAGGGATGACCAAGAATCTCTGATAGCTTATGCTAGATAATCGATTGAGTGAAGATTTTGTTTATATTGCCTTAGTGTATTCAATCTTTGTCTCAAGATGAAATGCATGATTATATTGTTCAGCTTCTCTCCTTCCTTGAACTCTGATTAACCAAGCTCATTATATTAACATTGATTGTCAAATTTATAGGATGAAGAATTCTATAAGGATAAAGCTCAAGGATAATGTCTGACCTTTATATGTAATTGCTTTTATTTCTGATTTTTTTATTGTTAGCAATCTTTGTGTCCTTCTGCGGAGCACTGATAATCATCCTTTCACATGTATAGTCCCAGATATATGAAATGGATCATCAATATCAACCTTCATCTTTCTGTCTTTCTTTTTCACCCTCAAATCATTTGCTAATGCTGAGAACAGCATTGACATATCTTCTCTCCCTTTTGATTATGTCATTATGTAATAGTTTTTTGGATTATTAACTTTGTTTCATTTGTGTGTGTTGAATCTGTCTTAGTGCTCATGTAAATCTTCCTCAAGTTATCTTTTCTCTGTTGGTACCTTTCCATGGGATTTGTGCTGCATGGCTTTTCCTAAGAATCTGTGAACAAACAGATCTGTCTGTTCAACCAGACAGAAGTCAGATGATATACTAAAAAGTATATATTTCATCAAAGTCTGTCCTGTTTCACCAAATAAATTAATCAGGGTTACTTCTATGATCATGGCTAAAGGGATACTTAAATAGATTGTTTAAGAGAGTTGTATCATTGAAATGTACACCACAGTGTACCTTGGTGATGGTTTCTTAAGATAATCATTCTAGCTTCCTTCCCATTTTTAAGCATCCAACCACCAAAATTTCTTGTCCCTTGTATACTTGCATACTATTTATAAAGGGTATTTTGAATCTTGTAGGCTCCTGAGTATACTGAATCTTGTTGTGTTTCTTGAGTATGCTGAGATTTATTACCTTCCTGAGTCTTAGAAGACTTCATTTTATCCATAGGACAGAATGTAGCAATTTGAACGAAATAACTACAAGATTGTCAATTATTATATTTGACTGTATTTCATATTAGCTCTATATCATGCAATCCTTAACACCTTGGGATCAATATGTAGATTATTTTTAATATAATTATCATTTATAAAAGGATTCAGATGCTGCTTAGAGGAAGAATTAAATCTGTTCTAATGCCCCATTTTAATCAGTAAAATTAGTTGAAAATTGCATGCATTTGCCAATTTTAGACATGACTTATTTCAGCAAAGTTTATAAGGCTTGATAAAATTATTATTAATTCAGCATAGTAGAGAATTCTTATTCAGTATGTTACAATTTGATTTGTAGTGCTGCTTAATAAATGGCTCAATGAGGGTTATTTCTATTGATAATAGCTTCCAGAATTCTAAGTGATTCAAATTCTATTATATTTGCTCATTTGACAATCAAGATTTTAATAATTCTAACTTTACTTATTCTATTCTGTTGAACATGCTATATAATTTAATCAGTGTTAGTACTATTTAGAATTACTACTACAGATTTTTTTTCATAAGCATGACAAATTGTAGTAAGAAAATAATATGAAGGGGAGAAGAAGAAGAACCTGCAGGAACAGGATGGTTGAGTTGGGGCAGGGAGAGAGAGGAAGAGCAAGAAAAGAGATATTCTGATAGAGGGAGCCATTAAGGGGTTAGGGAGAAATCTGCTGCCAAGGAAACTCCTAGGAATCCACAAGAATGACCTCAGTTATGCCTTCTAGCAATAGTTGAAAGGTTGCCTGAACTGAACTTCCCTGTAATCAGATTGATGATTACCCTAATAGTATCATAGAACCTTCATCCACTAACTGACAGAAGAAGATGCAGAGATTCACATCTAAGCACTGGGCCTAGCTACCTGAGTTCTGTCTGTAACATGATTAATAAAAACTCAAAGACAGATACTGTGGTTTAACATGAAGACCAGAAAAGCAAAGCAGACAGTCACTGACTCATACCTATACCTCAGTCCAAAATGGTGATCCTGCCTCCCTGAATGAGACTGAAACTGAAAGATGTCTCCTCCCATTTTATAATCCTCTCTTGTTCTGTGCACCACTACCACCTGGTTTCTATGGCAAGCTAGTGTGGCTACTGGGATTAAAGGTGTGTGTCATTGCTGCTTGGTCTGTAAGGCTGGCTAGTGTTACGTTTAATTTTTCTGGTCTTCAGTCAAGATTTACTTATGAAAATACAAATTAAATGCCACTACACCAGTCAAAGAGAGTGAGGGGGGATTATATGAACAATGGGGTCAAGAGCAAGAAAGGGAAACCCACAGAGACAGATGACCAAGCTAGTGGGAGCTCACTGACTCTGAATTAATAGGTGGGGAAACTGCCTAAGATCAAACTAGGTCTTCTGAATGTGGGTGTGTTCCGTGGCTTAGGCAGTCTCTGGGGCACTGGCAGTGGAACCAAGATTTATATCTAGTACATGGACTGGCTTGTTAGAGCCTATTCCCTATGGTGGGATATCTTGTTCAGCTTACACGGGGGAGGACC
This sequence comes from Microtus pennsylvanicus, assembly GCF_037038515.1. Taxonomy (NCBI): domain Eukaryota; kingdom Metazoa; phylum Chordata; class Mammalia; order Rodentia; family Cricetidae; genus Microtus; species Microtus pennsylvanicus. The sequence continues at coordinate 22,455,055 of NC_134584.1, forward strand.
TTGGTCCTGCATCAACTTCACTGGTTAGACATTGTTCACTTCTCATGACAGACCTTATTCCTTTCTGAGAAGTGGATGGGGTGTTTGGTCAGGGAAAGGTGGTGGTGGGAGCAGGAGGAACTGAGGGAGCTGTGAATGATGTGTAAAATGAAAAAAAATTAATAAAAATTTTTTAAAAAAGAAAGAAAATAATATGAAAAACTAGCTTAATAAGTATACCTTAAACTATGTGTAATTCTGCATTTATGAAAATGTTTTAATGTGAAAAGTTTATTTTTAGCTATGAATTTATTTATATTATAATTTAGATATATAAAGAGAACACAGAATTTCTTTTTGTAGATAGAGAGGAAGCTGATGGATGTGCAAATCCTAGGCCATTCTACTGCCACTGAGAAATACCCACTAACTCATAATCCTTTATTATTATTATAGTCCACTTAATGGCCTAACTTTCTTTATTTTCCAGTTCTTCCTTCACAAGAGAACACACTCATATGAATGAACAAAATCAAATACTGTCAAGATACTGCAGGGCTATCACTTAGATAATTTATGTATATTCAGGGATTATAATGTAACATATTAGTGTACTTATTCGTAAGATGAGTTTTATCATCAAGCAGTCTAAAATGTCCCTCATGTTACCTATTTTATTTTTGTAATAATAGTTGAGATATACTCTGTTAGTAAATTTCAAATGTACAATATTTTGTAAGTTGATCATAGTAATCAGCCTATAATCTTTCCAGAACTTATTTCAGTCACTTTACGTTAAACACTTTCAGTAGTATCTTCCCTTTATCCTCATTAGTAACCTTTTTTGTAATTACTATTATACTTTCTGATCTTGTGTTTTATTTACTTATTTATTATTAATTTCATTTTATATTCCAACCACATATTTTTCTTCCCAACCCTCCCCACTTCTTCCCATTTATCCCCCAGACCACTCCCAATCTACTCCTCCTAATGGGTAAAGGTTCCCATAGACAGTAAACAATGTCTAGCACATGAAGGTAAGCCCCTCCCCCTCCTTTAAGGATGAGTATAGCATCTCTAGACAAACTAGCTCATGCATCATGAATAGACCCAACTTTAATGAATAGTACTGTATCTCACACATGAATTATGTCATTGAATTGTCATTGACTTGAAAACATTCCACCAATAAGTTACTGAGGATTTAGTCTCCTTATATGTTACCTCTTAGTGCTTTTAGCCTCCTTAGAGCCTGTGGAATATCACAGAAACATCCTCATAGTTGTGTTTCCACTCAAACAAAACACAAAGTATCTCAACATTATTATAATAAGTTTCCAAAATGTTAGCAGGTGTTTTAGAAATAGATGTTATTCTTCATGAACACTGTCAGCAGGAAGGGATGAAAATTGTTTTTCCTCGCTAAGACAGATGTAAGTATTAATTTGAGGTCTCAAAATAAAATGCAGTAAAATATTAAAATGTCTGCTTAAAGAGTCACAAATATGATTCAAGATGGTCCACAGTTAAAGGTATTTACTGTACAGTTTGATAGCCTAAGTTTAAATGTTCACATGGCTGAAGGAGAGAATGGACTCCTTCAGGTTCTGAATTTCACACATGGACGATAGCATGCACTCTCTCCCTGCCATGAAACAAACAAACAGGTAAATAAATGCAATTTTACGTAATACAATGATAAATATAACTATGCAGTTATCTTTTATTGTGTACTCTACAAATAGATGAATGAGCTCTTTTTTGTATATAATTTACTGAAAATATTTTTCTCATGTAATTTACATATATAAATATTAATATGTAACATTAATATGTTTCAATATTCTATGGGCTAGCTCTTTGTTATGCTACTTTAGGATTGCTGTAGGAACTCCTTCAGCCCATAGCCTTGAAGTTACCAGTCCACTTTGGGTGTGGTCTCATGTACTATCAATCCAGATGAAAAGCGTGCACGAATCTCTTTGCTACTGGATTCAGTTCCAGTTCCCAGAGCATGCAGAAAACTGTGGATCACTACTCTTACTGTGAGTTCATCACCAAATAAATAAACCTCTTGTGATACTCCATTCTGGGCTATTGTGGAACTCTGATATGCCAACAGAAGATGCCATTTCCTGTGTTAGCTATGAATATATATATAAAGGAATAGAATTAAGCTTTTCTTTTTGGCCCATACTTTTTACACGGAGAATCATAGGTGCAAATATTTAGAAACTAATCTTAATTTACTTTATAGAATGTCTTTTGTCTTCCTTTACCATCATGTAATAATTGCAACAAGAAAGGAAATAATAATCTCTCCTTTTGACAATTCTAGAAAAATGTTAAATGCTGTTGCTGATAAGATCACATATTAGTTATTTCTAGAATTACATGTCTGGCTCAGATTTCTGCTAAAAAATATCCTCTTTCTCTAGAAATCTTCGTAGAAGTACTTATCCAACAACCAATTTACTCAGTGAAGTGATAATGTTTTAAAAAGGCATTTATCTACTTGTTCCATGTTCAGAAGAATATCATTCATATATATATATATATATATATATATATATATATATATATATATATGAATAATATATAACTGACCATAGGTGGAAGAAAAAAAATATGTATATACATATTCATGCAGAGGCAAAGTGTTGCTGATAACCAGGTGTCATCTTGTCACATTCTTTGTTCTATGATCTCAGAAACATTTATGCAGTAGTATTCTAGGGGTCCAAAAAGAGCATCTGTTCTTTTTATTTTACAAAATTCTCTCTTCTGAAAAGAACAGATTTTGCAGTTTATTATCTTTGAAATGCTGCCATGATGACATTTATTTAGTACGGTTAAGTTTGCTCTCACCTCTGGCCTAGTATATTCTGCTGTGAAGTCACTTCATAAAGACTGAGGACCCCAAGCAGAAGTATAATTATTAAAAAAAATCACTTTCATTCCTTGTCATATACTATTCTCAAAAAAAGGTGTCATTCTGGAGTTGACAGGATCCTGGAACTTTGATCTTAAGAGCATATATTTTATCTATGGTGCTAAATATCTGGAAGTCCAAAGGCAATAGGACGTTCAGGAAAGGAAATGTTCCAGTCTATGTCACAGCATGCTAGATCACTCTGAAGCTAAACTGAATCCAGGATTTAAGGGAAGCAATTATGTTTTCAGAACTTTGATTTTCAGTTGCATAGTTTCTAATAAAAGTTGAACTTTGGGAATGGAAACAGATGGAAGCCTGTTTGATAGGCTCTTCTTATTCTCCCATTCCACCGTCAAGTCTGCAGATTCTGATGGGCTTGCAGAGCTGTAAGGAGCAACATATATTATGATGTAAATGCCATCATTATGACATATGCTTAAACTTCTGCTGAGAAATAAAGAAAATATCTTGAGATGCCTGCTGTTTATCCCAGCTGTTTATTTCTCACAGCCCATAAATGGAAAAGTCACACAGTTTAGCATTTATGTACCAAGGCATTTGGAAATAATTAAAATTCCTTCAGAGAGTACTTTCTTTTTACTCGGAATTAGAACTTGTAATTTCCCAAAGAAAGGGCAAGAGGAAGCATCAACCGAGGTTAAATTAAATATATTTGTTTTTCTTAATTCTTGATCTTGCTAGACTTTTTCCATTTTTGTTCCAATTATCTAATGGTTTAATAAATAACCTATGAGAACATATGAAAAAAATATGTGGTTCTTTATCTATATGCCAGCCTTGTTTGCCATTGGAGACATAATTACCTGTTGGAAAGTCTCTGGTGTATGAATTGGTTTGATTGCAAATGTCCTGACTTGAGCTGACATTAATATCACAAACAAGGGAGAAGGAAGGAAAATAGAGTTCCTGTACTAACACATGTTCCAGTATCTTAATACAAGTTAACACATACTTCAATTTTAATCCAATGAATGTATTTATATATGAGTATTTAAATACTAACTGTTTGCTTTTCATCATTGTAATATACCTATATGGTTGTATAAATATTCTATTTTATTTAATAGTCAATTTTTTAAATCTACTATAAGGAACAATGAAAGAGTATGTCTAAGTTTGTTGGTATGCGGTGGTTTAATGGGCCAATAGATTTTTTCTGTCTCTGCACAGCAATTACCATCTAGCATTAGAACAGAAAACTTCTATCACAATTGTGGTTATGCAAATTTTTTTAATTTCACATTTCAAAATACAGTTATTAGTTTGATGTTTTTCTGATTGTTAGTATTATTTTCAGTGAAATAATTTGAGAATCTCACTAAATTTTTATTCATAAGCAATTAATACAATCTTCTAATAAAAGCAGGCCAAATTCTGAATAAAGAGATCTAAAATATTATTTGTGTAACATTTACTATCAAATTAATCCAGAATGGATCCCAATGATTTCATAAACTTTTAACATCCAATTAAAATGAGACATGTAATAGTCTATATGTATGTACATGTATAATCTATAGTTATTCATTTTCTCATAGAAGGCAGATTCTCATAAGCAGATTCTTATTTCTCATAAGCAGATTCTGATATTTGCAATGACAAAGGAAAATGTTTTGCTAGAAAACTGGTTTGTTAGACTTGTACCTGTTTGTGTGGTTACCATGTCTCCATAAAATGTAAACTTTGTCTGAGGAAAAAATAGTTATTTAAGTTCAATAATGCACATAATTTAAGAGACTAATCCTTTGGATCACACAGTTATATAGCATATTTCAAGTTTTCAAAGAAGTAGTGTACTCTTACACAGTGATTGGTTTGCTAATTTATTCTGCCCCTTTCCATTAAAACAATCTGAAACCACTGTGAAATATGTTGTATGAGCCAACAGTTCAGTTGTGACCATCATTCAGTTGACTGTCTTCATTTTTATGGCTTTCAAAATGGGTTGCATTTAAGTTCATCATATTAACAGCTAAAGAATCATTCATTATCTAAATTTCCAAAGATCAATATTGTGAACTTTAGGATTAGTAAAACTGTTAGAATTTTTGAAATAACTTAATTCCAAGGGTACTGGGAAAACTAAATTTATATCCCCTCTCAACAGAAGATTGAGACTGAATCACTTATTATCATAAATATACTTAAAATAGCTCTCGAATTTATAGTGTAATCATGAATGTATTCATTATTTCCATGTTAAGAAAAGCAGTAAAATTCTCCACAAATTTTGTCACTGCATTTAAAATGTATTCTCATATTTGGTGAAATAACATTGGTTAAATTTAAGTACTTGTTTTAACTTAAGAAACTAGAATTTTCAATTTACCCTAGGAATGATTGTTTTATTTTACTGCCTAATTATTATTATGTCACACATACAATAATAAAATTAATTTTACACAAGCTTTCATGGTTTCAGGAAATATATATTCCAAAGTTAGAAGTCATTACAAAGAGAAGCAGTAAATATAAATGATTGCAGTCTGTTCAAGCTATCTCAGGAATAAAGGACTAATTTTGTCAGCACAGTAAGTAAAGTGACCTTGGGAAGTATTGTATGCTTATAATCTGATAATTACAAAGATATGTTTACACTGAGATTATTCCTTCTTATTAACCATTTATAGAATATGCTCTTTCCTCTGTTCACAGCATTCATTTTGTTTTCCACGCTTGCTTTCGCCTAATCAATGGGAAGAATGTAGCCAACATGATCCAGCTTTAAACATAATTGGCATTAAAATGAAAATCAATATTTCACAGAATGAATTTCTGCTTGTGCCTTGAATTTGGTTCAGTATAGTTTTATTCATCTTGGACTCATGATAAATTTCCTGTATCATACAAAAAGTTCTAAGTCTGAAGCAAAAATGCTTGTGTTTCAGTTTGGATCATGATAGAAACTTCTCAGGGCTACTGCCTGTGTAATCTGGTGTGCTCTGGCTTCAATTGTCCTTTCTTTATCATTCTCTCCTTCAAGTGGTGCTTTTCACTTGTACCAAAGTAAGACAAGTATTTGAATCACTAATTAGGAGGCTCACATTCTTAGCTACAAACCTAAGGAAAAGTGTCTGATCCCTTTATCCATGGTCAAACTATTTTAGGTGGCAGTATTTCAAAGACAAAGTTTCTCCTTTCATGTAGCCCCCTTGTAAGATGGGATCATGCCACCACTATTGCCTTTAAGAGTCTATAATGAATTTGTAAGAAAACCAGACTCCCTTCATATTTGTAAATAATTCAAGATTTTATCTAGTGCATAAATTTAAGTGTGACAAATGTAAAATCAATACACTAAAAAACAAGAAACTAGTTAAGAAACAATGTAATGAAAGTATCAGAGTTCCTGAGGAGACATAGAGTTGATGTTAAGTTGGAAGCATGACAAAAAAAAAATCCAAGACCATCTATAATAACCCACAAGTTCCTCTTGGCTAAAAACTATTGTCATTTTTTATACTAAAATTGTGTACAAGATCTTAAATCTTTCATAAAACTCTGATTCCTGCTGACATTCTAAATGCAGAAGTTGAGCATTTAATTCACAACTTCTTGAAGATCTTTGGTTACACACTTTAATGGCAGGGCTCCTTGACTTCGATAGACACATCTGCAGAAATGACCACGTCTGCTATGCTATCAATATGAAATATCCCTCATAAGGTCCTCTTCTGAAATCTTGTCTCCATCTTGTTGATACTCTTTTACAACATGTCAATACTTCCAAGTACATTGGACCTTGGTACCTTGTTTTTAGATCCTTCTTCTGACATTCCACTTCCCTTCACCTTGAGGAAGTGCTCCACCACCATCAATTTTCCACTGTGACGGGCTCAAAGTTCTTGATAATTTGAGCTAAAATAAAACTTTTCTCCTTTAAGTTGCTCTTTTAGGTAGTTTTGTCACTGTGACCAAACATACTACTGACATAACATCTAATATGTAAATCTGATTCTATGGTATATTTTTACCTATAGCTACCTTATCAAATTCTACAAACTTGGAGACGAACAAAATAAATGCATTTTTCCATATTTGATAAATTGAAAAGTCTGAATTTTGGCAATACTGTTGCCCCAAGGGCCCTAGAGAAAATAAGTTTTTTTGCTTTTTGGAGTTTTTTATAGCTGTTGACAGTTTTCTGTATTGTTCTGCATAATGCCATCACCTTTGTCTCTATGTGTGTTTTTAATCATTTTCATCTGCCTCTTGCTTGTAGAAAAATATGAAATGACATTTGCGACACTCCTCATTACGCCAGGGTGAAGTTCTTCCTAGAATCTTTGCCTAATTAACCCCACTGATAGAAACGATGACCTTTGACGTATAACATATAAAAGAGTATTTAATATTACTGGATTAAATAGTGAATTTATTCTTTTTGGAAACATCAGTCAGCTATGTAGAGACATGGAAAGTCGTTCTGTAGTTTGTAGTCCTTTTATGAAAAGATGGGCAGTAAGGCAAATGCACATGGCAAACATGGATTCATAGCAGTTTTGAAATAAATTCAGGCACATTTCTCCACCACGAGAAAGGTCTAGGAAGTTAATTAGGAAAAGTCTTACACTCTTAAGATTGGTCCATTTAGGTTCTTTCTTCTAAACTCTGGGTTTTTGAGTATTACCAAAAACTTATTTTTATTATTATTTGGCAAAGCAAAAGTTAGTTACTTAAGCTAACAAATTGTATAAATCCTGATTTTATCTTAAGGTGATCTAAGGACTTTAATTATAAGGCGTTTCTATTTTCTATCTTGCTGGGTCTTTTGAACACTACATAGACCTATTAGATGTAAGCAATATTAGCATCCAGAGTTGTACATAGCAGTCATAAGTATATACTAGTGATTCTGGGTCAGGAGTATCTTGAGTTTGTGACTAACCTTAGCTACATAATGAGATACGTTCAAAAGAAAAAAAAACTGTGTTGAAGTGAAATATGGAAGCACAATAAATGCAGCAATGAAGTCAGCACAAAAGAGAGAGTTGTGAGTAGACAGCAGTAACATGTTGTTTTGGCGAACTTCCTAAATCACAGCCAAGCTCCCAATGAGGAACTTGTGGTTGCTAAAGTCAGCAGGTTTAGTACGAAGAAGGGTAGAATAGCTGTCGAGGATGGGAAAAGAAGAACAAGGTGAAAACTTCCTATGTCACCAGATCACTTATAATGATCTCCAGTGAGGATGAACTGCTGTTTCAATTCCACACTTTGTATATCACGATTTTTTTTGCCTATTTATTCCAAAGAGAAAGACTTCTAATAAAATTTCACTTTGTTGTGTCAAAATGACCACAGTTAGACTTTCAGTTAGAACAGTGAGAGCGAATGCTATTCAAGAACTCCTGACAGCATCAGAAAGGCTGAGATGCTTTTTCTGCAACTGATTGGTGTCTTAAAGGGAAAGAGTGAAGTGGATAGACCTCATTAGAGTCACAGAAGGGAAAGACTACAAAGAATGGTCAGTAGAAATGTGCTAACTACACCGCTGGCTGACATCTGTCAAACTGAGGATTCTCTCCTCTTACCTGCTGGACAGAGAACCTACCCTTTCTGATGATTACACTTAAAAGAATGGCTTTCAAGCTCTCAGAAGGTGTACTTCTTCATTGCAAGAAGTTCATGTCTATGATTACAAACTTTTCTTTAGTAAATGTTCTGAAAAAAAAAGTAGTAAGGGGTGAATCACTGGGTTTTGTCTACGGCAAAGAGTAAAGTTCCCTGATAGCATCAGCATTGAACTTTCTCAGCCATACAACTAAATGGGGGAATGAAGTTATCCTTAAAATATTGCCTTAAGATAGTATAAGCCATATTAGGCTGTGTATGATCAAAGCACAAAAACTTGAGTGGATTTTTTGCATGCAAAAGAAGCTGTAGTATTTAAACAAAATGTAGAGAACATAAACTGTTACAATAAATCTAGGTGAGTCAATTTATGATATTACTCTATGAGTTACTAGTATTATCATTTTTTCTGAGCTACTATAGTTCGAACCCATGGCCTCTGAAATGTTCAGCAGGTAAGCAATATGGTCACATGTCCATTCACATTTTTCATTCTTTCTTTCTCTATTCGTTTATTATCTATACCTCATGTATTCCCCATATATCTATGTATCTTCACATCTATCTATCATCACTCTCCTCTATCTATCTATCTATCTATCTATCTATCTATCTATCTATCTATCTATATATCTATATATCTATGAAGGAATATATCATTCTTTAGCCCAGTCTGGTCTCAAGCTTTTGTTTATCCTTCAGGTATAATATTCCATATACTGAAAATACAAGGGGTATTTCTAGCACTCACAGCTAGATGGATATTTATTCAGTTTAGTGGTACTTGGAGAATTGTTTGTACATATATAATTAAATAGTATTCAGAGGCTTTAATTCAGAGGAAGTTATTCAAGGATAACTATAAAAAACTAAGTTAGTAGTAAGATTACTTATATCCATATAGCAAGAAAACTAAATTTAAGAAGAAATAACTTCTTTTCAAATTCATTTATTGATTGAACATAATCTTAGTAAAATCACTTTGTGAATATTTCTGATTAATTGGCTTGGAAGACAGACCAACATAGAGAACTAAGATACAAATGAGCTTTAGAACAGGCTGAATGATGACAGAATGCACTGAATATGGAATTACTCAAATCCTTTATATTTATTCTACCATGTTTCTACATACCTACTTAGACATTGATATGTGAATAGATGAAAATGTGTGCTTCTTTGGGCACCAATCTGTTGTAGGATGCACAGTGGGCTGTGTCCCACCACCTGGCTAGCTTAGCCCCCCTCCCCCAAAATTACACAGAAACTGTACTCCTTTAAACACTGCCTGGCCCATTATTTATAGACTCATATTGACTAACTCTCACATCTTGATTCAACCCATTTCTAATAATCTGTATGTCACCACGAGGTCGTGGCTTACCGGGAGAGATTCTAACCTATGTCCATCTCAGGCAGGACATTCATGGTGTCTGCCACACTTCCCTTCTTCCCAGCATTCTCTTAGGTCTCCTCCACCCACCTAAAGGACCGTCCTATCAGAAGGCCAAGGCAGTCTCTTTATTTAACCAGTGAAAGCAAGACAAATACAGAATGAACTCTGACACCCATATTCCCTTTATTATGTAGTGAAAAATAAACCATTCTATCATTTCTTCTAATCAGTCTAAATTTTGCTACAAATATGCTATTAAAACAAATTCTAATTTAGACATGGTGTTGTATGATGGTCATCTAATCACATGGGAAACAAAGAAAAAATGATTTCAGATAAAGGCAGAATTTAAGTTTAGATTCATTATTTAGCATTATGAAGTTAGTTTGAGATAGAGGACACTTCTCCTCACAAAAAAAAAATGTCTTGATCTTGTCTTTCTTCCCATATTTATATTGAACTTTGAGCCATCAATCACTTGTAACCACGGGGTTGTGATATTGTATTATAGTATAGTCCTTTAAAATAATTTTTTTCCTTTTCTGAAATTAGATTTTTCGTATATGAGGTTTTTATACTATCACTATGTGTTGTTACAGTTTATATACAAGGTCATAGAGTTAATTTAAAATGTTTTCCTTGTTGTATAACACATTGGCATTATTGCCCACAGGATAAAGGAAAAAATAAATAAATGAAATCACAGTAAATTTTGTCTCATCTAGATTCTGAAAGTGTTTGTAAATGTACTCTTTTAAACCCATTGCATAAAAGAGTCCACAGAGGAAGAGTCAAATACATATCTAATAAAAATAGATAAATATAAATAGAGAATTAAAAATAGTAAACATCTTTTTTATTTTTTATTTTTTTGGTTTTTTGAGACAGGGTTTCTCTGTTACTTTGGAGCTTGTATCATAAAAACAACAGTTGAAAGCAATGACTATTTTGAATAAGAATAGATAGAGACTAAAATCATAAGTGAGGTGAGACCAATACATAAGACTATGTAAGAAGAAAAGACTAGATTAATGGAAAAGAAAATCAAAGGACTAAGAGATATTAGTGATTGAATTAAAATAGCAACATATATGGTATAATTTCTTAGCAAATATGCTTTCAAAAGTCAATATTTAATGTGTTGATTAGTAGCAGACATGATGTCAAATTTAAATAATCTTTATTAAAACATTATAAATTTATTTCTAAATAAAAAGCCTATAACTAAATTTATGCATAAAATAGTACAATTAATACATTCAGAAAATATTAATATCACTACTTAATAGTAATATTATTTAATATTAATTACTAGTAATATTAGTATTACTAGTTAATATATACTACTATCTGTCCTCATATTTTCAGTATTACTGTGAAAAGGGAAGGACAGCACTCCATTATTTGATGAGTAAGTGATACTTGAAAATTGGTTGAAGATTATGAAGTTGGGAAAGTGAGACATTGTTAAAACTCCACCCACACTCCAGTTATATAGGTCAAATAACTGTGTAATGGTGATGTACACTATAGTGGCCATAAATAAACCATATAGAATACTGAAAACGTTAATAAAATTGTTCATGATCTTTCATACAAAGACTAAATAAGTTTAATAATCACTAAAACTCACGGCTTTATTTGTGATTAACAATGTAGTACTCCTCATCAAAATTTTAAGTTGCACTTCTTTGTTAAAGGTTTCTATGACTCTCATGAAACACCACGAGCAAAAATACACTGGGGAAGGAAAAGGTTTATTTCCTTTATGAAGGAACCCGGCATAGCAACTGATGCAGTGCCCATGGAGGAGTGTTACTTCCTAGCTTGATATGTATAACTTACTCAGCCTGCCTTCTATTAACACCTAGGAATACCATCTCAAACTAGAAATGCCCTCACTAAGTGATGAGGACACTTCCGCATCAGTCAATAATCAAGAAAATCCACAACAGGCTTGTCCACCTCCAATTCGGCGGGGAAATTTCTCAATTGAAGTTTCCTCTTTCCAAATGACTCTGGCTTGTTTAAAAACGACAAAAAACTGACCAGTATAACTCCTGAAAAAAAATGTGTAATTTCATGCATGAATAAATCCTCAATAGAGCTACATAAAAAGAATAAAGACATTGTCTATCAATATGAATTTAATTTTAATTGGAATAAAAGATAAAATCATGATCATAAGAAAAGGCAAGAACTCTTTAATGTTTACATAGTCTACTACAGCTATTAATGAATCTTGAATCTTGTTAAGATAGTACTTTCTTTCAAAGCAGTACTGACCCTTTAGCTGTCTTTTCTTAACTAGATCACCTGATATGTTATCTCTATTTAATCTTTCAAAGATTTGATTACAGATCCATAATGTGTTTCCTTCTGATTTACATTGTAGACTGTGATCATGCACATTAGAGTTAGCATGGTATCTTCAAGTGCCTAAGACATCTCTCAAGAAAAAAAAAAAGGACCAGAAAGTCATACAAGGTTATGAGAAAAATGAGTTTGAACTAAGAAAATAGAAGAATCTTTCTGAAAACATATAATAAAGTCTTAGAGTTTTATGCAGAAGTAAGGATGAAGGGGAGAACTGTGGTAGGAAGGAAAAGTCTAATTAAATTATTCATCTTATACCTAAAGTAATTATGGAAGGAAGAAAAACTTGCAGGGAGCTGCTCACTGCTGTCAGTTTCACCAAGCTTCAAAATAAGTGTGAGCACAGTTCAATCAAAACTTGTGTAATTAAGTTAAAAATGAAATATTAATAGCAAGTCTGGAACTGCCAGGTTCACTGATTGGACTTGGAGAGCTCAGCAGAAGTTTGAGAAAACTAATGGGAGAGCTGAAGTGGAAGAATAGAAGTATGGCCCTGAGTGTTTTAGATGATAGATAGATAGATAGATAGATAGATAGATAGATAGATAGATAGATAGATAGATAGGTAGATAGATAGATAGATAATAGATAGATGATGGATAGATAGATAGATAGATAGACAGACAGATAGATGATAGATAGATATATAGATAGATAGACAGACAGACAGACAGATAGATGATAGATAGATAGATAGATAGATAGATAGATAGATAGATAGATAGTAGATGATAGATAGATAGATAGATAGACAGACAGACAGATAGATGATAGATAGATAGATAGATAGATAGATAGATAGATAGATAGATAGATGATAGATAGATAGATGATAGATCGATAGACAGACAGACAGACAGACTGATAGATAGATAGATGATAGATAGATAGATGATAGATAGATAGATGATAGACAGATGATAGATAGATGATAGATAGACAGATAGATAGACAGACAAACAGACAGACAGACAGACTGATAGATAGATAGATAGATAGATAGATAGATAGATAGATGATAGATAGATAGATAGATAGATGATAGATAGATAGATAGACAGACAGACAGACAGACAGACAGACAGACAGATAGATAGATAGATAGATAGATAGATAGATATAGATAGATGATAGACAGATAGACAGACAGACAGACAGACAGACAGATAGATAGATAGATAGATAGTACTGAGTCCAACGACATTGCCCAGAGTCACATGAAAATTGTTTTTGTACATTTATTCACCTTTATTTTATGTGAATTTTTAAAGAAAACATGTATTATGTATGTAAACCCAGACAGTTTAACATTATCATCTACAAAGTTGGAGAAAACACAGTTTCCTAACACTCCAATACTGTCTTACCATGTCACACCAATTTAAGTGCACGACTGTTAAAATGGAGAAAAAGAATTGATTATATACTATTAAAGGAAAGATATTTGTTTGCTATATAAAAATATGCAAAGTTAATGTTATCAAGAGTAGACCCTGATGGGACATATTCAATGATCAAAGGAAGATCGCTACTGTTGTCCAGAAAGTTAGGGTTGTTATTTTTTGTTTTGCCTCAGTTATAATGTTATGTGTAGTTACTTTGGGAAACTCCCAGCGGCCTTAGTTTCCAGCTGTTCCCAACTATTCAACTCCCACATTCCTGACTCAGCTTTTACTTCGGATGAAACTATGTGGAAAAAAAAAAACCCTTTACCTCCACCGGCTGCACTGGCATTACTGTTCCAATTATCCCCCAGCTAATCTGTGTGTTAAGAAATGGCCTTGCATCCATACATTCCTGTCTAGAAGCATCATACTGTAAGGATCATTTCCCAAAGCGAAGGGAAACTACAGTCCTTTTGGAGGACTAGATAAAGTTCATGTAACAAGAGTACAATTTCAAAAGTCATGTTTAGCTGACAGCTCTAGGGTAATTAGTGGAGATATTCGGGAAACAAAATGATATTGTCTCCATGTCTCCAGTTTTATTATTATTTTATTATATGTTTACTAGTGATGTAGAGAAAAATTCATCTCCTAAGACAAATGTGATACTTAAATATAATAGTCTTTACAATAAAGTTATCATAGGTAGTTTTCCTATGAAAAGTTCAATATTTTCAGTGTATCATTCAGTCAATGCAATCTTTATTTTTTTCTCCTACAAAATTTTATATGACTCAACTCACTGTCTATATTTATTTTTTTTTCAGTAATTTCACACCTGATTTTACTGTCTTTAGATTTTTTGATAGTATATATTCTGAATATTTAAAATGTATCACTTAATATATATAAACTAAATCCAAATATTGTTATTGTCTCATAGTTATTTACCAAGGACTTTAATTTCACAGAATGTTTTTCTATTAAAAAGTTTGACTCATGCACTGTATCCATAGAAATGATTTTGGAGACAGCAGGAGTAGCCAAAATAGACTAAATTATTATGTTAGGTTTAGTGTTCACACAGCATGCTGTACTTTAATTGATTACTCTAAGGCCTAACTTAGATTAGCAATGTAAGTACTTGTGGAAGAAAATTAATTTTTAATAAAACACACTTTGCAACATGGTAGAAAGTTAATCTTAGTGACAAGACCATCATTTGAATTAAGCTTTTAAGGCTACTTTGATAATAGGAACTCATGCTTGGTTTAAGAGCTTATAAATGCAAAGCACAGGATAAGCTGAAATAATTTAACAAAATATCAATAATTAGCAATAAATTATATTGTATTTATGTTCTAAAAGTAAATCATATTTTAAAAGTTAAAAAAGAATAAAAATTACTGTAGGTAATTTATGGTATGATGAAGTCAAATTGTGCCAGTAAACATCACAGAATGAATAAATACAACATAATTGATCTGCAAATTTTTCCAGTGAGAATTAGTGTTAATTTATTTTACATGGATATAACTTTAACACAAATAGTCCTACATCATCGTTATCAATATCCTGACTTCTATAAAAGAAACTTTTTGAACACTACACATATAAATATAAATAAAAATGAGTATTATCATATCACAAATACCACTAAGAATACAATTACAGCTGGTTATGTAACTAAAAAATGCTACAATAAGTTTATAATAGCATAGTAACACTACAGATAAAATAAAAAGAGCCACTATTTTTACAGACTATCTCATTTAGCTCTCAAGCAAAATTTTCTTAAATGTAATAGTGTATAGTTTTTCCACATAAATTGCATTCTATGTAAAATATGGCCCAGTGTGTAATATGTACAGGGGCTGTTATCATTTTGAAGCTTTGCTTGTATCTTTCACTTTGGCCTTTATTGCAATAAATGTTAATCCTGAACAATCGATGACTGGGAAGTAAAACAACTGGATGGCTTTACTTCTCTCAAGTTCAGTTTGAGCTCAGATGGATGTTTTGAACAATACCACACAATACTATAAAGTACAAGGAATGGCAACATTAGAAGCTTCCATTGCTGTCACATCAGCCTGTGTTTACAGGGGTTTATTTGTAGCAAGCCTCTATTATTGCCATTTTACAGTTCTCAGAAATTCAGTACAGAAGCCCATGCAATTTCTCTTTCTACTATGCTGTGCAAGTTGTGTACCAAATCTCACGTAGCCAGAGGTATGGACTGTGCCAAACCTGTTATGTGCACAATATTATTATATGTTCTGTTGAAGCGAGATCTTATCACACGCACAGATGTGGAGAGCTGTCATGTTTGTGTCAGAACAGACACTGACTAGCACATTTGCTGCTCGTGTACAGCAATGTTGTTGGACTCAAAGGCCCACAGAATTTGCTCAAATGTTTTTTCTCCCCAGGAACTCCTCACTTCCATATCAGTTTCAGATCCTGGAAACCAAATGAGTACGTTTGTCACCAGGAGAAAAGAGAGCAGACGGGACCAGGATCATACTTGTCCTGCACTGCTCGCAAAACACTTTATTACACTTAGTATAATAAATACATTTACATATAGTACACTTATGAGCATAACATATTATCAGCTATTGGAAAAGTGTTTATAAATAATAACCACAATGAAATAAATGATGCCTGGAGATTCATTGCAATATTCTAAGTATATAGAAGTTCATTTAGTGACAAGAATACAATGTCGAGAAACTTAAGATCATAAGAAAGCTTAAAGCTTGGGAAAAAAATCTATGGACAAATATCAGTTTCACAAAGTCATTAGAACATTAGATTATTTTAGAATACAAGTAAGCTGCCAACAAAGTCACAGCCAAAACTCAGGCGGCATTATATAATCACATTGTTGCTGCTTGCCTCCCCAGATTGCCAATTCCCCTTTCATGACACAGAGACTTAGTTACAAATGCTCAGCCATGGTTTGTGCTTGTTTCTGGCTAGGTTTTTAAATTTAAATTAACCTATTTCTCTTCACCTAGATTTTTCCTTGGGGTTTTGTACCTTTCTTTCATTCTGTATGCATTATTTCCCTGCTTTATCCATGCCTGGTAGGCTGCCAGCTGCCTGGCTAGAGGATCCCTGGAGTCTCTTTCTCTCACTTCTTCTTTTCTCTTTTTTCTGTTTTTTTCTCTCTTTTTTTCTTGAACCTAGATTCCTCTTCCTATTTATTCTCTATCTGCCAAGCATGCCTATCCCTCTAATGACTAACTAACTGGCCATTTAGCTTTTTAATAGACCAATTAGGTGCCTTAGGCAGGAAAGGTGCCACACATATTTATATAGTTAAACAAAGGCATCCTAAACAAATGTAACACACCTTTAAATAGTTAAAGTAATACTATACAATGCATTGTTAATAAAAATAAATTGCCTGTTTAAGATGTAACATTGAAGAACAGGTATGTAACAATAATATCTAAGCAAGTAGAACTGTGCTACCTATAAGCACAAAAAACTCCAAAAAAAAAACAATGGTATCTAAAAGAGACAGACAAATAAAAAACTTCTTGAAAATCACCCTGGAGATATTTTTTCCTGTGGTTCAGGCACTGCTGTACTAACAAGAACATGTAGATATTATGATAAAAATAGCAATTTGGAAAAACTACACTATATTTAAGTCATGCAAAAACATAGCAAAGGTACATTTATGAATATAAATTATGAGTCATATATTTTTAATGTTATGTACGAGTATGAAAAGCTATACATGTACAATGTACAAAAAGAAGTCTTATTTAATCACAATTTAGGTAAGCAAAATATCAATACATATAACTTAATACCATCGAATCCTCAATAAAGGCAAAATAAATAGATAGATTCAATTATTTACCTAACCAATATAACTTAAGGAAGAACAAATATATCTGACGTATTTCTAGCTCCTACTCCATCCCTAAGGGAAGTCAGGAGAGGTAATTGAGCAGGAACTGAAGCACAAACTACTGAGAAAAGCTGCTTATTGGCTCAACTAGCTTGTCAGTCCAGTCCAGAACTACCTGACACTGTGGGGTCACCCCGAGTGAGCTGGACCCTTCCCCATCAATTATGCAGTCTCCCACAGACATGGCTGCTGGCCAGTCTGGTCAATATAGTTCTTCAGTTTAGGTTCCCCCTTCTCAAGTGTGGATGGGTTGTGTCAACTTGATGGTTAAAGCAAACAGAAACACCTTGTAGAAAATAAGATAGCACAGCTGATTCATACCTCCTAGTTTCATTGTCCAGCAAGCAATTTGAGTGTTCACCACAGGGTATATGTTAACGTCTTGAGCTCCAAAAGTATTGAGAAATGGTAGGAACTTGAGACAAGTGGATGAAGTAGAAAGTCTTCACGTCACAGAGAGCATACCATAGGAAAGTTCTTGCAGGACTACTTTGCAGCTCCTCTCGTAATCCTGAAATTCTCCCCAAGAGATTACTACAGAAGGAACAACTCCAGTTCCAACTTCTCTCTTTTACTCATTCCCGATTTCACATATCTCTCTACCCCATTCATGATGTAATCATGTGATCACACAAGTATTTTCAAATATTACCTTGATCACAAGGCAAATAATTCTGGCTAATTGTGTTATGGAACTCAGATCTTCAAATCTGCTAGGCAATAAAATATTTATGTTGGCAAAAAATTGTCTACAGGCATTTTGAAGGAATATTTCAGATTCAATTGTTACACTTATGTTTTTTTTAAGATTGAGGTCTATCAATCTGTTATATTTCTGGTTTCATGTATGTTTATCAGTGTGTTTGTGGGTAGATTGTGAGAAAGCATGACAGAGTAATAGAAATTAATTATATTGGTAGTAAATTATTTCAAATTTATTTTATCTACATAAAGAACAAATCTATAAATAATATTCTGAAAATTATAAATGATAAAGTGTAAATTTTATAAATTTAACCAGTCAATGCTTACCTCAAAATTGCACCAATAATTATAGGCCTAACCTGCAACATTCTTTTCACAGTGGAATAACAGAGGTTCTTCCAGAGCAATTAGCCATGATGCAATCATTCAGTAACTTATTCTGAAAGTACAAATTTGAATATACTTAAATAGTTTCAATTTTTCTTTTCTTTGGATGAAAGATTCTTTATAGTGCAAATACAGTTTAATTAGAATTTTTTTTGAAAAAATTCACAGTAAAGTGGAACTATCTTTAATGATAGAAGCCAGAGGGTAAATACTATTAATGCTAAATGTGTGTCTCTCAAGAAAGAAAGAAAATTTACTGTGACATGCCTCGGTTTAACTACAATGATTGGACGGTCGACAATAGTGCTTTGACTGAAAGTTGAATCAGATTCTCTCTTCAAGTATGAAATCTGTGAACTTTGCGAGATAAACCGTGATTCTCTGATGCTTACTTCAAAGCATCCAAAGGAAACTAAGTAAAGTAATCCATGTTCTTTTTATTAGAAAAGGGTTTCTACTGCTTTAGACTTGGGACACTTCATAATGTCCTAATGAGTATTTTAAAGAGGGGGAAAGAATTAAGTGGTGACATATAAGAAGAATACCGACCACTCAAATACCTTTTACAAGACAAAATTGGAAATGTGAATGGGTAAAACAGACACCCCAGGGGCTGGGAATGTGGCAGAGTGCATAGCGCCTCCTAAAAGGCAACAGATTGCTGCTCATCAAAAATGGATTCCACAGTGGAATTCGGAACAGGTTTGGAGGATATACTTATATTTGCAGAAAAGACAAAAATTTATAGGTTAATTTCATTTATGTCATTGTTTGTATGCCACATTTATTTTCTAAAGGGTTTTGCTCTTTTAAGCAAATTATTTGAGATTCCCAGCTTCACTAAATGCAGGAAACTTGTTTATGAAAAGAAGAAATACTTGCCTTGAGAACTATTGCCTCCTAAGCTATTTTAATCAAAGCCTTAAAATATATTTTTAATTCATTTCTGACAATTGTTTTTCCTGTCAGCATCTCCCCGGAGAATATAAAACTGTACTGTTTGCCAAGCTGTTAGTTAAGCATCAGGCAGCTTTGCTCATGCAACAAATGCAAGGAGTGATTTTGTTGTTTGTTTGTTTGTTTTTTAGGGGTTTTACTTTTGTATGGTTCTCTCTAATTAAATTGTTGATTTAATTCTTTGAAATAGAAAGGAACTTGAATGATGCTTTAAAACTCACTAGAGTTCAGTCAATTTCAGTGTTTAAGAAAACTTTATCTGAAACCATTGCTTATTTGTCACATATTGTCTGTCCATATCAATTCTGCATTATGCAAAGACATCAACATAATTTGGTTTTTAAACTTCTAAGCATGAGGGATATTTAGGAACAATGAACTCTGTAGACAGAGCTTTGAATCCTAAGTTCCAGTTCTTATGTTTGTTGCTTGTTTTACACGGATTTCTTGCCCTCAACACGAGTGTGTATTGTCTTTGTCTTTAAGTCTTCTCTCTAAATGCAACACCTAAACATGAAGCTACCTTCTTCATAATGCCTACTGGATACCCTAACTTCATTTTATTCTGACCTGTCCTAAATTTGATTTTGTAGTGTCATCAAAGACCTAGCTTTATCTCAATGCAGGGCTATACTAGAGAGAATGGGCAGACTTCAGTTCTGCATTTCCCATGACCACTGGCATGATTGTGTACTTTAAAGTTTCCTACATTGTTTTCTTGATTTATATAGAAAGGCAGTGACAATTTCTTTCAAACTGGAAAACTGATGCGAGTGTATTAGGTGTGTGGGGGTGATAATGAGATCTTAAGCTTTATAAAAATAAAGGAATGTGAAATCAGAGTAGAGACTCAAATATGAGAAGGTGTGCCCACTAGTTCAATGGTAGTATGAACACTACAGGAGTAATGAACCAATTTCTGATTACATTTAAGGCCTATCCTACCTATGGAACTCATGTCTGGTACATTAAATGGGGAGATACTATGTCATAGATAGATACCTATGTCATGGGGTGGAAGGCTAATGTTATTCTGCTAACTAAACATAGTAATAAGATGCCTTCAAAATTTAACCTTATCAGAGATGCTATTTTTCAGTCTTGCTAAAGCAAAGACTAACAATTTATCAAGGTGCATAGAATAAGCAACTTTAGAAGGGTCAGTTTTTTTCTGTCTACATCATTGTCCCCTCTTCAGGATTCAAAAATCATTTCAGAAAAGGAGATAGAATTGTTACAAGAGAAGATACAGATACACATAGCAAAACAATCTGAGTTTTATATACGTGTATATGTGAATATCTCATTAGAATATACAATTATAATGCCTTAACTCAGATCCTTTCTGTTAAGTCAGGAACGGAGGGATACAAAAATAATAGAAAACACTATTTGAATTAAGAAAGTGTAGCTTAATCCATAATGTGTAACTGATTGATTACTTTGAAACGGTTGGCATAGGTTCATTTCTGTAATTTCTGATCAAAAAACTTTTGCACATTGACAGTTAAAATAAATGATAAATAGAAAAACATATTTCATGAGGATTGTAAATAAAGGTCAACAAATTTGTTGTGGTTTCCTCTAAGCAGATATTTCTTAAATGTCACATTTGCACAGCATTAAACGTTTTAGCAAACACTTGAGAGGAGGGCGCTCCTGACACTGATGACTGAATATATTATCCTATGTTTTTCATAAGAAGAAAGAACTGCGTTTGCCAACTTTATTTGAATTAACAGATGCACTCTGGCGAAATGAGGTAGAATTTATTGACAAGGATTACAGTGTGCTAAATTAATTTTCTCGCCATTAAGTTAGAATCGGTGAGGACACAAACATGCTAGAGAAGTTGCTACTTTAACACTGCAGTCGAAAGAACAAAGGATGTAGAGAATTGCGAAATGCTTTCTTCATCCCATTTCTGGTGTTTGTTAGTATTCTGGAGCGCCTGAACTTCCACTCCACACAATACATCCAGCTAATGAGATTGCAGAGGCATGTGCTCTCCATCATTTCCTTATCAGTGACAGTCAGTCCATTAAACCTCTAACCTCAAGAATGGAATTTAAGTTTTAAACCTTTGTATTCAGAGAATGATCTTCCCTGGACTGTTAATAGATAAGATGGATGCCATATTTGCTGACAATTCATGATACTCAACCTCTACGAACGGCTTTAAAGCCAGCTACTGGCCTATTATCTTCTCCAACAAAGGCATTTTAAAGTGTATTTTGTGAATCGTGAGACTCTGAAGTAAGCTTTAACTATTGTTTACCTGTATTATTGTTTCTGAACACAAAGTAGAATAATATTTACAGTATATACCTGAGTCTTCATTTCCTTTGTGTCTTTTCAGAAAAATTGTATTGTTCTACTAAATGCAATCTTCTTTAGATCGTGGAATTATTTGTTCTTTTGAGAACAAACGAGGTGATGTTTTATCTTTTGACCCTTAACAGCATAGACCACAGTAAGTTAGACATCCAAACAACTGAAAGTTAGAATTGGTGGCTAACAAAAATAGACTTCCTATGTTTACTCTGAGCCAATATAAGTTAGTGCAGTAATTTAAACAGCCAAGCACAGGGATCAGTTACTAAGAAATAAAGGAAGATACTCTTTTCCAACTGTAAAAACAAAGAAAACAATCTGCATGATAGTGTAAGCTATTAGTATTATGCAGTTTAATCAACCCAGTATACTACATTTTATTTTGTATTTGCACACACAAAAGAGATCAGGCATTGAACTGAATTCAGTGCCAAGTTCCAGCTCAAATAAGGTTTTATAAAGTAGAATGGATAACCATCGAACTCCTTTGAGTCTTTATGAGGACTACAAGTACAGGTTAAAGCTTTAACTAGTCCTCAACAGAGATTTATAAGAAAGGACATACAGATTTAGATGTCTGGAACTATAGTCAATAAGTAACATTGAGATGTGAAATAATTCAGGATTTTATAAATCAATATTTAGAATGATTTGGTGGTAAAAATGTGTAGAATTAAATGTTCATGGAAAGGATGTTATATAAACTATTGTATAATAAGAAGGCAAGAGTCCACACTGAACACTTTGAGCACACAGAGATTAACCTGGTGTGCTGAGGAATAAAGTTCTTCCATATTGAGTGCTGAGAACAAAGTTTATAAATAGAGAAAGCAAACCTGAATCCCTGAAGAAATTATTGGAGAGTAGAGGATCTTAATAATTTCAAAGAGGACCAAAGGCTGATTTGAATACAGGATGTTGTTTCTAATTATGAATTACCACCCACATTGATGGAAATGGCTCTCATAATACCCGAAGGATTACAAAAGTTAGAAATACACTGGAAACGGGTAATTATTATATGAGTGCAGTGCACAACAATTAATATTCATAAAACAATGATGTTATTCTTTGTGTAAGTTACATAGTGTCAGTATTTTTAACTGTGTAATTATTCAATGAGAAGAAATTCATCTTATTAACTAATATCAGAATCAACTAAAAGTTAAAGAATTATAAGCAGTGATATAAATATAAATGTTAAAGTGTTCCCTTTTATACGTGTAACCTGTTGAGACTAGTTCACAATAGAAGTAGATTTTAGAATTTGGAGTCAAGGAAGCACCTGAATAAAGGTTTACATCAGCAAAATGTAACTTATACTAAATGATATCACAAAGCAAATTCCTCCTGATCTCATGTCTGTGCTTTTGGATGCTAAGAATTTTGTCCACTGCCTTTAACCATGGAGGTAATAGTAAATACTTATCTTTCTACCAAAGAGCTCATATGTAAAAACACTAAATATGCTCATTGGTATAGTTTTATTTGTTACATTAAAATTAGCAAGCTCCACAAAATAGAACTTATAGTATTAATGGAGCAAAACCCCATATCCCTAGCAGAAAACTTCCTATTGTTCTATTGAATATACACAGTACTGAAAATAAATCTTAGTGAGATAATCATATAATTTGATTAATTTTCACAAGAATTTAGTTTTTAGTAGATTTTAATTAGTACAGAGACCCACAACTTGTCAAGATGTAGAGAATAAAATACTTCTGAGCGCTCCACAGTAACTAGGACACACATATTATATTGCCTCCTTCCAAGGTCTAGAGACAATTGCAGAAGAAGGTGTCAGAGAATGCTAAGAGCCAGAGGGAGTTGATGATTACCTAGGAGTAATGCTTTGCATACATGATAAAGCAGTTGCACACATGAACACACAATGATTGGGACAGCATACTTAAGACCTATGCAAACTCATTCTGAACATAATTTCAGGATATAGTACAGAGGTAACACAAACTTTTACATATGGTTGAAGAGCAATTGACACTTGATGGCTGTTGAGTAACAAAAAATTAATTTTCTTTCAGAACTTGGGCTCTCAAATGTTAGGATATATCTATAATTAAGTAGACATCACCAAATAACTGCCTATATTGGTAGTACTAATTTGACACAGTGTGCATAAAAACTAAACAAAACACACAAACAAACCTAAAAACAACATGATATTGGAAGAGAATATTGGGGAGGAAGGAAAGGAATTCTAGGCGAGTGAATACTAGGTAAATTTTACCAAAACACATTGTGTCCTTGTTTGAAATCATTTAACAATAAAACACCAATCAAAACTTAAAAACATTTTTGTAATAAATGATGAACTCCATATAATATGTAATGCAGTTTAAATTTGTTAAAAACTTGATCATATAAGTACACAAGTTTCTGCTAGCTCAATTTCCTGTTTTTTATATAGATTGCCTATATTGTTCAGCAGTGAAAACTACTATTAAAGCCACTGGAACAGAAACTTCCTTTGAAAAGTGCCCCATTGAAAACAACACCATGAACAGTGTGCTATTGCTTAGCATGATTAGCACAGATGACAGTAAATACTGTGTGGTACAAAAATCTACAAGAAAACATTTTTAATATTTTTGTTATAAATAAATTTAAATCACTGGGTTGCAAATTTAGCAGTATATAGTAACAAATTAATATTGTGTGTATCCTTCTGTATGACATCCACACTAAAATAAACCAAGAAACGACCCATAAGCCCATCAATATTGTGCTTACTTCTTTGATTTCTTGAGTCAATAAAGGGAAGACATAATTGAAGAAAGGACTATATAAGGTTGTTTAGTATGTGTTATAAAAAGATAGAATCATTTCTACAATGTCATCCTGTAATTATTATAATATCTGTTTCCAGACTAAAGCAGCCTCCAATTACTTTTGTTCTTTGTCTCTCATTGGTGTCAGATTGAAATGCTTTTATGCCTTGTAACCTTTGTTTCATATAAATGTGAAATTGAAATTGTATTGGAATATTTGGCAGTGAAAATGTCCAGTGTTCATATGGGTTTTTGATTTTAGAAAGTTGTTTTGTTTTCACTGTTGGAGATTTAATCCACAGGTTGTGTGCTAGTAGGTAGGTGTTCTACAACCTAGCTACATTTGCTGTTGTTGATTTATTTAAAAGGGTTCCTCTGAAAGGGTCATTCTACTCTGAATGGATTCTGTAAGATATATTGGTTCCTTTCAGTTTTTCTTTATAAGCATTGTTGTTTGAATTTTTCTATAGCATGGGTATAAAAACAGTTGAATTACAAACATAATGACATATATAAATGTGTTTTTAAACTTTTGTTATATACAAATTTAAAACATTCCTGTACACATAGAGGCACTTCTGGACGACAAGTTTGGCTGACTCACCTAGAGATCACCATTTCTAAATACAAAGATAGCCGGATTTAAAGTGTATGTATTGTTACTAATTATTTATTAAAATGTGTAGGTGTATTCTTTAAAGAGAGGGCAGCTTTCTGAATGAAACTTTTCATGTGTTAAGATGAATAATTTTCTTTGAAATCTATTAAAAATCTAAAATGTAAATGTTTATTTTATTACTTATACAAACACTCAGAATTTTGTGTTTTAGATTTCTAGTATTATTAATATTTCATTTGACAATATCAATTCAACAATTGGAATGCAAGTAAAAGTTGTTATTTCTTTAGCGCTAAAAAACCTAGGGAACTTTATTTAAGGGTTCATTATCATTTACTATTTCTAGCACATTGTGTTGAGAGTTTGTTTTCCCCTCACGTTTATTATATTTGCTTTTATAAGTCCCCTTTATGCTTGTCTCCATTTCTTTAATTATTATATACTAAACAATGGTTCACAAAAACAATCACCTAAAGAGCCATCAATGTCAGATGATGTTTGTTTCACTCTATAGAGGTTCATTGGTATGTTTAAATTTGTGGGAAGGAAGGTCTCCCAATGTACTTCAGACGAATTTTGAATTTTCTGTGCTCCCACAAACCCAGGAGAATGAGGACTTATTTGTACCCTTTGAAAACCACCTACCAATATTAAAAGTCTTTTTTTGCTTTGTCAGTTATTTAAGTAATATGATTGTCATTGTCATTATATAACACCTTTTTCTATTTCATATTAAACATTGATTTCTTTCTTTTGGTTCATGGAGTTAATAAAAAGTAAGTTTACCTAATGCTGAAGTATTTATAACTGTATGGATATTCTTTTGGCCAACACATTGATTGTACATGCATTGTTACACTACGTTCTTTTGCAATATTTTTCTCTCCCTAAATACATTTTTATATGAGTAATATTTTCACTGAATTCTTTTCTTCCCAGGTTATTGCTAATTCCAGTTTCACAGACATTAGATCATCTTAGTGGTTAAGCGAAGCCAAATATCAACTGAAATTTCTCAAATTAATCTTCTCTCCGATATCTATATTCTAACCTACCACTTTGTTTCAAGAAACTGATTTATTGGTGCTTCGGGCCGAGCTTAAACACTTAAAGAGATTTTGTGAGCTAAGAAGACTATATGGAGTAAGGTTCTGTGAGTCATGTGTGAGTGTTCTCTTTTTGTGCTCAGAAACCATGACCAAGCTTAGAGCCTTACAGTTTAGAGTCCATGACCATCATGATAGGGGTTTGGAACATGCAGTACGCAGGCAGGCATGGCGTTGGAGAATAGTCACAGGGCAGCTGGAGAGCTTACTAGGAATGGCATTGGCCTTTTTTGTTTGTTTGTTTTGGTTTTTTAATTTTTTAAAAAAATCTTTTTCAAGACTGGATTGCTCTGTAGCTTTGGAGCCTGTCCTAGAACTAGCTCTTGTAGACCAGGCTGGCCTTGTACTCATAGAGATCCCCCTGCTTCTGCCTCCTGAGTGCTGGGATTAAAGGGCATATGCTACCACTGCCCAGCCCCCCCCCCCTTTTTGTTTTTTTGAGACTGTATTTCTCTGTGTAACAGCCCTGGCTATCCTGGAACTAGCTTTACCCACTTCTTTAACCATCAACATTCTTTCTTATTTCATTTCATATATACACTACTTATCATCCACGTATATGTTTAAGTTGAATTTTAAGATATCTACCTATGATTTACAAGTCAGAGGCTCCCAGAGAACTCTAAAACTCATTGGCTATTGCCATTGCCCTCAATTATCCATTATACATACACAACAAGACCCTTTTTTCTATGATACCGTTTATCAAAAGGCACAGATAATATGGAACCAACAAGAAATTTTCTACCTGTTGCCTAGATTTTGTAGTTCTAAAAGGTACACCTTCATAGGGTGTTGGGAATAAACCTCCATAACTTGTCTTTTCTAGAACTGACCTCCATATGATGTAGTATGTTTTCCAGGGAGATGTGTGTCCATTGCGACAGTGGTAGCATGAGTATTACGTACTAGCAAAGCACATTCTTAACACGTGTAAATCCTTTTCCAAAGGAAAACATTTCCTGTTCATGTGTGAAATTTTTAAATGTAAACAAAAATTTAAATGATTACTTTTCATTTTTAGTAATTTAAGATTTAATGGATAGATAGATATTGTGGCATCTGACTAAAACCTAAAATGATTCTTAATTACTTAACTATAATTATCCAGTTGATTCATATAGTATATTGTAGCATTTTTGTTCAAATAAATAGCATTTAATTTCAACTGGGAATAGATATTTATCATCTTTCATTTTATATATTTTTTGTAAATACATATATTTTTAATAGATTGACTTTGAAAAAAATAGTATAGGTAATTTAGAGCAAGTTTGATGCATTTCCCAAAACAATGGATAAAAATTACTTTAATTTTACATATATTTTGGCTAACTTAATCACAACTGCAATTACTGTAATGTAGAGGTGCATTATTATATTCGGTAATATTGCAGCAAATACTATATACAGAACTAACATTTTATTTCACTTAACACATACTACTCTCTATATATCTAATTAAATAGATACAAATCATAATTATTTCTCATTTTACTGTATGCTCCTCCATGGCCCTCCACCCAACTCACAAATAAATTCACAGAGATTTATTTTTACTCATGAATACCCTCAGCTTGGCTTGTTTCTAGCCAGCTATACTTAAATTATTCTGTTTATCTTTTGCTTCTGGACTTTTACCTTTCTGTTTTCTATATTCTTTTATTTCCTTCTTACTCCATGGTTTTTGTGTGGTTTGGTGGCTGGCCCCTAGTATCCTCCTCTCCTCCTCATTCTTTTACTATTCCCCTTATCTCTTTTTTTCTCCTATTTATTCTCTCTGCCTAGAAGCTCTGTCTATTCCTCTCTCCTGTTTAACTTTTTTTATTTTTATATTTTATATAATTAATAAAACAGTGCTTGTATAAAAATTCACACAAAGTTGCTAGAGATCATACAATTTCCAAAAATGTCCTGGGCTTGTGTTACATTCAGTTTTCTAAGGGTGCACTCAGATCAATGGTAACAGGCAGACGGG
The DNA here is from genome assembly GCF_037038515.1 of Microtus pennsylvanicus. Taxonomy (NCBI): domain Eukaryota; kingdom Metazoa; phylum Chordata; class Mammalia; order Rodentia; family Cricetidae; genus Microtus; species Microtus pennsylvanicus. The sequence continues at coordinate 22,483,530 of NC_134584.1, forward strand.
ATGTGGTGTCTCGTTCTCTTTGGTAAAACTGTCCGCATTATTGACTCCTCACAGTAGAAACCTGACATCCACTCTGTGCAGGGTCTGCTCATGTTGGGATGTCAGACATTAAGGCTGGATCTACAAGAGGCAAGGACTTCCCACAGCAGTACCAGGTCCTGGGCCCTGACCCCCACTTCAGAATGACCCAGTGACTTCCAACCAGGAGTCCCCAGGAACCTCCCAGTCAGGCAAGAAGCAATCTCTGGGGGAATGGTAGAAACAGGATATCTCTCCAAGAACCCAAGAGGCCGGCCACACTGTGGTGTGATCAGGCCAAATCCAGTCACCACGAAGTAGATCCCATTGGTCGGTTGATGATTGCTGCTGATATAAACCCCTCACCCCCTAACTTAAAAGGAAAGGAAGGCTTGGGGCTCAACACTGAAGGGGAAGGGCACTGAGCGCTAATGACACTAGACAGTTTATTCCCTAACAAACATTTGTCATCATACAGACACGGCCACATGAACTTAGAGCAGGATTCGAACACTATACATTCATGACTATCTTCATGCATTCTTTAACAGCTTCCTAACAAAGAAAAGCAAGATGTCTACCACCCACTGACACACTACCTTACTCAACGTCAGAATGTCTGTGCTAATCTTTAGTCCTCTGTATATAAGGCAGAAAGAATCCAAAACACAAACGAAGAGTTAGATGGGGAAGATGGGGAACAAGGAAAGCAGTCGCCAACAGATTTCATGAAACCCATTAAATTCTGAAAAAATAAGTATTTAATATTTATATTGCTTCATGACAAAAAAACCCATACATCTTTTTATCACACCAAAAAATACTTTAGGCAGGCTTCATTGAGTTAAACAAATGCAATTTAAAAGAATGCAACACATCATTGCAACATTAAACAAAAATTTGACAGCACAAATGAGTGTTATACATCTTAAACTAATACTCTACAACAGTTAATGATATAAATTAATGTTCAGTTAGTTGAAGTACTTGCATATTTTATGTCCCCAAAAGACTCAGAACTTACTTTTCTTTAATACTAGATTTAAGTATTTTGTCACTGAAGCTCTTCTTCCTAGATAACACTAGCTTATTTCAAAATAATCAAAACAAAAGGAAAATCAGAATAATCGACTTCTTGTCTGCTTGACACACAAACACGTTACTATTAAAACTTATCCCTTCCATTTCTGATTATCCCAAAGATCTCATAAATAATACCATATCTCATATTTTAAAAAAAATCTACATTCCAACTTTTGTAAATTTTACAGGCTTTCAAAATTCAAGGGCTTTAAAAATTCAATCTCTTTAAATATCAAATATCTCTTAACTGTGTGCTCCTTTATAATAAATAATAAGTTATCTACTTTCTTACTTCAAGAAAGATGAATCAGGGTACTATCTTAGTCACACCTAAGCAAGACCAAAACTACCTAGTGTAAAATATTTAGTGTTTACATCTGGGACCCACTAAAGGTTCCCCGAGCTGCAATTGGATGCCCATTTTTCAGGCACATGCAATGTGTGTGTGTGTGTGTGTGTGTGTGTGTGTGTGTCTGTGTGTGTGTTAGTATCAATCCAGCTCTGCTGTCCATGGTGGCCAACCTATATTGATGAAAAGTTGATAGTGATGGGATTTCTTGAATCTAGGTTGTCCTTTAAAAAATTAACCTCTGCTGAGCAATTTTTAGGGAACATGACCCTGTCACATGGTATCAAGATTTAATTTCTCATACTTACCCCTTTGAACATTGGGCATCTTCTAAAACCAAAATTGAACTTTCATGAATGGCCTCTCACATTGTCCAGCTCACTTGCTCGCCATACTCTCAAATCAAATACCAATGCCTTTATTCCTTCAAATCTAGTATCAGTGGAGAAACTCCTAATTACTACTAAGTTTGGCTGCTAGTATAAGGTACTTCCTTTGCCTCCTCTATAACACAGCTTCTATGTGTTTGTTGTTCCTGTTCCTGAAGAAATCTCTTAATTATATGTTCTTAAAAACTCAGCAATGGGCCGGAACACCGGGCGGCGGAACGCGGCCGGAACACCGGGCGGCGGAACGCGGCCGGAACACCGGGCGGCGGAACGCGGCCGGAACACCGGGCGGCGGAACGCGGCCGGAACACCGGGCGGCGGAACGCGGCCGGAACACCGGGCGGCGGAACGCGGCCGGAACACCGGGCGGCGGAACGCGGCCGGAACACCGGGCGGCGGAACGCGGCCGGAACACCGGGCGGCGGAACGCGGCCGGAACACCGGGCGGCGGAACGCGGCCGGAACACCGGGCGGCGGAACGCGGCCGGAACACCGGGCGGCGGAACGCGGCCGGAACACCGGGCGGCGGAACGCGGCCGGAACACCGGGCGGCGGAACGCGGCCGGAACACCGGGCGGCGGAACGCGGCCGGAACACCGGGCGGCGGAACGCGGCCGGAACACCGGGCGGCGGAACGCGGCCGGAACACCGGGCGGCGGAACGCGGCCGGAACACCGGGCGGCGGAACGCGGCCGGAACACCGGGCGGCGGAACGCGGCCGGAACACCGGGCGGCGGAACGCGGCCGGAACACCGGGCGGCGGAACGCGGCCGGAACACCGGGCGGCGGAACGCGGCCGGAACACCGGGCGGCGGAACGCGGCCGGAACACCGGGCGGCGGAACGCGGCCGGAACACCGGGCGGCGGAACGCGGCCGGAACACCGGGCGGCGGAACGCGGCCGGAACACCGGGCGGCGGAACGCGGCCGGAACACCGGGCGGCGGAACGCGGCCGGAACACCGGGCGGCGGAACGCGGCCGGAACACCGGGCGGCGGAACGCGGCCGGAACACCGGGCGGCGGAACGCGGCCGGAGGACGCCCAGCACAGCCGGCGGGGACCCACTGGGACCAGAGCGGCAGCAGAGGACACAGGCTGCTGGCGGCGGGAACCGTCCCAGCAGCAGAAGCAGGCTGCAGGGACCGCGCGCAACACCAAGAACAGATCGCCCCACTACAATTAAACCAGAGAGGTAGGCCTTCGGTTGGGGAGGTCCGTGGCAAAGGAGGAGCCGGGTCCTATTCCTGAAGACCTTTCTGAGGGGTGAGAGGGATCTTGGCCCCCCCCCGGCAGGAACCAGGAAACAGAGCAAGGGCATTTTGTAAGAGGAGCCCCTGGCCAGCAGGGGAACCTGAACCAGTTTTAAAAGACCCCTTAGATAGCATCGATAGGAGGAGATGGGCAGGCGCCAAGGAAAGAATTCACCCAATAATCTGAAAAACAACATGAAAACACCAGAACCCAACGATCTTACAACAGAAGGTCTCCAACACCATAACACAGAAGAAGTGGAAAAAATTGACTTTATGAAAGCTGTAGAGTCCCTTAAACAACATGTGAAAAATGCCCTTATAGAAATGGATGAGAAGTATAACCAAAAATTTGAAGAAATGAGTAAATACGTACATAATACCCTGGGAAACCAAGAAAGAACGATCAAACAGGTAATGGAAACAGTTCAAGAATTGAAAACTGAAATGGAAGCAAGGAAGAAAACACAAACTGAGGACCAGCTGGATATGGAAAATCTAGGTCAACGAGCAGAGCCTACAGAAACAAGCATAATCAATAGAATACAAGAAATAGAAGAAAGAATCTCAGATTCTGAGGACAACATAGAGAAAATAAAAGCTCTGATCAAAGAAAACTGCAAAGCCAACAAATTCTCATCACAAAACATTCAGGAAATATGGGACACAATAAAAAGACCAAATCTAAGAATAATAGGAATAGAAGAAGGAGAAGAGTCACAGCTCAAAGGCCCAGAAAATATTTTGAACAAAATTATGGAAGAAAACTTTCCCAACATAAAGAAAGATATTCCTTTGAATATTCAAGAAGCATATAGAACACCAAACAGACTGGATCAAAGGAAAACATCTCCTCGCCATATAATAATCAAAACACAAAATATACAGGTTAAAGAAAGAATACTAAGAGCTGCAAAGGAAAAAGGCCAAGTAACTTATAAAGGTAAACCGATCAGACTTACACCTGATTTCTCTATGGAAACAATGAAAGCCAGAAGGTCCTGGATAGAAGTACTGCAGAAGCTAAGAGACCATGGATGCAAGCCCAGACTACTATACCCAGCCAAGCTTTCGTTCACTATAAATGGAGAAATCAAGACATTCCAGGATAAAAACAAATTTAAACAATATGTAGCCACGAATCCAGCCCTACAGAAAGTAATAGAAGGAAAATCGCAACCCAAGGAATCCAACATTGCCAACACTGCTTACAATAACTCAGGCATCTAGCGACCCTTCACTAGCACAACTCAAAGAAGGGAGACACACAAATTCTTCTTCCAAAAACAATAAGAATATCTGGCGTAAACAACCACTGGTCATTAATATCACTTAATATTAATGGTCTCAATTCACCTATAAAAAGGCACAGGCTAAGAGATTGGATACGAAAACAGGATCCAACATTCTGCTGTTTGCAAGAAACACATCACAACCACAAAGACAGGCATCTACTCAGAGTAAAGGGCTGGGAAAAGATCTTTCAAGCAAATGGTCCTAAGAAAAAAGCAGGTGTGGCCATATTAATTTCTAACAAAACTGACTTCAAACTAAAATCAATCCGAAGAGATTGAGATGGACACTTTATATTCATAACAGGAACAATTGGTCAGGATGAAGTCTCAATCCTGAATATTTACGCCCCTAATATAAAAGCACCCACGTATGTAAAAGAAATATTACTAAAACTCAAGGCAGACATCAAACCACACACACTAGTAGTAGGAGACTTCAATACACCTCTCTCAGCAATGGACAGGTCAATCAGACAGAAACCTAATAGAGAAGTAAGAGAACTACTGGAGGTAATGAAGCAAATGGACTTAACAGACATCTATAGAACATTCCACCCAAATAGGAAAGAATATACCTTCTTCTCTGCAGCCCATGGAACCTTCTCGAAAATTGACCACATACTCGGAAACAAAGGAAACCTCCACAGATACAAAAAAATATCAGTGTCCACCTGTGTCTTATCAGATCACCACGGATTAAAGTTAGAATTCAACAACAATCCTACCTCCAGAAAGCCGACAAACTCATGGAAACTGAACAGTCAACTACTGAACCACACCTGGGTCAAGGAAGAAATCAAGAAAGAAATTAAAGTCTTCCTTGAATTTAATGAAAATAAAGGGACAACATACTCAAACCTATGGGACACAATGAAAGCAGTGCTAAGAGGAAAGTTCATAGCACTAAGTGCCCACTTAAAGAAAACAGAGAAAGCATACATCGGAGACTTAACAGCACACCTGAAAGCTTTAGAAAAAAAAGAAGCAGATGCGCCCAGGAGGAGTAGAAGACTGGAAATAATCAAACTGAGGGCGGAAATCAACAAAATAGAAACGCAGAAAACAGTCCAAAGAATCAATGAAACAAAAAGTTGGTTCTTGGAGAAAATCAACAAGATCGACAAACCCCTATCCAAACTAATTAAACGACAGAGAGAGAACACGCAAATAAATAAGATCAGAAATGAAAAGGGGGACATAACCACAGACACAGAGGAAATTCAGAGACTCATTAGATCTTACTACAAAAGCCTGTATGCCACAAAACTAGAAAATGCAAAAGAAATGGACATTTTTTTAGATAAGTACCACATACCAAAGCTAAACCAAGACCAGGTGAACGATCTAAATAGACCTGTTAGTCGCGAAGAGCTAGAAACCGTTATCAAAAATCTACCTTCCAAAAAAAGCCCAGGACCAGATGGTTTCAATGCAGAATTCTACCAGAACTTCCAAGAAGAGCTAATACCTATACTCCTTAATGTATTTCACAATATAGAAACAGAAGAGTCATTGCCAAATTCCTTTTATGAAGCTACAGTTACCCTGATACCAAAACCACACAAAGACCCAACCAAGAAAGAAAATTACAGGCCGATCTCACTCATGAATATCGATGCAAAAATTCTCAATAAAATACTGGCAAACCGAATCCAAGAACACATTAGAAAAATTATCCATTATGATCAAGTAGGCTTCATCCCAGAGATGCAGGGCTGGTTCAACATACGCAAATCTATCAATGTAATCCACCATATAAATAAACTGAAAGAAAAAAACCATATGATCATTTCATTAGATGCTGAAAAAGCATTTGACAAAATTCAACACCCCTTTATGATAAAAGTCTTGGAGAGATTAGGGATACAAGGGTCATACCTAAATATAATAAAAGCTATTTACAGCAAGCCGTCAGCTAACATTAAATTAAATGGAGAAAAACTCAAAGCCATCCCACTAAAATCAGGAACACGACAAGGCTGTCCACTCTCTCCATACCTCTTCAATATAGTGCTTGAAGTTCTAGCAATAGCAATAAGACAACATAAAGGGATCAAGGGGATTCGTATCGGAAAAGAAGAAGTTAAGCTCTCGTTATTTGCAGATGATATGATAGTATACATAAGCGACCCCAAAAACTCTACCAAAGAACTCCTACAGCTGATAAACACCTTTAGTAATGTGGCAGGATACAAGATCAACTCCAAAAAATCAGTGGCCTTCCTATACACTAAGGATAAGGAAACAGAGAGGGAAATTAGAGAAGCATCACCTTTCACGATAGCCACAAATAGCATAAAATATCTTGGGGTAACTCTGACCAAGGATGTGAAAGATCTATTTGACAAGAACTTTAAGTCTTTGAAGAAAGAAATTGAAGAGGACACCAGAAAATGGAAAGATCTTCCTTGCTCCTGGATTGGGAGGATCAACATAGTAAAAATGGCAATTCTACCAAAAGCAATCTATAGATTCAATGCAATCCCCATCAAAATCCCATCAAAATTCTTCACAGATCTGGAGAAGACAATAATCAACTTTATATGGAAAAACAAAAAACCCAGGATAGCCAAAACAATCTTATACAACAAAGGATCGTCTGGAGGCATTACCATCCCTGACTTCAAACTCTACTACAGAGCTACAGTATTGAAAACAGCTTGGTATTGGCATAAAAACAGAGAAGTCGACCAATGGAATCGAATAGAACACCCTGACATTAACCCACAAACCTATGAACACCTGATTTTCGATAAAGGAGCTAAAAGTATACAATGGAAAACAGAGAGCATCTTCAACAAATTGTGCTGGCAAGACTGGATGTCAACCTGTAGAAGAATGAAAATAGATCCATATCTATCACCATGCACAAAACTCAAGTCCAAATGGATTAAAGACCTCAATATCAGTTTGAACACAGTGAACCTGATAGAAGAGAAAATGGGAAGTACTCTACAACACATGGGCACAGGAGACCACTTCTTATGTATAACCCCAGCAGCACAGACATTAAGGACCTCATTGAATAAATGGGACCTCCTGAGACTGAGAAGCTTCTGTAAAGCAAAGGACACTGTCACTAAGACACAAAGGCAACCCACCAACTGGGAGAAGATCTTCACCAACCCCGCAACTGACAAAGGTCTGATCTCCAAAATATATAAAGAACTCAAGAAACTAGACCGTAAAAGGCTAATCAACCCAATTATAAAATGGGGCACTGAGCTGAACAGAGAATTCTCAACAGAAGAACTTCAAATGGCCAAAAGACACTTAAGGGCATGCTCAACTTCCTTAGCTATCAGGGAAATGCAAATCAAGACAACTTTAAGATACCATCTTACACCTGTCAGAATGGCTAAAATCAAAAATACCAATGATAGCCTTTGTTGGAGAGGTTGTGGAGAAAGGGGTACACTCATCCATTGCTGGTGGGAATGCAAACTTGTGCAACCACTTTGGAAAGCAGTGTTTCGGTTTCTCAGGAAATTCGGGATCAACTTACCCTTGGACCCAGCAATACCACTCTTGGGAATATACCCAAGAGAGGCCTTATCATACAACAAAAGTATATGCTCTACAATGTTCATAGCAGCATTGTTTGTGATAGCCAGAACCTGGAAACAACCTAGATGCCCTTCAATGGAAGAATGGATGAAGAAAGTATGGAATTTATACATATTAGAGTACTACTCAGCAATAAAAAACAAGGACTTCATGAATTTTGCATACAAATGGATGGAAATAGAAAACACTATCCTGAGTGAGGTAAGCCAGACCCAAAAAGAGGAACATGGGATGTACTCACTCATATTTGGTTTCTAGCCATAAACCAAGGACATTGAGTCTATAATTAGTGATCCTAGAGAAGCTAAATAAGGAGAACCCAAAGAAAAACATATAGGCATCCTCCTGAATATTAACCTTCAGCAAGCGATGAAAGGAGACAGAGACAGAGACCCAAATTGGAGCACAGGACTGAAATCTCAAGGTCCAAATCAGGAGCAGAAGGAGAGAGAGCACGAGCATGGAACTCAGGACCGCGAGGGGTGCACCCACACACTGAAACAATGGGGATGTTCTATTGGGAACTCACCAAGGCCAGCTGGCCTGGGTCTGGAAAAGCCTGGGATAAAACTGGACTCTCTGAACATAGCGGACAATGAGGACTACTGAGAACTCAAGAACAATGGCAATGGGTTTCTGATCCTACTGCACGCACTGGCTTTGTGGGAGCCTAGGCAGGTTGGATGCTCAACTTACTAGACCTGGATGGAGGTGGGGGTTCCTTGGACTTCCCACAGGACAGGGAACCCTGTTTGCTTTTCGGGCTGGGGGGAGACTTAATTGGGGGAGGGGGAGGGAAATGGGAGGCGGCGGCGGGGAAGAGACAGAAATCTTTAATAAATAAATAAATTAATTAATTAAAAAAAAAAACTCAGCAATGTATTCTGTCTCTATTTTCTTCCTTAATGACTATGAGTCTTCCTGGTGGTTCAGCTTAATAATGAGTCTCTCTATGAGCTGCTGTCTATTGGGGGGGGGGGAGTTTCTCTGATTAATGCTGAGAGCAATTCAGGAGGATTGTTATTAAATATGTCAAAGGTAATTTGACAGCAGGGCCTTTTACAAAATAAAAATAGTGAACTCTGACATAGAGCACATGAACTTATCAATACCAGGAAATAAATACCCTCCTGTAGATAAGGCTAAAATCCAATCAGAAAGTGATTAGTGAAGTACTGACAGTCACAGAAATATAGCAACATTGTGTACTTTATGTCCAGCAGGTGAATTTCAGTGTGCCATGTACTGTACAGGTGAAAGCAAGTGTCACTTTAGTATTTCTGAATGCCATTGTACTTGGCTTCAGTAAGGCAGCATCTCCTAATTTTACCAATTCTCTTTGTCAGCTGCTTGACTCTGATGAAATCTGATTTCTACCAGTTCAACAGCTATATGACCTTTCTTTGCTCCTGTTTACATTATATTTAATAATAATGAAATCTTGGCTGAGATTTTCTTTTTTCTTCTGCATGTCTCTCATTGTAGAGGACATATGTAGAGGAGAAAAACTAATCTGGTACAAGCTGGATAAGGCAAGTATGACCTGTATATTTCAGTATTTAACATTCTCAAAGGGAACAACCTTGTTTGCTTTAGAATATAATGACAACCATCATATTTTATCTTATGAATATTCAAAACTTTATTGTTGGAAGCAAATTACTATGGTAATATTTTGACAGCAAGCATCAGATGGACTATTAATTAGTCAAATTAAATGATTCATATTTAATAAGAAACTTTGTTGAAAGAAAAGATAAAATGTGAGGTTCAATTGCATCTTAGAAATAAAATACTGCACATATTTACTGTTTCTCTAAAAACAGAAATTAATTTCTTTAATTTTATCAAAATTAATATTAAAGTAGAGAAATTTCATACTTTCTGAAGTGACCTACAATGAACAGGGAACAACACAAAAAGAGCAGGTGAAGGAACATAAGAGTTGTAAGGGTGCTGTGAAATTATATCTTCTGCACAAGATATGCCATTGTACTATTAAACTCATGGGAGCTGTGGTTTTATGGACAAGATATCCACATGATGAAGACAGACAAAATCCTATCATGAATCTGTCTTCTAGCATGAGCAGGATCGTAATGCTGCATCCTTATTGGAAGAACTATTGTCATCAAACCCTGAAATACATCAACTGTTTATTATTTCATTAAGCAAAACTACTAAGTTAACAGAAGAATAAAGTTTTTGATAAAAAGCAAAAGATTAAAGAAATTCATCACTATAATTCCAGACTACTGAGTGTACTAAAGGAATTGCTTCAATATGAACAGAAGAACTAGAGAGATCACAACTAAAAGAGATAAAAAATATTGAACAGGTTGAATAGATAAGAGAAACAGAAAAAAATCCATAGAATGACAGGAATTAGTACACGCCCATCAATAATAACTCTGAATATTAATAGTTTCAATTATCTTACACAGAAAAACAGACTAGCAAATTGGAATAGAAAACACGATCTATATTTCAGCTGATTCTAAGAAACACGCTTCATCATTGAATGTAGACAACTCATTAGTGTAAAGAGAAGAAAAAATGTATCACATGATAATGGAAGTAATAAATAGGCAGTTGTGCTTATTCTAATCTGTGATAAAATAGATTTCAAACCAGAGTCAAAAGAAGAGAGAAACTTCATATGTATAAAACAAAAAAATTTGTCAAGAGAATAAGACAGTTGTAAACATATATATATATATATATATATATATATATATATATATATATGTATGTATATACCAACACTCTAGTGACTCATATTATATAACATGACATAGGATAAAAAATGATATTAATAATAATAATAATAATAATAATAAAGCTGTGAGACAGCAACAGAATGATATTGGGTGATGTCAATACTTGACTGTAAGACTACATTGCTATAGTCCCCATCATTTAAAAAAAACAAACAGGTGAACCAGGATCTATCCCTGGTGCATGAGATAGGTTGTTGGAGCCCATTTACTATGACAAGATGCCTTGCTTAGCCTTAATGATAGGGAATGGGGCTTGGTCCTGTTCCAAATTAAGGTGCCAGATTTTATTGACTTCTCAATGGGAGCTCTTACCCATTGGTAGGGGGCATGGAGAGTGGGTTAGGGATGATGTTAGTGGGGCAGGAAGAGGGGTGGGAGGGGAAACTGTGGTTGGAATGTAAAATGAAATTTAAAATAATAAAAAAATAAGCTTTACATTAGAATATGGACAAATGCCACTCTCACACATCTAAAGTATTCATCCCTAGTGTCTTTTTTTTAAGGTGCTGGAAGTTGCTTTTTATACTACTGAAGAAAAGAAGGAATAATGACTGGGCATCCTGAGATCTACAACAATGGTTTGCCAAGCAATGCAGGACTGTTGATACAATAGTGACACAAGTTTCATGGGAGCAGTCACCTACCCTTTGATTGGATTTTAATCTTGCTTTACATATTGAAACCAATGACCATTATGAGGAACAAAAATCTGTTGTTTACAAGTATGTAATAATACTCTATATATTAATTAAAGAATGAATAATCATATGATAATTAAACAATTGAGAAGTTAAAAAAACTGAGAAAAAGATAGTTAGCATATGGTTAGAGACATTAAAGAATAGAGGGGTAAGGTGAGGTTAATCAGTTGGTACTAAGTCATAACTGAAATAATCAATAATTTCTTCTATGTTATTATACATAGAACAATGATTATATTCATAATTTATAAAGTTAAAAAATGTTTTTAATATTTCTATTATGGAGAAAAGATAAATATTTGAAGTAGATGTGCTTATCTTGATTTAAACATTACTGTATAATGTATTGAAAGATGACATGAAATCTTAAAGTATTTAGTGTTGTTTATTTATCAGCTAAAAATAAATTCATATTAAATAAAACAAAGAAAGGAAATAGGTAGAAATATATTTTCAGGAGAGAGGTCAGAGAAAAATGTCTCCTTCCAGCAGAGATATAGATGGTATAGTAGATAAATACTATAGAGATACAAATAGATAATATAAAATATATAAATATATATATAAATACATAGAGATACAAATAGCTAAATATGCAATCAATGGTGTTACTAGCCTATTAAATATTTGTATTTTTATTCACTAACAGACTACTAACATACAAAAGATATTGCTTTATGAGAATAATAAATCAACAAAATGCTTTCCTGTAATCAATATATAAAAATATAGACATATATAGATATTAGCATGCACTGGTATGTATTAACAATGTGTACTCAATATTTCTACCAGACCACTGACTCCAGAATGACATCCATAATATAATTTGTAAGAGGTTGTCCATCAAAAATAAATAAACAAATTAACAAGCACATATTACACTTACCTTTCAAAGGGAAAAGTATTTACCAATGTTGACATTTTTGTAAAAATTCCACTCTACCTTTATCCAGTTGTATGTGACTTATAAGATTCATATATTTGATTTTTAGTTTAAAGATTTAAAATTTTAACAGTATTTAGTCATTAAATATGAGCCTATATTTGTGTGTGCATACATATGCAGTGCACATGCATCATGTTACACTTAGGAAAGCTGAAGGAAAACTTTCAGGGGTCAGGTTTTTACTTTATCTTACAGAAAGGAAAGATCACACTCAGGTGGGCAGATTTGGCCATAAATGATTTTACCCAATGATCTATGTCATTGACCCTAGAAAATATTTATAGTTTTAAGTGGAAGCAGATTAAAGCAAGATTATTAAATCTGAAAAAAACATGGTTCAGAAACATTTCTATTGAAGTACTAATAGAAGAGGAGAATCTTGGAATTATTTGCAATTGCTACTCAATGTTGTTACCACAATGCTATAAAAAAGTTTGTTAGTTTTCCATGAAGACTAAATTTTGACTGCCATGTCTTTAATAATTTGATTGAACTCATGACCAGAAAAGTAATTTAAATCATTTATCATAAAATCTAGGCTCTTGGATATTACATCATAAAATATATATTTTTCTCTTATAATAACATTTTATACATAAAACTTAGACAAATTTTGATGAAATATATTTGAATTGCAAATCACTAATCATAAATTTATCATTAGAGACTTTAACAGTGCTTTTTGTTATTTGCTCTTTTTAAAAAAATCCTGCTTTTATTTTAAATAAAATTTGTTGATGGTTTCTGTCTTTGTCAGAAGAAATTATAACTTTTATAGTTTTAACAATGCAAGGTATAATTACATAGGCTCAAAATAAACACATTTCTATAGAGTAAATAGTGAAATTTACATCTCAAATAAAATCTGTTGTCAGCAATTATGAATTTATCCCATCTTATCAGCACAAATACAATGTGTGCCGTATTCCTGAGCCATGAGGAACAGAATTCTAAAATTTGCTTCCATGTCCTTAAAGCCGAGTTTATAAACTTTATTATGTCAAAATCTTCTCTGCTCTTCTATGAGAAACAACTGATTTACTAGATGCTCTGATTTTTTCCCAAACAACATTATTACTGTTTAATAACCATTCAGAACTACATGATTACTAATAATCATAACTGGAATCAATAGATATTATTTAAATATAGTATGTACATTTACAATGTATTATTTCCAACTTTTGAAGTAAAGTTAATATGCTTTTTGTTTAACTGTCTCTTGTTCTTTCACCAACCCCGCAACTGACAAAGGTCTGATCTCCAAAATATATAAAGAACTCAAGAAACTAGACCATAAAAGGCTAATCAACCCAATTATAAAATGGGGCACTGAAATGAACAGAGAATTCTCAACAGAAGAAGTTCAAATAGCCATAAGACACTTAAGATCATGCTCAACTTCCTTAGCGATCAGGGAAATGCAAATCAAGACAACTTTAAGATACCATGTTACACCTGTCAGAATGGCTAGAATCAAAAACACCAATGATAGCCTTTGCTGGAGAGGTTGTGGAGAAAGGGGTACACTTATCCATTGCTGGTGGGAATGCAATCTTGTGCAACCACTTTGGAAAGCAGTGTGGCTGTTTCTCAGGAAATTCGGGATCAACCTACCCCTGGACCCAGCAATACCACTCTTGGGAATATACCCAAGAGATGCCCTATCATACAACAAAAGTATATGCTCAACTATGTTCATAGCAGCATTGTTTGTAATAGCCAGAACCTGGAAACAACCTAGATGCCCTTCAATGGAAGAATGGATGAAGAAAGTATGGAATGTATACATATTAGAGTACTACTCAGCAGTAAAAAACAATGACTTCTTGAATTTCGCATACAAATGGATGGAAATAGAAAACACTATCCTGAGTGAGGTAACCCAGACCCAAGAAGATGAACATGGGATGTACTCACTCATATTTGGTTTCTATCCATAAATAAAGGACATTGAGCCTATAATTAGTGATCCTAGAGAAGCTAAATAAGAAGGTGAACCCAAAGAAAAACATATAGGCATCCTCCTGAATACTAACCTTCATCAGGCGATGAAAGGAGACAGAGACAGAGACCCACATTGGAGCACCGGACTGAAATCTCAAGGTCCAAATCAGGAGCAGAAGGAGAGAGAGTACGAGCAAGGCACTCAGGACCGCGAAGGGTGCACCCACACACTGAGACAATGGGGATGTTCTATCAGGAACTCACCAAGGCCAGCTGGCCTGGATCTGAAAAGGCCTGGGTTAAAACCAGACTCGCTGAACATAACAGACAATGAGGACTACTGAGAACTCAAGAACAATAGCAATGGGTTTTTGATCCTACTGTACGTACTGGCTTTGTGGGAGCCTAGGCAGTTTGGATGCTCACCTTACTATACCTGAATGGAGGCGGGTGGTCCTTGGACTTCCCACAGGTCAGGGAACCTTGATTGCTTTTTGGGCTGACAAGGGAGGGGGACTTGATTGGGGGAGGGGAGGGAAATGGGAGGTGGTGGCGGGGAGGGGGCAGAAATATTTAATAAATAAATAAAAAATTAAAAAAAGAAAACAAAAGAGCTATCTTTATATAGAGGGAGCCATTATTGGGTTAGGAAGAAACATAGTGCTATGGAAGTTCCTAGAAATCTACAAAGATGACCCCAGCTAAGACTATTATCAATATTGGGGAAGGTGCCTGAAAGGGCCTTCCCATTTAAACAGATCAATAACTACCATAATTTTTATCATAGAACCTAAATCCAATCACCAATGGAAGAACTTTCAGTGACCCAAAGTCAAGCACTGAACTGAACTTCTAGAGTTCTGTTAAGAGAAGTATGAGAGATAATATGAGCAAGGGGTGGGTGTTCAAGGTTAAAATGGAGAAAACCAAAGAGATGGCTGACCATAGCTAGTGGGAGCTCATAGGGGATCTTGACCAAAAGCTGGGGAACCTGCATGGGATCAAACCAGATCTTCTGAATGTGGATGGCAGTTTGGTGATTCAATCTGTTAAGGTGGATGCGGGGAGTGGAAACAAGACCTGTGCCAGGTGTATGAACTGGCTTTTTCAAACCCATTCCCTATGGAGGAATACCTTGCTCAGTGTTAATATAGGGGAGGGACTTGGCACTATCTCAGTTTTGTATGCCAGGCTTTGCTGGTTCTCCAAGGAAGGCCTTACCCTTTTTGATGCGTGAATAAAAGGTGGGAAAGCGGTATGTGGAGGCAGGAGAAGGGGCGGGAGAAAGAGAAGGAATTGGCAAAAAATAGAACAAAGTGTGAACACAAAAAAGAAAACAACTGAAAATTGTTTCACTGATCAGCCTTGGAGGACTTCTCCCTATGCTAACAAGTTATGATGGAACCAAATTTGACTTTGGGGCCTGTAAGATGCCTCTTCAGGCATTTTCTGGTGGCAAAGGGTTACCACCTTTGCCTGTCTTATGTTGATCTGCATTAAACAGTCAAATGCTGGTCTTTGGTACTACTGCAGGTTTCAGGAGGTTGAAAACTACTATTTGGATTTTCTCTAGATAAAAACAAAACAAAAAGACGAAACATTGTCTCTAGGAATGCCTTGCCTACATTTTTTTTTCAGATGATCTTGTTTACCAGAATAAAACATCTGATCACTAGATTTTTCTTAAAATTTTTGAAAATCACATCTCCTAATCTACTATCATCATGTGTCAGATACAATGTCAGCAATACTTTGGATTATTTGTTCTCTCACTGCTTATCTTGCCTTTAAATGCCTAATCACTTTTTTACATTCTGAATTAGTATTTTCAAAACCCAGATATTCAATTAATATTCATCTAGCTTCTGTATCTGATATCATTCTATTTACAGTTGAAGTCAATCTTTGTAAGAAATCAGGAAAGGCTTATTTGGACCTTGTAAAATTTTAGTAAATGATTCAATTCTCTTTTATAATTAAACCCTGTTCCAAGCATTCAAAGTTCCTACACAGCATAGAGCCAAGGTCTGAAAATCAAATGTAACTTAACAGAAAAATAAGAGAACTGACAGATGTCATGAATCAAATGGACTAAACAGATATCTACAGAACATTCCACCCAAACACAAAAGAATGTACCTTCTTCTTAGCACCTCATGGAACCTTCTCTAAAATTGATCACATATTTGGTAACAAAGAAAACCTCCACAGATACAAAAATTGGAGTTATACCCTGTGTCTTTGAGATCACCATGGATTAAAGTTAAAATTTAACAACAATACTACTCTCAAAAAGCCTACAAACTCATAGAAATTGAAGTCAACTACTGAACCACCCCTAGATCAAGGAACAAATAAAGAAAGAAATTTAAGTCTTCCTTGAATTCAACGAAAATGAAGGCACAACGTATCCAAACCTATGGCACACTATGAAAGCAGTACTAAGAGAAAAGTCCATAACACTAAGTGCCCACATAAAGAAAATGGAGAAAGCTCACATTAGAGACTTAACAGCACACCTGAAAGCTCTAGAACAAAAAGAAGCAGACTCACCCAGGATGAGTGGAAGACAGGAAATAATCAAGTTGAGGACTGAAATCAACAAAATAGAAACAAAGATAACAATACGAAGAATTAATGAAACAAAGAGCTGATTCTTTGAGAAAATTAACAAGATAGACAAACCCTTATGCAAACTAATCAAAAGGCAGAGACAGAATATCCAAATTAACAAAATCAGAAATGAAAAGGGGGATATAACAACAGAAATTGAGGAAATACAGAGAATTATTATGTCATACTCCAAAACCTGTACCCCACAAAATTGGAAAATGTAAAATAACCAAACAAGTTTTTTAGATAGATACCGTATACTAAAATTAAATCAAGACAAGATGAGCAATTTAAATAGACCTAAAAGTTGCATGGAAATAGAAGCTGTCATTAAAATCTTTCTAACCAAAACAGCTCAGGGTCAAATGATTTTAGTGGAAAATTTTACCAGAACTTCCAAGAGCTAATACCTAAACTCCTCAAAATGCCCGACATAATAGAAACAAAAGGGACAATGTCAAACTTTTTTTTTATGAGGCTACAGTTACCCTGATACAAAATCTACACAAAGACTCAACCAAGAAAGAGAATTACAAACCAATCTCATTCATGAACATGGATGTAAAAATATTCAATAAAATGCTGGCAAAACAAATCCATGAACACATCAAAAAAATAATCCACCATGATGGAGTTGGATTTATCTCAGAGATGCAGGGCTGTTTAAACATATGAAAATCAATTAATGTAGTCCATCATATAAATTAACTGAAAGAAAAAAATGATCATTTCATTAGATACTAAACTGTCTTTTCAAAGCAACATACTGACCTTTACTGTGGAGCTGGTCTTAGAAAATTTCAAAATCATTACCCTACTTTGTTGTCCTATGACCCTAGCTTCCCCTCTCTACTGTGCTTTTCATTATAACAGAGTACCAATATTGCTGTAGCTAAATCTTTTCATTATTGTGTAATAATTCTGTCCCCAATTGTCCAAGAATTTAATATCTGCTTAACAAAGCCATACTATATGCCATGGCTCTTTTCTTAAATCTCTTCTAATCTAGCATTTCTATAGACTCCCAGTTATTTTCTGTATAACCTTCGAGGTGCCCATAATCTGGTGGTTATCTTCTATGGTAACTGGATTAACAAAGATGTTTTTAATAACCTTGGGTCACCCCTCTTCATTTCCGTAGTGCAATGGTGTGGTGGCTTTTGCTCTAAAATCCTCTGTCTTTGTGTGAATATTTCCTTAGTTTCAATTGAAGGTCTTTCTAAGAATTGTGACTTATCAGTCAGCATTTCTTACTTTGACCAATATCAAACCATGATTGTAAGGATCAAACATGAATTACCAAAATGGTAATAATTACAATCAATACTTTGTTAATCTCAGGTAAGTTGATTATTCTTTCATTTAATTTTTTTTTCATATTCCAACCATCTATTATGAAACTATAAGGAGGGGCTAGCCTAGTCTACAAGAACTAGTTCCAGGTCAGGCTCAAGAGCAACAGAGAAATCCTATCTCAAAAAACAAAACAAATTAAACAAAAAATAAATGAGTATAATTTTGTTTTCCACATGGAGATTATTTAAATTGTACTCTCAATTGTATATTTTAATAAAATATTTATCTTTAGCAATTTTCATTAATTTATATGAAACAAAATCATCTAAGTAAATATAATTATTTTTATTAAAGGCACACTTGATTTGGTTGTAGGGCTATTTAGATTTAAATGGCACAATCAGGGTAAAGTCAGTCTGGAAGGAATTTGGTCTAATTGAACTCCAATTATTTGATTTGCTGTGATTCACATGATGTGTGCTTGCTAATAGACACAGATGTTTGCCAAGCAAATAGGAAGATGCTACAAGCCATGGGTGGATGATATCTGCAGTCTCAGCAGAACTTATTAAGAAATGATAACATATTTTCCCATATTGAAAAATGTTTCAAAAATACTTGTATGCTTCCTCTTTTAATCTACTCCATTAAAGTTTTGCCATGTTAATTCTATAATAGGTATCATATCACAACACATTATCACAATAAGAAAGTAAATTTTGTTTTAAAATATTTGTTCCATTTTATAGTATGTGTAAATCATATGGTATTGTATGTCTTATGAAAAAATATTGATCATATATTATTTTATCATTATCATACTTACTAAGCAGAGGAATTTTATTCTTCTACTGTAAGGATTGAATTCAAATGCAAGATATGGAATTACCCAAGTTGGGAGACATGGTAACAACACTAAATTATAGATTCATGGATCTTTCCAATATTTATAAAGTTCATAAATATTTTGTAATACCTAGAGAAATATAGTTTAAAATTTGTGAGCAAGACGGGAAGGATGGCAGGGCTGAAGGGGGAGCGGGAAGAGAATATGAGGGAAGGGGATGGTTTAATTGGGGGAGGGACAGAGAGGACAGTAAGGAAAGAGATCTCTTGATAGAGAGAGCAATTATGGGGTTAGCAAGAAATCTGGTGCTCGGAAAATTTTCAGGAATCCACAAGGATAGTCCCATCTATAGAGAAGGTGCCCGAACGGACCTTCCCCTGTAATCAGATTGAAGATTACCCTATTAGTAATTATAAAAGCTTCACTCACTAATTAATGGAAGCAGATAAAGAGATCCACAACTAAGCACTGGGCAGAGTTCCCTGAGTCCAGTCTAAGAGAGGGGAGAGAGATTATATGAGCAAAGGAGTCAAGACCATGATGTGGGAACTCCTAGAAACAGCTGATCTGACCAAGTCAGAGCTCACTGATTCTGGACTGACAGCTGAGGAACCTGCATAGGACCTAACTAGACCCTCTGAATGTGGGTGACAGTTCTTTGGCTTGGGCAGTGTGTGGGTCACTGGCAGTGGGGCCAGGATTTATCCCTAGCGCATAAACTGGCTTTTTAGAGAACATTCTATTTGAAGGAATACTTTACTCACCTGTGATTTGGGGTGAGGGATTTTGTTCTGCCTCAACTGGATGTGCCAGACTTTGTTGACTCCCCATGGGAGGCTTTACAGTCTCTCTCTGAGGAGTGGATGGGGAGTAGTGTAGGGGAATGGTGGAGGAGGAAAGTGAGGGAAAAACTGCGGTTGGTATGCAAAATGAAAAAAAGAACATTTAAATAAAACATTTAAAAAATGTAATAATATTTTAAAATGTTTTATTTTATTTATGCATACACTGTGTATGTTTTAGGATCTGTCTGTGTGTTCATGTGTGCATGCATGATGTGTGTGTATGTGTGTGTGTGTTAATCTGTATGAGTGCTTGTCGTACATAGATGCTGTACAAATATTTAGGGAGGAGAAATTTTATATTGTCCAATAGACATAAATTCATCAAAGGAAACATACATCTGAAAATAGCTATAATCCTGAATATATAGTTTTTAATAAAGAAGTAGAAAACTTTAAAAAAAAATTACCCAATGGGGTTGTTGTTGGGAATTGCATTTGGCTCATCTGTGAAACAAATGTGCTCTTAGGAAGTGTGGACTCTTCTAGACCCTTTCAGTATTTTTTAATGAGCAAAATAGTGAGTTTTGATTGTGATAACATTTATCCACATATGTCATATTTTTCTTTTTTTATTAAATTTTTTAATTAAAAATTTCGGCCTCCTCCCCGCCTCCCTTTTCCCTTCCTCTACCCCATCCCCCACACCCCACTCCCCTCCCCGTTTCTCTTTCTCCTCTCTTCCCTCACCCCAACTTACTCATTTTAACTTTCTTGTTCATATACGTGCACTCACCTTATATGCCTTCAAATCTGGACTCTGAACATGAATTGAAATTATAATATATGTCTTTTGAGTCTTTTTAAATCTTTCTTTCTTTTATAGTCCCATAAATTTAGAATAATGGCAAAAGTTCATTTATCTCTACTGATGAATAAATTTCAATGAGTTTATGTAGTTCATTTTCTTTCTTCACCAGTTGGTATACATCTGAATTGATTCAACACAGTGGATGTATCTACTGTGAATAGTGATGCTATAAACAAACATACAGTGAGTGGTTGGTGGCACATAACTTTAATCCATGCTCTACAAAGGCAGAAGTAAGTGAATATTAGGTTCCAGGACAGCCTGGTGTACAGAATGAGTTCCATGTCAGTCAAGTCTAAAATGAATAAATAATTAAATATATACATACATATGAAAATGAACAAACATACATATTTGTGCTTACCTGTGTGATCTTGTGCTTCTGTATTTGTTGTATATTGATTTAGAGTTTCCCTTCCACATATCCAAGAAAACTATAATAAGATAATAGGGTAGTGTTTTTGTTTTTGTTGTTTGAGAAATTTATACCCTGATTATTATAGGACTGGGGTAGTTTGTAATACCACCAGAAGTTTGAAAGATTTTGTTTCCTTTCCCAGTTTTATGCCTGAGATTGTGGTTTTAATTTCTTAATATTATCTCTTATTGAAAACAGATTCTTTCTCATACAATGTATTCTGATTACAGTTTTCCTCCCATTCTTTTAGTTCTTCCCTACTTCCCCTGCTTCTACTCCCCCCAGTTAGTCTTAACCTCTTCTATCATACAGATCAGCTCTTTTTCCACCTCTCATTAGAAAACAAACAAAAAACAAAAACAGGCTTCTAAGAAACAGCAACGAAACATCACAGGATAGCAACTATTCTTATGTTTTTTATGAAGGATCACAATGCCCTGTGAATTTACATTATTGGATAGATGAACATTTTCTCATATATTTTATTGTGGATTTATTCTCTTCTTTTTTTCTGTTTCTTACACTTCCTCTTCTGTTTCTTCTCCTCCTTGTCCACCTCCTCATTCTCCTTCTTGTTTGTTTTACACATTTCTGTGTTAATTATTTCACTTATCAATACAATATATTCTATTAATCCAATATTATTTGTCAAAAATCAGATGGCACTTATGCATGTTTACTTATGGGATCTCTAGCCCATACTAATAGTCAGCTTTTGTTTTATTTTCTTTTATGTTGTTTCTTGTGTTCCCATTAATAACTTTTTTGTTAACATCACAGTAGAATTTGAAATCATGTTTCACAATGTTTCTACTATTGCCTTTTCTACTCAATATTGCTTTGCTTATCAGGATTTTTTTATGTGCTTTTATATAAATTTTACAGTTGTTTCTATTTTTATAGACATATCTATAATTTTTACATGATTTATAGTTGACCTGTACATTCCTCAATTAAAAGTCCATTATAGCAATATTAATTTTGCTGGTGTGTGTAAAACCACATGTAAAGTAATATCTTTAAGTTCTTTGCTCAGTACTCCAGTGTGGGTCTCTGTCTCTATCTCCATCCATCGCCAGATGAAGGTTCTTTATTTAAGGTTAGAAACCAATTATGAGTGAGTACATCCCATGTTCATCTTTTTGGGTCTGGGTTACCTCACTCAGGATAGCATTTTCTATTTCCATCCATTTGCATGCAAAATTTGAGAAGTCATCGTTTTTTACCGCTGAGTAGTACTCTAATGTGTATATATTCCATACTTTCTTCATCCATTCTTCCATTGAAGGACATCTAGGTTGTTTCCAGGTTCTGGCTATTACAAACAATGCTGCTATGAAAATAGTTGAACAAATGCCCTTGTCATATGATCGGGCATCTCTTGGGTATATTCCCAAGAGTGGTATTGCTGGATCCAAGGGTAGGTTGATCCCGAATTTCCTGAGAAACCGAAACACTGCTTTCCAAAGTGGTTGCATAAGATTGCATTCCCACCAGCAATGGATGAGGGAACCCCTTCCTCCACAACCTCTCCAGCAGAGGCTATCATTGAGCTCCCAAAGTCCCAATGAGGAACAGAAGGAGAGAGAAGATGAGCAAGGAAGTCAGGACCAAGAGGGGTGCACCCACCCACTGAGACAGTGGGGCTGATCTATTGGGAGCTCACCAAGGCCAGCTGGACTGTGACTGAAAAAGCAGGGGATAAAACTGGACTCTCTGAATATGGCGGACAATGAGGGCTGATGAGAAGCCGAGGACAATGGCACTGGGTTTTGATCCTACTTCATGTTCTGGCTTCGTGGGAGCCTAGCCAGTTTGAATGTTCACCTTCCTTGACCAGGATGGAGGGGGGAGGACTTTGGACTTTCCACAGGGCAGGGAACCCTGACTGCTCTTCAGACTTGAGAGGGAGGGGGAGAGGAGTGGGGGGAGAGGGAGAGGAGTTGGGGGGGAGGAGTGGGAGGCTGGGAGGAGGCGGAAATTGTTTTTTTTCTCAATAAAAAAAAGAAAAAAAAGTTCTTTGCTCAGATTTCTCGATAATTGAAACATGCTTGATTTTCTTACATTCTATAGTTTATCTTCATGGAAATGAATTATGATTACCATCACCATTTTCTAAGACTAATTTTTAAAAAACTTTGTTGAATTTAGTTTTTTGTTTATTTTGTTTTAAACCTTTACTTTGTTTGTTTGTTTGTTTGCTTATGCTAGAGATTGCTACCAAATGTCTTATTATTCACATTGTGAAAGCCAAATTGCATTGGGTAAACGTTAAGCACTATATTAAGGTATAATGAAATTGAGACAAAGAAACTATAACAAAACTTTAAAGGAGACTACAGCCCTTTAAGAAGGCACTCCGATGAGTAATTACACAGAATCTATGCACGTCTTCTAATTGGTCACCCCTGAAGGAAAATACAGATCTTTCCTACTGGAGGTAATTTTGTAACTTAGAAACAGATAACAAGATATTTAGGAACTTACTCTTTCACTAAAACTAGAATATAAATCTACAATGTTCCTCAATTATTTTGTTTCAAAGGAATAGCTCCCAGGTTCCTTAGAAAAATATTCCTGGGGTGTTAAAAGTCAAGAGGTTTTGGAAACATTTACATCTCAAAGGGAGTAGAGAAAAGATTTACAATGGAAAGCATTTTAAATTAATTACTGTACAAAAAGAATGCTTAGAGGCGAAGAGTCATATAGAAGTCTATCTAAAGTAGGTCAAACTGAGGAGAGTATTAGGTCATCTTGATCAGTCAATAGGCCTAAAAGCACACATAGTTGTGTTCCCTTGGCTCACTACTAAATAGATCTACCTGTCATCTAACTACTTCCCTGGTTCAGGCTGAAAGATTGCCTAGAGTAATACATTCATTTTACCTGGTCACAGAGATACTGAAAGTTAAAGAATCTTTCTGTAAGATTTTTTTTAATTAAATGACAGCTACTGTTATCTCATCAGTACTTAGTATATTTTGTATTTCAGAATAGTTTTTCACCATTTTCTGTTTTTTCTTGCTTCTATAGAATATCAACATGAATGTAGGCTTCCACATAACCAAAATGAGGATTTGAGTCAATTATTTTAATTAATTGAAGAAAAAAATATTCTGATTTCTCAATACAATACTTTATTACTATTTATAATTCTATCTTTTAGCTGACATCTCTTTATAGGAAGATAGTGAAATGTATTGATTTCAGAATAATATTTTAAATGAGGAACTAAAATAATTTATTTCTACTGTTTGTCTTCTAAAAATGTAGATTATAATTTAAAATGTTATAAAATTAATTTCGTATTGATATCATCAGAGGACTTATTGTACAATGCTCTCATAAGATGAAAACATTCAGCACCTCACGTGACTTTACATAAAATGGTCTGGTATATAATTAAGACATGTACCTTCTGTTTCAGATATTCTCTGCATTACTTATGAAGAATTAAATGTAAATATTAAATAAATAACTAATATCATTATATTTGCAATAGTGACAAAACTAAACTTTATATTTCTGTCCAATTTGTAAATTTACTTTTCAGTCTAAATTTGATTGAATCCTTAGACATGAAGCACACATGTACAAAGTTGAATTGGATATTTAATAATGACCCCCAAACGGAAAAACACACAAACAAGAAAATACTCAAACTAAATAATGTGATCTCTAATTGGGCAAATTAATTTTACAGTTGTAGAAAGGAAAAACAATGAAGTGCTCAATAAATATGTGCAAAGAAGTTACATGTTGTTTTTTTTATTAGAATTTTTATGGTTTATTAGATCAGAAAAATCCAAATAAAGTTACATCAACATTCATTTTCACCCTAGTCAGAACAGTTATCTTGAAGAAAACTAGTGACAGTAAATGTTGATATGGAAAAAAAATTGTTAAGATTCCTGGTGAGAATATAAATCAGCACAAGTTCAACAATAAGAGTTTAGTCTCAAGAACATGGATGGTGGAATAACAGAACCAACTCCAATAAATTGTCCTTTGATCTACATTCATAACATGTGCACTCACATACACATACATTCACATACTAAAATTCAAATAAAATTCTAAAATATTAAGTATAAAAGGAAAATTTGTTCAAGATTAGACTCTCTTGAGACAAAGCCATTGTTGTCAATGGCAATCAAATATTTTGCAGTAAAGGACAGCACATAGCCACTTTCTAGTTTTTACAGACATAGTAATATTTTGAAATCCTATGCAACATGGTGACACATTCACTAGAATCTACTGAAGTACATTTATGCTGTATATTAATACATACTTTCCAGAAATACTCTTTCAAAATTATTACAGTTTATTCAATATTGGTCCAAGAAACTCTATCATTGATATGTTTTTTTTTCTCAAAAATACATTGTATATCTGTAGCAAACAGGAATGAATAACAAACAAAACAAATAAACTCCTAAAATCTAGTAGATAATTTTAGGATATTTTGTTACTTGGTTATTTTAAAATCAATATATCACAAGTTAACCACAGTTTACTATATGATCCTCTTCAACTTCTGATTTGGTAAGGATATTTATCAACATACATAGGATAAAGTTTATGATCTAGATAAAAAACATAAGATTCTAGTTATTAAAGATAGGAGAATACAGATATAAACAAATTATAGCTTTAATAAAGTCTTAAATAATCTTATAGCGATAGGATCATCATATTTATGAATAGATAAGATTTATGATGAAAAAGAAAAAATATTAATACTTCAGCTAAAGTATCACCTATACATTACATTTGCTGACTACTTCTAATTCACAAGATATTCCTTAATTTGCTTTTGTAATCAGTAGATTTCACCTCCATTCTCTACTGCTTTTTATTTTATCAGTAGCTCTCCCGCTTTTGCCAAGAGTTTCTGATCTTGTTATTTATTGATGACCTGACATTATGCAGGCTGTAACTTTTACTTGAACATTTTCCTTTCCATAATAGTACAACTTTGTTGAATGTAAGATTGTTGTATCACATTTTCTTCCTCTCAGTATATTTTAGAAATTAATCAAATTGTCTTCTTGCATTGAGTGTTACTGTGAAGAAATCAAATTCAACTTGATCTTTTCTATGATTAAAAAGCATAATTGCTCTTGGGGATAATCTTGAAAGTTTTACTTTGTACTTGAATTTTAACTTGTTTAACAGACTATGCTTTCATTTTCAAATGCTAAGTGTGAATAGTAGCTACCATAACTTCTTAGGATGCTATAGCATCCTTCTTTTTGCAATTCAATTTGACATTAGTTCAGAAAACTTTTAGAAATGAATACATCTACATTTGAAACTTTCTGTACTTTAAATATTCCATTTGCAGAGTTATCCTTAAAACTCTAATGATGTACTTTGCATGTCATTTGGGTTTCTTTCTATCATCCCACCTCTATCATGTTCCTATTCGTTTTAGTCTTTTATCTCCATCTATCTATCATGTTTCTCCCCTGATTATTAATGACCACGAAACGTTCCACATATGACAAATACTTCTTTTTGACATTAGCATTTCACTTTTACTTTGGGAGTGATATTTCTAGAACATTTTTATTATCTGCACATAAAATATAATTACTAACATTTGTTTAATATTGTTCCATTTTTTGAAATGAAAATTTCTTAACTTTATAATAATTATTTTATAAAATAATCAGTATATAATGAGTGATTTATATATATAAACTTTCATCTACATTTTTATTTTGGTTAGTCATAAACCTCAATTAATTTTGCAAGTGGAAATTTAGAATCAAGGCTTATAATAAAGGACTCTTTGAATATTCTCAGAAAAAAATTGAAATAAAATTATATATATATATATATATATATATATATATATATATATATCACATTAAAATTGCATTTGTTCCATATGCTTCACCAGAAAATTTATTCAAGTTAGCTTCTAGTCTGGTTAAGGTAACCCATTGAATGAGTGAAAGAATCTGTCTTGCTGCCAGCTAATGTTAAACAACTGGGATAGTTTAAGAAAGAATGGGAAATCAGGTACTTTTTCATAGGTAAAACCCCTGACTATGCTCAGGCTTTATCTATGGTCATTTTAGGTCTGGAATCTTGGCTGTATTAAGTACAAATGGGAACGTCTTCTGCTATATATTGAAAAGAGTAATCCTAAGAGCCACTTTCCCGGTCCTAGGACATCTGGTTACTTAGGTCAACCAACCCTTTGAAACTTTGTACTTAAAATAATTTGGTAAAAGAACTATATGTGCTCAAATTCACCTATTACCTCATCTGCCCTGTTTTCCTTGAGCTCTGCAAAGGATCACATCTCTCAGATTTGAGGTTCCAGTTGGAGAACAGTAGTCACAGCACCTTTGTTTGCCCCTATCTCTAGTCATTTCTGCTATCATTTGCTGAGCTAATAAAGGAACAATGACCCCCACCCCCCCCCACATGGGTAATGCATCCTAAATGATTCACCATGGACAAAGACATAAACATACATATATGTATACAAATTTGTAAATATACATATATAATTTTATGTCTATGAACAGAAATGAACCTAGTAGGTTATATAATATGCAAATAGACAGAGTGTGTGTCTGTGTAATAATAATAAATAAAAAAGAGGTGATGAGTTTGAGGACACTGAATTGGATAGAGAGAGGAAAGGAAAAATAATGCAGGTACAGTACTCTCATATTATATTTTCAGAAACTATTTATAAATGATAAAATAATTGGTAGATATTCATTTTGGTAATAGCATATCAAATCCAGTGTTCAAAATACTTTATTGCAATAACACATGCAATGAAGTGGAATGCAAAGTTTTAAATCAAGAATGAAATATTGCCTCCTGTACTTCTTCCTAATAAACTAGACAATCGTTAAAAATTATTTTTTTCTTTCTGATCTCTAAATTTTGTATGTTACCTTCTATTGCAAAAATAAAAGAAAAAAATAAAATTAACCTATCTTTAAATGATATGCATAATAATCTATTTTGGAGTATTTTTGTCTTTTAAAGTACTAAGTAAAACATGTAAGGAAACATAGTATCTTGATGGCCCTGTGACTATTTCCAGCACTTTCTTCTCAGTTTGTGCAAATCTCCATCATTTCCTTATTCCTAAATTATTTATATTTCACTAGACAAATATCATTATATACCAAAAATTTTAAGGTCAGTTTGGTAAGTCATTTTAATTTACATCTCTTTATATAGCTTTTGTGAATATTCAGTTCTCAACAACATCCATTCTACTTTACACGGAACTTACTTTTTTTTTTATTGAGAAAAGGAAGAAAAAAAAAACAAGTTTCCACCTCCTCCCAGCCTCCCATTTCCCTCCCCCTCCTCCCACCCTTCTCCCCCTCCTCCCACTCCTCTCCCCCTCCCTCTCCAGTCCAAAGAGCAGTCAGGGTTCCCTACCCTGGTCCTAGGTCCTCCCCCCTCCGTCCATATCTAAGAAGGTGAACATCCAAACTGGCTAGGCTCCCACAAAGTCAGCACATTAAGTAGGATTAAAACCCC
Source organism: Microtus pennsylvanicus (assembly GCF_037038515.1). Lineage (NCBI taxonomy): Eukaryota > Metazoa > Chordata > Mammalia > Rodentia > Cricetidae > Microtus > Microtus pennsylvanicus. Next base: position 22,512,215 of record NC_134584.1, read on the forward strand.
GTGCCATTGTCCTTGGCTTCTCATCAGCCATCATTGTTCGCCATTTTCAGAGAGTCCAGTTTTATCCCATGCTTTTTCAGTCACAGTCCAGCTGGCCTTGGTGAGCTCCCAATAGATCAGCTCCACTGTCTCAGTGGGTGGGTGCACCCCTCATGGTCCCGTCTTCTTTGCTCATGTTCTCCCTCCTTCTGCTCCTCATTGGGACCTTGGGAGCTCAGTCCAGTGCTCCAGTGTGGGTCTCTGTCTCTATCTCCATCCATCACCAGATGAAGGTTCTATGATGATATGCAAGATATTCGTCAGTATTGCTATAGGATAGCTCCAGGAGAGCCAGCGTTGGGGTGAGTTTCTGGCCCTGCTGCTTGCCAGCCTGGGACAGGGAGCTCAGAGGTTCCTTGGCCCCCTATCCTTCTTGGGCTCTCTGCAGGGCCTCTACTCCCTGCATACTGGCTCTTTCTTCCTAGCCCACCCAGCTTCCATCCAGAACACTCCCCACTTCGGCCCCACCACCCTCTTTCGGCACATAATATAACCCAGCCCAGCCTGTCTGGGCACTGGGTCCGAATCCTCAGGGCACCCAAGCGGGCGGGAGTTCCTTTGTTTCTATGGCCTGCCTGCACCAAGCAGGGTAGGTGCTTTGTTTGTGAGCTGCCCAACAAGCACGGAGACCTGATCTCTCGGTGCCAGGAGAGCCAATATTGGGGAGAGCCAGCGTTGGGTAGGCAAGGAGACCTGATCTGGTAAAAGAAGATCCATAAGGGAGCATTTGGAAGAAGAGATGGGCAGACACCAAGGCAAGAATTCGCCCAACAAGCTGAAAAGCAATATGAAGCCACCAGAAACCAGCGACCTCACAAGAGGAGGACATGAACACCTTAATCAAGAAGAAGTAGAAAAGATTGACTTCATGAAAGTGATTGACGCCCTTAAACAGCATGTAAAAAACGCCCTTACAGAAATGGATGAGAAATATAACAGAAAGTTTGAAGAATTGAATAAATCAGTGAATGATACCCTAGAAAACCAAGGAAAAACAATCAACAGATAATGGAAACAGTTCAAGACTTGAAAACTGAAATGGAGGCAAAGAAGAAAACACAAACAGAGGGCCGACTGGACAGGGAAAATTTAAGTAAACAAACAGAGTCTACAGAAACAAGCATAACCAACAGAATACAAGACTTAGAAGAAAGAATCTCAGTTTCTGAAGATACCATAGAGAAAATAAACACACTGATCAAAGAAAACAGCAAGTCCAACAAACTCTCATCACAAAACATTCAGGAAATACGGGACACAATAAAAAGACCAAACCTAAGAATAATTAGAGTAGAAGAAGGAGAAGAAGTGCAGCTCAATGGTCCAGAAAATATATTTAATAAAATCATAGAAGAAAACTTTCCCAACCTAAAGGAAGATATACCTATGAAGGTTCAAGAAGCATACAGAACACCCAAATAGGCTGGATCAAAAAAAAAAAAAAACATCCCCTCGCCATATAATTATCAAAACAAAAAGCATACAGAATAAGGAAAGAAAATTAAGAGCTGCAAAGGAAAAAGGGCAAATTACTTATAAAGGTAAACCTATCAGACTTACACCTGACTTCTCCATGGAAACCATGAAAGCCAGAAGGTCCTGGATAGATGTACTTTTAGAAACTGAGAGGCCATGGATGTAAGCCCAGATTACTCTACCCAGCCAAGCTTTCATTCACTATAAATGGAGAAAATAAAATTTTCCAGGATAAAAACAAATTTAAACAATATGCAGCCACAAATCCAGCCTTACAGAAAGAAATAGAAGGAAAACCACTAACCAGAGAGTCCAACAATGACCACAATAACTCAGACATCTAGAGACCCTTCACCAACACAAATCAAAGAAGGGAAACACACAAACTCTACTACTAAAAAAATGACCGGAGTTAACAACCACTGGTCATTAATATCACTTAATGTCAATGGACTCAACTCACCTATAAAAAGGCACAGGCTATGAGATTGGATAAGAAAACAAGATCCAACATTCTGCTGTTTACAAGAAACACACCTCAACCACAAAGACAGGCACCTACTCAGAGTAAAGGGCTGGGAAAAGGCTTATCAAGCAAATGGACCTAAAAAACAAGCAGGTGTGGCCATACTAATCTCTAACAAAGTTGACTTCAAACTTAAATAGATCAGAAGAGATGGAGAGGGGTATTTTATACTCATAACAGGAACAGTTCATCAGGATGAAGTCTCAATCCTGAATATCTATGCCCCTAATATAAAAGCACCCACGTACATAAAAGAAACATTGCTAAAACTCAATCAAACTGCACACACTAATAGTAGGGAGACTTCAACACTCCTCTCTCACCAATGGACAGGTCAATCAGACAGAAACCTAACAGAGAAATAAGAGAATTAATGGAGTTAATGAATCAAGTGGACTTAACAGACATCTATAGAACATTCCACCCAAATAGGAAAGAATATACCTTCTTTTCTGCAGCTCATGGAACCTTCTCGAAAATCGACCACATAGTCGGTAACAAAGCAAACATCCACAGTTACAAAATAATATCAGTAACCACCTGTGTCTTATCAGATCACCATGGATTAAAGTTAGAATTCAACAACAATGCTACCCCCAGAAAGCCTACAAATTCATGGAAACTGAACAGTCAACTACTGAACCATACCTGGATTAAGGAAGAAATAAAGAAAGAAATTAAAGTCTTCCTGGAATTGAATGAAAATAAAGAAACAGCATACTCAAACTTATGGGACACTATGAAATCAGTCTTAAGAGGAAAGTTCATAGCACTAAGTGCCCACTTAAAGAAAACAGAGAAAGCTCACATTGGACACTTAACAGCCCACCTGAAAGCTCTAGAAAAAAAAGAAGCAGACTCACCTAGGAGGAGTAGAAGACTGGAAATAATCAAACTGAGGGCTGAAATCAACAAAATAGAAACACAGAAAACAATCAAAAGAATCAATGAAACAAAAAGCTTGTTCCTGGAGAAAATCAACAAGATTGACAAATCCCTATCCAAACTAATCAAATGGCAGAGAGAGAATTTGCAAATTAATAAGATCAGAAAGGAAAAGGGGGACATAACCACAGACACAGAGGAAATTCAGAGAATCATTAGATCTTACTACAAAAGCCTATATGCCACAAAACTGGAAAATATAAAGGAAATGGACACTTTTTTAGATAAATACCATATACCAAAGTTAAACTAGGACCAGGTGAACAATCTAAATAGACCTGTTAGTCGCGAAGAATTAGAAGAGGTTATCAAAAACCTCCCTACCAAAAAAAGCCCAGGACCAGATGGTTTCAATGCGGAATTCTACCAGAACTTCCAAGAAGACCTAATACCTATACTCCTTAATGTATTTCACAATATAGAAAGAGAAGAGGCATTGCCAAATTCCTTTTATGAAGCTACAGTTACTCTGATACCAAAACCGCACAACAACTCAACCAAGAAAGAGAATTATAGACCAATCTCACTCATGAACATCGATGCAAAAATCCTCAACAAAATACTGGCAAACCGAATCCAAGAACACATTAGAATAATTATCCATTGTGATCAAGTAGGCTTCATCCCAGAGATGCAGGGCTGGTTCAACATACGCAAATCTATCAATGTAATCCATCATATAAATAAACTGAAAGAAAAAAACCATATGATCATCTCATTAGATGCTGAAAAAGCATTTGACAAAATTCAACATCCCTTTATGATAAAAGTCTTGGAGAGATTAGGGATACAAGGGTCATACATAAATATAAAATAAAAGCTATATACAGCAAGCCGACAGCTAACATCAAATTAAATGGAGAGAAACTCAAAGCCATCCCACTAAACTCAGGAACACGACATGGCTGTCCACTCTCGCCATACCTCTTCAATATAGTGCTTGAAGTTCTAGCAATAGCAGTAAGACAACATAAGTGGATCAAGGGGATTCGAATTGGAAAGGAAGAAGTTAAACTTTCGTTATTTGCAGATGATATGATAGTGTACATAAGCGACCCCCAAAACTCCACCAAAGAACTTTTACAGCTGATAAACACCTTTAGTAATGTGGCAGGATACAAGATCAACTCCAAAAAATCAGTTGCCCTCTTATACACAAAGGATATGGAAGCAGAGAGGGAAATCAGAGAAGCTTCACTTTTCACGATAGCCACAAACAGCATAAAATATCTTGGGGTAACTCTAACCAAGGAAGTGAAAGATCTATTTGACAAGAAATTTAAGGCATTGAAGAAAGAAACTGAGGAGTATACCAGAAAATAGAAGGACCTCCCTTGCTCTTGGATTGGGAGGATCAACATAGTAAAAATGGCAATTCTACCAAAGGCAATTTATAGATTCAATGCAATTCCCATCAAGGTCCCATCAAAATTCTTCACAGATCTTGAGAGGACAATAATCAACTTTATATGGAAAAACAAAAAACCCAGGATAGCCAAAACAATCCTATACAATAAAGGATTGTCTGGAGTCACTACCATCCCTGACTTCAAACTCTATTACAGAGCTACAGTGATGAAAACAGTGTGGTAGTTGCATAAAAACAGAGAAGTCGACCAATGGAATCGTATAGAAGACCCGAATTTTAACCCACAAACCTATGAACACCTCATTTTTGATAAAGGAGCCAAAAGTATACAATGGAAGAAAGAAAGCATCTTCAACAAATGGTGCTGGCATAACTGGATGTCAACCTGTAGAAGAATGAAAATAGACCCATATCTATCACCGTGCACAAAACTCAAGTCCAAATGGATTAAAGATGTCACTATCAGTCAGAATACATTGAACCTAATGGAAGAGAAAGTGGGAAGTACCCTACAACAGATGGGCAAAGGAGATTGCTTCCTATGTGTAACCCCAACACCACAGACATTGAGGGCAACATTGAATAAATGGTACCTATTAAAACTGAGAAGCTTCTGTAAAACAAAGGACACTGTCACCAAGACAAAAAGGCAACCTACTGACTGGGAGAAGATCTTCACCAACCCTGCAACAGACAAAGTTCTGATCTCCAAAATATATAGAGAACTCAGGAAACTAGACTTTAAATTGCTAATTAACCCAATTAAAAGATGGGGCACTGAACTGAACAGAGAATTCTCAGCAGAGGAAGTTCAAATGGCCAAAAGACACTAAGGGCATGCTCAACCTCCTTAGTGATCAGGGAAATGCAAATCAAAACAACTTTGAGATATCATCTTACGCCTGTCAGAATGGCTAAAATAAAAAAAAAACTCCAATGATAGCCTTTGCTGGAGAGGTTGTGGAGGAAGGGGTACCCTAATCCATTGCTGGTAGGAATGCAATCGTGTGCAACCACTTTGGAAATCAGTGTTTCGGTTTCTCAGGAAATTCGGGATCAACCTACCCCTGGAACCAGCAATACCACTCCTGGGAATATGCCCAAGAGATGCCCTATCATATGACAAGAGCATTTGTTCAACTATGTTCATAGCAGTATTATTTGTAATAGCCAGAACCTGGAAACAACCTAGATGCCCTTCAATGGAAGAATGGATGAAGAAAGTGTGGAATATATACACATTAGAGTACTACTCTGCGGTAAAAAAACAATGACTTCTCGAATTTTGCATGCAAATGGATGGAAATAGAAAACACTATCCTGAGTGAGGTAACCCAGACCCAAAAAGATGAATATGGGATGTACTCACTCATAATTGGTTTCTAGCCATAAATAAGGGTCACAGAGTCTACAATTGGTGATCCTAAAGAAGCTAAGTAAGAAGGTGAACCCAAGGAAAAACATATAGTTATCCTCTTGGCTAAGGGAAGTAGACAAAATTGCCGGGGAGAAAATTGGGATCTTGGGAGTGGGGTGGGATGGGGGTCAGGGGAGATGGGGAGAGAAAAGGGAGAAGGGGAGGAAGGGGGGAACTTGGGGAAAAAGGAGGATTGGGTTAAAGGAAGGTTGGATAGGGGAGCACGGAAGCACAATTCTTAGTTAAGGGCGCCTCCTTACGGTTGGCAAGAGACTTGAACCTAGAGTGGCTCTCAGAATAGAACTTTCTTATAATTCTCCATGTCTTAGCTCTATTTTCATTACATCTGGTAGGACCTGACTCAATTTAAGATGAAATACATACATGATTTAAAGACTGAAGGTTTGTGAAATTAAATCTTGACATTTTTGTTTGGTTGATTTTTTTCTGCTTTTTGGTATATTTCAATTTGCATTTCGCAATTCTATATGTCTTCTGCCGTACCTCAAATTTAGACATGTCTTTAGAGTATTTTGGTGCATTTTCCATGAGATCCAAAAGAAGCTTGAAGCAAATGTTTTCAGCACATCATTGTTACATGTTCTACACTTTGAGGCTTGTCTGAAACTTGTTCCTAATTGCTTCTCAGGAGGGAAATAGGAAAAAAGAAAATATGATCTTCATTTATCAGGTGTTCTTTTCTTGTTGTAAATATTGAGCTATGTGTCAAGGAGCAAAATCAAAGTCATAAATCACAAATAATAAAGATGTGGCAGATGACCAAGCATTTATGATACACTTAACCAACTTAAATATTACTCAAAAAGCAGTCACACGTATCTAAAGTAATTTTCAAAGTTAATTAAATCAAGTGTCTGAAACTGATTAGTGAAAAATATAAGCTTACTTTTCTGAGGATCTTATAGCTTCAGCATAAAATAAATTTATCAAGAGATATTTAGACACTTGGAAACATTTTCCCTTCACTTGTTTTTCTTTAGTTTTCATTTATTTTGTGGTGTTTTAATGTTTGATTGTTGACAGATGTTCATGATTGCAGACAGGACTTAAGGTTCTCACATTCCAGGCATTCTTCATCTTCCTATTGCCTTCTTTGATTGTGTCTTTGTTTCTACATGTATATATGCTCTTTTAAAGATGTCTCATATCAAAATTTTGCAGTCCTCCTCTAGTAAGACCTCTTTTTAAACTTGATAAATCTGGAATATTTACAATTGTCTTGAAAGTTACTATAACCAAACTTCAAGAATCCAACATAAGAATTTAGAGCACTGTTGTGGACTATTCCTTTTCACTGTGTAAAGATGTACTAATGTGATTAATAAAAAGCTGACAGGCCAATAGCTAGGCAGGAAAAAGTCAGGTGTGACTTCTGGGTATAAGGATCTGTGAGAAAAAAAAAGGAGTAGTCATGAGTCAGACTCAGGGGAGCAAGAAATAAAGGAGGAGAGTGAAAAGTCACAAGACTTGTGCCAACATGTTGACGAACAAAATAGGTTAGTTTAAATTAAAAGAGCTAGTGGAATAAAACTAAGCTATAGGTCAAGCTTTCATAATTAAATTTGTCTACAGAGCACACAATTAATTTCATGACACTTGAATTTATTTCTACCACGTGGTTTAAAAATGAGTTAGCTTTTTTGCACTAGTAAAAAGCTAAAAGTATTGATATAATTATAATACAAAGAGATTCAGAATTACTTGATGTTTTTTTTATTTTTGAGTACTTATTTATAGACATATAAGCATGCATACTTGGATTGTATTATTGTTCATATGGTATGAGTTTTATAGTCAGATCTTTTCCAAATGTCACTTTCTAATTCATTACTATAGAACTATATTCTGTGCTTAGACTAGAATGAAGCCCCTCACACGAGGGGTCTTTCAGAGTATGATAGCTTCAGCAATGTACCAGTAAGTTGTAATGTTTTCTTCCATTCGGGCTGTTTTATAGGTTTCATATTGGCATCAGTCTCTGCTAACAATAAGATTATTTTAAAATACATTCATCAATAAGCACAATTTATTAGGCAATGTCCTGAGTGGGTTCATGGTTTAGGATCTTGGTTTTTAACTGATTTTATTTTGGAAGAGATTTCATCCTGACCACCTTGACCATGCCCAAAGGACTTGTACTAACATGTAGGCCTGGACTAATTTTAAATGTGGCATAGTTATTAAGTGGGAGTGAGAACACAGCCCTGACAGTTACATTTTCAAATGGAGGGTCTAATATAGAATCAGTGTGGTCATCTCATCGATATGGGTATTGCTAAATTTAAATTGGATTTAATGCTCATGCAGGGCAAAACTGAGAACCTCTTTACATAGAATATATTTCATATTTAGAAAAATATACAATAGATTAATGTGGAAGAAGGACCATTAAATAAGATTCTAGCTATCAGGAAAAAGCAAAATATTCAATAAAATTTCCAAAAGGGAATTTTCAACAATGATGAAAGGAGAACTGAGTTTTAGGGAAATAAGACAAACAAGACTGTTAGGAAAATAACTAGATATGTTGTCAAAGCTTACAGTGGTGTAAGGAATTTTGAAATTTAAAGGTTCTCTGAATAATTTTGGTTTTCATGAGGACCCACTGACAATAAATACTATGACCCATTTTCATAATAAAAGTGGTCAAGTTATGTAAGAAAATACTATTAGTTATGTTTTATCTTCTGAGAGAAAAATTGAGATACAAAACCTTTTTATACAGTTGAATCATTTAAACCTTTATTTAGATCTTTGTATTGTATGATATGGATTATTGAATATATAAACACGCATATGTGCATATATTACTATAATTAATGGTGACTTCAAAGACTTAAATTACATTATTAATTTAAAAAATCTTCCCAAATTCTATAAACCATAATTTAGGGTAGCAAACTTAAAGGAAATGTAATAAATAGAAGTTTAGGTGTGATGTGAAAGACATGATATCTTTTAGTAATGTTAGATGCCTCTCTAACATTGTATATGCATCTAGTGATAGCTGTGAGCCTGATTGTTGCAACTCAATAAGCTGATCGAAATACTTGGTTAAATGAGTAATATGAGATTAAACATGTCTAGCCTTCATCATGGCTTCCTGCTATTTTCTGATAACATAGTTTCCATTTGGGTATCTCTATTGATTCTAATTTCACAATGAATGAATGTAACAAGTAGGAACTCTTCAGGGGAAACAACATAGTCACAGATACTAGAGGAAGGAGATGAGATCATCATCTCTATGAACTAAAAACATATACTGAGGGCACTTGTGAATTTCCAGTAAAACAATGAGTATTTGATATGTTTAATAGCAATAAGGACACATTAAGCTTATGCAACCTATGTTGTCCAAGAGTCAGAAGGATTGTTGTTATATATTTTGCCTATTGCTCTGAGCTGCTTTTGGTTTCACATTAAAGCCTTTGTTTCATTCCTTATTTTGGAATTTCTCTTCTTTATGTTTTTGTTTAATTTTTGCTCCTGAAATAAACTATCATTATGATTTCATATTTGGTTTTAGACTTACAATCCCTTGAAACTTTCAAATGAGCACATTCAAGGATATTGTGTGGCATTTGCATTGTCTCCAGTGACCCATAAAACCCAGCCGTCTCAGGGATACTGAGAGCAAAGAATGCAATAGGGACATTAATCAAATAGGAAATCTTAAAATAAAGAATCTTATAATTTATGTGAAGAGTTTCTTGTGTCACAATGTAAAAAGTGATACTTAGAATATTTCACTCCTGTACTGGTGGGCAAAGACCAGGGATCAAATTATGATGGAATAAGTTATGTCCATCAGGATCTGTATAATATGAATGATGCCAGGAAGAGGAGAAGGCACAACAGAAGTCGAATCTATACTGAAAGTGTGTTTTTCTTGATAGTGCTGGAGGGGGTCAGAGGTTAAAATACTTGCTGCTTTTTGCAGAACACAGGATTCAGTTTGTAGCACCCACATGGTGACACATAACATTTTTTAACTCCATCTTTAGGGCATCAAATTCCTCCACCTCTCATCCTCCCACTCTACTCACACACCTGATGTGTTTACATACAGACAGACCATACATGTTCCCCACACCATACTTCTTAACACTTACTAGAGGTCAATAGCAATTGATAAGTCTAAATACAATCTACTTTACTTCCACAAGCAGCTGCAAAGATAAAGAAATATGTTGCATGACGCAGTAAATAACTTAACAACATGGAATGTGATCTGATGATCAGTGTTCTCTTTTATGCCCAATACTGAAAATTGCTTCATACAGTTTTACAGTCATGTAATCAACAACAGTTTCAGTGTTGAAGAAAAATATTACTCCTGGCCTGGTGTGTTTTCACTTCATTTCCACTATTGTTCTACCTCTTCTGACAATAATTCTCTACTGTGGGACAATGATCTTGTACCCTGTAAATATTTGTCATATGTATAGTTTTCATAAAACACTGATTGGCCAGTAGCCAAGCAAGATGTATAGGTGGAGCAACAAGAATAGGAGAATTCTGGGAAGAGGAAAGGTTCAGTCTGCATTTGTCTCCCAGATACAGATGAAACGAGATGAGTATGTTTCACTGATAAAAGGTACCAAGTCACATGGCTAACATGGATAAGAATTATGTAAGATGTAAGAGTTAGTTTTTAAGAAGCCTGAGCTAACAGGCCAATCAGGTTATAATTAATGTAGGCCTCTGTGTGTTTCTTTGGGACTAAACAGTGGTGGGACTATATCGACAGAAACCTCTGCCAACTCTTCTCCAATGACATGTTTGTATATATTGGTATTTATTTCATGCTTTCTGGAAGTTGATAAAAATAAAGACTATTTAAAAATAGCATAGCTACTTAAACTTGAAGTGCTAATGTAAAATAAGATATGTCATGATGAAATTCTGATAGAAATTTATTCACCATAAAGGTTTCTTATTACAGTAGATTATTTTTAAAAAACCTTTAAAGCCTTTGAAGCATTGCCTTTTTAGTTTAAAAGCAACATGATAAGAATTGGAAGTGAATCAGTTTCTATCCTCTTTTGAATGATTTGAGAATTAGCTCACCTAAATTTCCCCCCACATCTGCACGCATCTCCTAATTTCCATCATATGCTTCTCGTTTTTTTCTTCCATAGCTGTAAGTTCTGCAGCTGTTTAATGCAAATTACATTTCAAAATAGATTGAAGTCTTTCTGCCATATATAGACAATAGTGATTACACAAGTACTAACATTATTTCAGGTTACCTAGTATACAATGCATTCTTGTGCTTTTAATAAGGATAAAAATGTCAGAATGATTCCGTTATTTGCCATTACTGCATGAATAATAGTAGAAAAAGCCCAGTTTCACAATAATTATTACACTGTTAGCTGTAAAAAGTTACTTCATGTATTCATAAATAACTGAAGTTTATTTTGTCATCTCTTATTTTCTGAAACCTAAGGCTTTTTGTTTATTCTTGATATCAGTGACAGTAATTTGCAGATATCAAGGATACAAAATGAATATGAATACCTAAATAGTTTATTTAATAAGTTAAAATAGGAGAAAGATAAATAGATGTCATATGAATATATAAGTAATAGGTAGACAGACAGATATAGATTTAGATACAGATACAGATATAGATAGATGATAGATAGATGGGTAGGGGGGGAGATAGATGATAGATAGGTGGGTGGGTGGGGAGATAGATGATAGATAGATGATGTATGACAGACAGCTAGATGAGAGAGAGAGAGAGAGAAAATTGTTATCTCTTTCATTTTTGTAGCACTGAGTGCCTTTAAAGTGAGATTGAAGACACATTTAGAATTTCTTCTCCAATAGTGCATTATTGTTTTCTGCCTTCTTGATTAATTTTGTTCTCAGTCTCTCTCTATCCCTCTGTCTCTGTCTTCCTACTTTCCTCTTTTCATTCCACCCATTATTTAAAAGGAATGTCTCAGCATCAATTAGCTGTGTCATATACAAGCATGATATATAGGCTTCATAGAGATTCTTTCCACAATAATTTTAAAAAACTGTTATAATTCATTTTCTTCTCACTTAATTGAGTGAAATTACTGATTACCTTTAAATAGAATGATATTTTCTGCCCTAATTATCTGCGATGTGCTTCCTAATTTCTTCCAAAAGTATCAATTCCTAATTTATATTTACTCTTCTTTTCACCAATGATTTTATTTTCAGCTGTATCCATTCTGCTGGCCTCTTTAAATAATCGTTTAAATAAATGTATTATATGGTGTCTCTTTAATTCCCTGAGCTGCTAAAGGTTTTTATTTAATTTCTTTAGTTTTTAAATTACCATTGATTAAATCAATCCTCTCATTCAATCTCCATAGAAAAAATTTCTTCTGTAACTTGAATTGCCTTTATCTAAAATTTCACTATGAAGGAACACTTTATTTTTCATGGTTTCTCTCAGAAGAATAATAAAACATTGTTTTCTTTTCTGTATCTCTCAAAAAAATTCTATTGCCTTTGACATGCTTTGGGGAGTTCATTATCTTTGGCCAAGGCTGAGAATAGTTTTGTATGTCTTATCCACTGGATATTAGGGTGAATGAAATAGCCTTCATTGCATCCCCAAAACACCAAACCATCCTAGCATAGATGTGCTTCTCCTTACATTTCTAATTCATTTAAAGGATTCTTGATAATACTCGGTATTTGCTCTGTAGCACTGTTAACTATTTCAGCCTCATGGATTACTCATTTTCTGGGCTTGGTTTGTTTGTTTGTTGTTTTATTTGTTTACCACTTCTGGTGAATCCAGTGAGGGCTATCATTGGCTTCTATGTCTCAGTGTTTCTGGTTGAGAATAACTTCCAGTTGAATGAAATACTGTTCTGTTCATATGCACACCATAAATAAAGCAGAATTTGGTTTTGGGCTGAGATCAAGTAACTTGGTTTTGACTTTACTCCCACAAAGACACCTTTATCTCCTAAGGTGCTCTTAAAATTGCAAAACCTCTACCTACCTACCCAATTCTATTGTATCTGTAGCACATAAAACCCTAACACCATATCTTAAGGAAGTTACTGACTGCCTATTGCTTGTGTTTGCTAACTTCCTGTACTTCTGTAAACCATTAGACATAATGAATGTTAAAAATAGCCCCTTAAAAGGTTTTATATTATTATCTTTGATTAACACAAAACATAACTGCCTGAAAAACTAAAAAATCTCATCCTTATAACAAGTCTATGTGTTGAAACCAAGCTGTCATTACTGATATATTTAGCATAGAACCCATGAAAAAAATGTGAAATTGAGTAGTACATAGGAAGGTGACTTTGATAATATTAAAAGTTAAAAAAAATACCTTGAGTTTAAAATTAAGACAATTTCTACTCTTGAATGAAAACAACATTATTATATAAAAACAAGATGAATAACAAATGTTTTATGTATAATTAATTTGATCAAATATTAATAGATTACATTTTTCTACTCTAGAGTTAGCCAATGCTTACTTACACAACTTGTCTTTTTAAATTCTTTTTTAAAATGACATCTTTTATCAAATACAATTTACTGGTATAGATTCATATGTAAAAGGAAAAAAAGCAATTTCCCACCAGGAAGGATAAGAGCATAGTTAACATTCAGCCTTGTACTCACTGGTCTGAATAGATGAAAATATGCATCTGAGGACAGCTTTCTCTAATTATTTTTTACGTACTCATTGATCTTCTTGCATGCTAGTAAAATTATATTAGATCATTGTGATAAGCGCCACATATTAGAGAACTGTGGATAAATGTTCCTTTTTGTGACAGAATGTATTTGCTTGTCAAGTTGCCATCAAATTCACTATGCAGTTCAAATTTAAACTGCTTGAAATTCCAGGTCAAGACACCTATATTCAATTTAAACATCTAAAACTCAGTTTTTGAATTTTTCTCTATATGGATAATTGTGGTTTTCATAAAGCAAAGAATAAAATATTCAATGGATTTAACTGGATGAAAAAAATGGGAAGATTTCAACACAAAGATTCCTAACATAATCAAACAACGAACAATTTAGTCCAAAGAGCACTAGTTTGAAATGAGCATTGAAAAGAGCAAAGAAACATTTCTTCAGAAGCAGCAGTACATTTTTGTTGTTTGAAGACACTTGTCTGTTCACGTGGGTAGTTGCCAATATGTCAGAGATTGGAAGTTAAAGTATTTAAAGTACAAGTCATAAGGTACTGAATATCATACAAAATAACAAAAAAAGGCCCCAGAAACTTTTAAGCCACTTTCAGAAGTAGTACAGTTCTACCTGTTTGAAGAAATAGACAGAATAAACCATCAAGATTAAAGCCTTGTTTAACCTCATATAAAATGGAAGTAGTGATCCAATAAACATTTTATTTCAGTCATATCTGAGTATCTGATAAAATGTACTAACATATTCCTCATATATCAAAATATGGAAATGTGACCACAGATATGTAGTTCAGCTTTTGCTTTAGCAGCACATGCATATGCATATATATATATGCATATACAGGTACATATTTATTTATGTGATGTCACAAAAATGAACACGTGTTCTAAAATATATTAAAACATTCTAGAAAATAGGGCATACTCATTTACAAGACATTTTTTATTTACATCACATACTCTTTTCTACTTTCATTAGCACAATTTTTCTTCTCTTTGGAGTTCCTAAATTGTTTCCTCATGTTACTCTGAAGGCATTTTTATAATGTTCTGTGGGACTGATGTGCCAATAAACAAACACAATATAGTGTATTCCCATGAGTTCTAGAGCATCAATACAAGAAGCAAAGGAATTCTAAAAAGTTTTACAGTCTTAGCATAAACAAGAACAGCAAAAAATTGTTAACTTTTGCTTCTCTGGTAAGTTTCCAGCAGCCAGGAAAAATACAACCAATCATTTTAATAGATCAAAATCTATAAACAGTTCTGCTATAATGTTAGTGGATAAATTTATTACAGAATATAACATTACATAAACAAATGACAAATAATTGACATTAAAAGCAAAATTCTCAAAAAGTCTAAAAGAAGAAAAGACGTATTAAAAAACACTAATAGACTAGAATGCAAACTTTTATTTTTATAGATTGTTTTTTTTTATTTTATTACAATCATAATTACACCAAATCTCAGATTGTAGGTCGCAATTCATTTCATATGTAAACATCTGTCTTTTGATAACTTTTACTCAGTTGAAAAAATATATTCTACATTAGAAATAGTATAGAAACATAACAACAAAGTACATGCTGTTTTGTACTTTGAGTAATGGTAGTACTTGAATTTAAAAATATAGACTCTAGATCAATGAAAGTTAATGAAATATTTTAAATGGACCAGAAAAATTTATGGTGCTTTTTAATTCAACACTTTCAGTTCTGGAGGTTTTTCACTTCAGTACTGTCTTCTCAACCTCTAGCACAGTGTAGAAGATAATAAAAGTGAAAAATAAAATACTTATTTTCCACAGAGTTAGGCATTAGTCCAATTGCAAACATTCGAAAACATTTTGAATGTGAACTGACTATAATTATTATAATCTAAAACATGAGACTAAAATTTACATTAAAATAAAAATTTCAAGGGTATAGCATATCCTTGAGCCTATGTTTAAAATTTTATGTTGAATAAAAAAATGTACAGTTGCATAAATACGTACACAGCTTTTTAAGCATTTTGAAAGTGGTAAAGAATGACTCTCAGTATATTACTTTTATGGTAGAAATAATGACCCCGTGTAATTCACATTCAAGGCTGCGTAAAGTAATAAAAAACAGGATGGTGAGACTTCATTCAGGTTATTCCAAGGGAGTACAGACATCAACTGTTTTATTTTTCTTATATCAGGAGATTGAGGACAGAAATGAGTACAAGGAATTAGTTTTTGTTGGGACTAATTGAGTCCTGGCTTTCAGCTGCTCTTCCCTGTCTAGAGCCTTCTAATTTAAGTTACTGGAAGCTGCGCCTAGCCTAGAGGATCAGAGGACGGTATTTTCACCTGTTGGCCATTGATTGCAGTGTATTTAAGCCTCCATGGTGCTATGAAAGAGGGGCTTTTGGTACTAGTGATTGAAGGTCTGGGTGTCGGTCTGTTTCTGCGTGTGTATTCTCAACCTTCAGCCCCTTGCCCGAAGCTCGCTAACTGGGTTCTAGCGCGTAGAGCGGAGACGAGGGTGGGTTGGGGGGGTCGGTGCAGGGCAAGTCTTCACCTTTGGTCCTGAACAATTCTTAGCAAAGAAACTGCTTCAGCTAGTAACAAGTTCCTTCAGCTGATACGTTCCTTAACGATGTTCCTCATTCAACTCTGAGCCTTTCTACAACACTTGATTATCCTCTTGTGTTTTTCATCTCAAAGGTATTTGAGAAAACCATTTTAGTCTAACATTAAGTTATTTTTAAAGTTTTGTTTCAGCTATGGTACACCCTTAAACCTGTGAACACATCTCCCAGCATTAAGAGTCAAAGAATTTAAGCTAGTTGCACTACTGGTACTCAATTGCTTTTTGTTCATCATTAACCTAAGCCACAGTCTTTTTTTTTTTTTGTTGTTGTTGTTGTTTTGTTTTTGTTTTTGTTTTTTCGAGACAGGGTTTCTCTGTGGCTTTTTGGAGCCTGTCCTGGAACTAGGTCTGTAGACCAGGCTGGTCTCAAACTCTAAGCCACAGTCTTTAAGGCTTCTCAAGGGAAACTCATGTGTTCTATCTATGTGACACTTCCTTGTTTTATTTTTATCATTAAAACTCAATTTAACCTAAAAGAAATATTATCAGTATATCCTAAGAAGAAATCATCTTCATAACAATCCAAAGATAAAAATGTTCAGTTGAATGAGGTATTTTCACGATATGAAAACACTACATTACTGGCAGCAGAAATCTCTCCATACCCATTCACTCCTTAACAGATACCAGAAAAAAAAAAAATGACAGCAGCATTCATGTAAAGGCATAGAAGAAGCAAAAGCCACACTGGATTCTGTAGTGTCAGTGAGCTTTCCTATTACAGATTCATGCACCAGGCATTCACCTCCAGCAGGCTGACACCCTTAACACAACCGCCCTCTGCTGCTTCTCTGCCATGGACACCCGCAGGTTTTCTTCTGTTACTCATCAGTATGTTTAGTAATGGTGTAAACATATACAGGAATTTAAAGAAAAAGGTTATATTTCATTCACATTCATGCACTAGAAAAAATATTGGTGTGTTACAGATTTTGATGTATTTCTTTTTGCTTATGCCATATGAATTTTGAGAGGCACATGGTTGATTTTATTTGAAACGAAAGCTGGAGTGACGAATCATCGTTTCGAGGCACATGCTTCTTCTCCCTGAGAATCATAGTGCAGTTCCCAGACACCATCTTGAGCAACTCACAACTGTAGAACTACAACTCTGCAGTTCATACAACTTTGTCTTCTATGAAAGTTTTTGTACAGAACAAACACACACTAACACAAATAAATTTTATTTTGATCATCATTTATTTGAAACCATAAGGCATTTTTGTATAGGAGCCAAACAAACATTCTTTATACTAATATTTTTACTCATTTTTTTATTTTTATTTTTTAAAAAGACAACAAGCTGGGTTGTGGTAGCATACGCCTTTAGTACCAGCACTTGGAAGGCAGAGGCAGGTGGATCTCTGTGAATTCAAGGCAACCTAGTCTACAAGAGCTAGTTCCAGGACAGGTTTCCAAGGCTACAAGAAAAACCCTGTCTTGAAAATACCACCCCCCCCCCAAAAAAAAAACAAATACACAACAGCAACAACAACACAAAACCAGACTATCTTTTTTTTATTATACATACCAATCCATATTTCCACTCCCTTCCCTCCTCCCATTCCCTCTACTTACCAACCCCCACTCTCAACCCCTATCCTCACAAAGAGTGAGGGACATTGCTTTGGGGAAGGTACAAGGTCCTCCCTACTATATGTAGGCTGAGCAAGGTATCCATCCAAAGAGAATAGGTTCCCAAAAAGCCAGTATATGAAGTAGGGATAAATCCTGGTGCCTCTACCAGTGACCCCTCAGTCTGCCCCACCTATGCAACTACATTCAGAGGAACTAGTTTGATCCTATGTTTGTTCCTTCACAGTCCAGCTGGGGGTAGTGAGCTTCCCTTAGCTTAGGTAGACTGTTTCAGTGGGTGTACCCACCATGATTTGACCTGTTTGCTCAGATTCACATTCCTCCCACTCTTCAGCTGGACTTTGGAAGGTCAGTCCACTGCTCCGATATGGGTCTCTGCCTCTATTTCCATCAGTTGCTGAATGAAGGTTGTATGGTGATATTGAAGATATCCATCCATCTGACTACAGGGAAGGCTAGTTCAGGCAACCTCTGATCTATTGCTTAGGGTCTTAGCTTGGGTCATTCTTATGGATTCCTGGGAATTTCCCTAGATCCAGGATTTTTGCTCACCACATAATGACTTCCTTAATCAAGAAATCTCTTTCCGGGGCTGGAGACATGGCTCAGAGGTTAAGATCATTGCCTGCTCTTCCAAAGGTCCTGAGTTCAATTCCAGCAACCACATGGTGGCTCACAACCATCTGTAATGGGGTCTGGTGCCCTCTTCTGGCCTGCAGGCATACACACAGACAGAATATTGTATACAAAATAAATAAATAAATATTAAAAAAAGAAATCTCTTTCCTTGCTCTCATCTCTGTCCTTCCTCCATCTCAACTATCCCATTCCCTCAAGTTGTCTTGCCCCTCCCCTTCTCCCTTTCTCTTCTCCTTCTACCTTCTCTTCTCTCCTCTCCCCTATGTTCCCAATTTTGTCAGGTGATATTGTCTTATGCGACTTGCCAAGGGGATCTATATGTTTTTCTTAGAAGTAAACTTGTTATTTAGCTTCTCTGGGATCATGACCTATAGGCTCAATAACTTTTGTTTATAGCTAGTATGCACTTATGAGTGAGCACAATACCATATTCATTTCTGGGGTCTGTGTTACCTCACTCAAAATGGTGTTCTCTAGGTGCATTTGCATGGAAAATTCAAATCTGACCATGCTAAACCTGATAAAAGAGAAAGTGGGACATAGTCTTCAATGCATGGACACAGGACTTCCTAAATATAACACCAGTAGCACAGACACTGAGAGAAAAAATAAATAATCGGGACCTCCTAAAACTGAGAAGCTTCTGTAAAGCAAAGAACACACACAGTCAATAAGACAAAAAGGCAGCCTACTGAATGGGAAAAGATCTCACCAGCCCCATATAAGAGTACTGATCTCCAAAATATAAAAATAATTCAAAAAAGGACATAACAATTCTAAATAATCCAATTAAAAAGTGGGGTACAGAGCTAAACAGAGAATTCTCAACAGAAGAATCTCAAAAGGCCAAAAAAAAAAAAACACTTAAGGAAATGTTCAACATCCTTTGACATCAGGGAAATGCAAATCAAAACAACACTTAGATATCATCTTATACATGTCAGAATGGCTAAAATGATAAACACCAATGATAGCTTATGCTGGAGAGAATGTGAAGTAAGGGGAACACTCATCCACTGCTGGTAGGAATGTTAAGACATACACTTTCACTTAAGGAAAACCTAATAAATCAGATAAAGAATTGTTGGTCCTACAAGAAAGCCACAAGCAGAAAGATGCTCTCATAATAAGATACTGAGATGCTTTTGGCATGATAACATCAACAATTTTAAATCATTAAATGAAGAAAAACCCATGTTGAATGTGTCAAAATAGAAAAATGCAAAGTCAGTAAACTTCAAAGTATAAGAGGTTATGGATTATATTAGTTACTATTTTGCTGCTAATAAAGAAAATGATGACCAAAAGCAACTAAAGGAATATTTATTTATTTATTTTGTCTGTGGCTCCAAAGGATTAAATAAATCTAATCTCATGAAAAGCTCAGTGGCAGTAGCAGGAACCTGAATGATCATAGAAGGCAGAAAAGTGAAGTGGACATCAGTCAAGGATATAAATCAGGACACAATTGTGGACTCCATCTGCTAAATTCAAATCTTTAAAGTTCCATAGCCTTTCCAACCCACACCATTAACAGGGGCCCAAGTGATCAAACATCTGTGTTAATAGTGGGGGTACTTCTCAATTAATCCAGAATATATTAGATCAAGAATAATTTGTTTTAATCTAGTATTTACCTATGATATCTGACAGTGCTCTTGAAAAGTTCACAGTCCCTTCTAAGACTCAAGGCTTGTTTTTACCTCTCCTGTTCTATAAAATAAAAAACAAATTACATAGTTCCAACATATACATACAGGAAAGTATAGATGGTGAGTAGTAAGACTCAAGACTTAGTGAAAAATTTACATATACATATAGGCAAATCACACACACATATATATTTCAAACTATAATTTTTAAAAATGCGCAAGTCACACTCAAGTAGGTCAGAGTGAATGGTGCCCAGTGATTTATTGATAAATTTCTCATGATGGTAATAAGGATAAATAAAATAGTTTTAAACACAAAATAAAGCTTTGATGTTAAGTATTAATCCTATTGAGCTAATATGTATTCATAAATCAATAACCAGGATTGCATTTATCTAAGACATCTGTCATTTATATCAAAATAAGTTGGGAGTGGAGAAAAGGTTTTATTTTTAGGTGCTTATTATTTTTTATAATTCCACCATAAACCTTTGCTTTGAACATGTACAAAAATTCATCTATTACTTTTAACTGGTATGGGACATACTGAATCAGTTTCCATGTTTTGAAGTGTTAAAGGGGCAGATATTTCATTTTATTTTTTTCTTGCATACTATGTTTTAGAAAAAATGAGTCTCTTCTTGACTGACTGCACTATATGTGGCCTTGTTACAGTGCTCAGCCACCCTAGTGAATGACTTTGATTATATATATTATATATATATATATATAATATATATATATATATATATATATATATATATATATAATTTTGTTCTTTCATATAAAAATGAAACTGCTAGAAACACTCTCCTTAAATGAATATCATTTTCTGAGGAACTTGGAAAACAACTAAGCATCCTTTTTCGTGAAGTATTTGTTTGTTTAACAGTTACTTATTACCTTGTAATTCAGACGTAATGGATGTTCTAATTTCTCAATAATTTGAAGACCACTTTATAGTTTAAGTCCCTTGGCATTTAATAATTTTGCATACGACAAGTGTTTTCTTAAGGTATGTCGATATGTTAGTGATATCAAGAACTATGAATTCTGTGAGTTTAAATCTGTTGTTTTCTACGCAGTTATGAAAATGTCAGAGAGTAGACTAGAACCTGCCACTGAGTTGATACCGACTTTCTTAAATGAAAAAGAAACTCGTTTTCTATTTTAATAGAATGAATAAAATGTTGATTTATTATTACATTAACCATGTTTCACAGTGGTTCTAGAAAATCTTAGAGATGCTAGGTTTCTGATAAATCATTTCTCAGAGATATATATACACTTATTCTATTTCAAATGCACCATTATATGGAAATCATTGGTAGCTAATTACACTCATTTCTTTACACTCTGTTAGAAGGATTAAAATAAATGCTGATGTTTATATATAAAACATGACATGAAGAAACATGAATCATTTAAATAATACATCAGCCAAGTATTCATTTGATGATGGATAATTCTTCTAAGATTACAATATTGTAAATATTTTTAGCTATCAGGTAGACACTTTATAAAAAGACATCATGTATTTTATATTTTACCACATTTTCAACAAATTATTCTCAAGAGAACAGGCAATAATTGAAAGGATTATTTGTTACATAATATAAAAATTACTAATGTATTTAGAATCTATATTTGAAAATGTATATTATCTTATGGAGTAAAATACAAATTTATACAGTATAAAAATTATTTCTGGCAATCCGTTTTAAAATAATCCCCATAACTTTGCATTCAAACATGATGACATTAATTTATAAACTCTCCCTGAAATATAAAAGAGATGATAAAATTCTTCAATGAATGAGAATTTTATTTTACCTTATTGAAGACAATACCCACCATAAGATTCTCTTCAAGTTGATTCAGACAGGGAAGTTGATAGGCTAACTACAGATCTTTACCTCTGCTTCCTGCCTCCAATTCCAAATGTCCAGTCTTTATGCCTGCAATTTTTTTTAATTAATTTATTTATTTATTAAAGATTTCTGTCTCTTCCCCGCCACCGCCTCCCATTTCCCTCCCCCTCCACCAATTAAGTCTCCCCCCAGCCCGAAAAGCAATCAGGGTTCCCTGTCCTGTGGGAAGTCCAAGGAACCCCCACCTCCATCCAGGTCTAGTAAGTTGAGCATCCAAACTGCCTAGGCTCCCACAAAGCCAGTGCATGCAGTAGGATCAGAAACCCATTGCCATTGTTCTTGAGTTCTCAGTAGTCCTCATTGTCCGCTATGTTCAGAGAGTCCGGTTTTATCCCAGGCTTTTCCAGACCCAGGCCAGCTGGCCTTGGTGAGTTCCCAATAAAACATCCCCATTGTCTCAGTGTGTGGGTTTATGCCTGCAATTTAACAGGTTACCTGCTGCAATCTCTTTTCAGTTTCTGGCTCCAATTTTCAGGGAATCACATAGACTTCACCCCTAACCTTGCTTCTAATGACTCACTGCTTTATCCCAGACCCAACTCTAGCAGGCATTCCCTGGGAACCCAAGAGATCACTCAAACCAAGTTAGCAAATGGCCTGTGGATCTTCACATCCCCCTTCTTTCCTACAAATCCAATCCCCCATTCTCATATCTAGCTCTATATCATAATATAGGCTCTGATCTCATTTACCTTTTTGATTTCATCTTCATCTATGACATGGGTCTTTTCTACATCTTTACTTGCCAATAATCCTGCTATATTATATTCCAACTCCATCAGACATATACCGGGAACATATAAAACATGATTGCCAGAAAAGCAAGTTGGTCAGTAAACTAGGCAGGCAACTTTCAGAGATCTTCAGTCTCTGTCCTCTCCTCCAAATAAAATCCTGTCATTTCATCCACAGGTCTGTGGCAGGCCATATCATGTATCCTCTCCTCACATTTTGCCCTATCCCAGGAGACTAAGCATATTCTAGTAGAAAACTGATTTCGTCCATCCTACGGACCCACTCAGGACCATCGCTATTCTAATTATCAGTTCCCAATACCCAGCAAAATATTTTTATCAAGAGCCCCCATTGATCACACATGTTGGGATCCCAAAAGAATTTCCTTACCAGGCAGCACACAGCCACCAGAGAGGGCAACAGAAACTGTGAAACAAAACATCAACCCAACAAAACAAGGGACATAGAATTTCAATCATCTACAAACCAATTATCTAGAAACCAGCTTTAAAACCACAAATAGAAGTCAAGTCAATATGTTTGACAAAGTGCCTAGCAACCTTACCACTGAAGGCCCTGCACATTCCAACAAAACTGAAGAATAACTAAAAGACATTAACACAGCCTTTGTGACTATGATTGATTCATGTCCTTAAAGAAGAAATGAATAATTCCTTAAAGAAATATGTGAGAACACACACACACAATGAAAGGAAATGAATAAGACAGTTTTGAAAGTTAAAATAGAATTAAAAAGAAATATGAATAAAATTTAGATATAAAAAAATTAGGAACTTTAATAGGAATCACAGTGTTAAGTTTCACCCACAGAATACAAAATATGAAAGAGAAAGTCTCAGGCATTGAAGAGATGATAAAAGAAATGGATAAAACAAAACAGTCATCATTAGAGAAGTATCCTTTTGTAATAGATGGGCAAAATTAAGAGACCCAATGACAGACGTTATGCAGAGAAATAAAGATAGAAAACTTGGAGCACTCAACGCTAAATGGGTTGTCTCCATCAAATCCCTCCCCTCAGAGCACAGTGAACTCTGTGGAAAAGGAGGTAGAAAAAGTGTAGGAGCCAGAGGTGATTGTTCACACCAGAAGAACAGGGCTCTCTAATGGAGTATATAGGACATTTGAATCCACAGAGTCTTAAGAAGCAATCATGAGGCCATCATGGGTCTTTGCCATGTCCTCTGAATATACTATGATCATTTTAGAATTTTTATGGTATGGGATTCCTGAATGTGTAAATGTGTGGGCTTCTGATACTTATGCCTCCTTTTGGCCCTGTTTCCATTTGAAGGATTGCCTAGTCCAACTTCCATATGATGGATTTTGGTTTATCATATTATATTTCATATTCTTATGTTAAAAACATCGGCATGATATTTACTCAAAAGCAGATATATTGATAGATGAAATGCAGTAAGACATAGATATAAACCCATGCATCTATGAACACCTGATTTTTAAAAACGATTCAACAAAAATACACATTGGGAAAGGACAGCATCTTCAACAAGTTGTGTTCATTAAATTGAATGTCTGTGTATAAAATGATGCAGATAAATTCATACTTATAATTATGAACAAAGCTCAATTTCAAATATATCAAAAACTTCAGTATCAGACCAGATGCACAGAATCTGACAGAAACGAGAATGGGAAACTACCTTGAATTCAGTAGCACAGGAAAGGATTTTCTGAAGAAATCACGATTACCGCAGACACTTAGATCATCAATTAATA
Organism: Microtus pennsylvanicus; assembly: GCF_037038515.1. Lineage (NCBI taxonomy): Eukaryota > Metazoa > Chordata > Mammalia > Rodentia > Cricetidae > Microtus > Microtus pennsylvanicus. The sequence continues at coordinate 22,536,622 of NC_134584.1, forward strand.
AATGGAATCTCATAAAACTGAAAATTGCATAGCAAAGAACACCATCATTCAGAGGAGCAACAGTCAAAAGAATTTTTTTTCAATTACACAACTTATATAGGATTAACATCAAAAGTAACATTAAGATCTCAAAAAACTGAATATGAAGAAAACAAATAACACAGTTAAAAATGGTGTTACAGATACAATCAAGAATTCTCAGAAGAGGAAACTCAAATGACTGAGAAACAGGTAAAGAAATATTCAACATCCTTAGTCATGGGGAAATGCAAATTAAAGTTACTTTGAGATTTTTATCTTACTCTATTCTTCATCTTACACTAAAATCAATCAAACAATGAGAATTCATACTGGCATGGATCTAGAGTACAGGGAACACTCATACATTGCTAGTGGGACTGAAAACTTGTACTGTTGCTATGGAAATCAGTGTAAAAGTTCTTCAAAAAAAGGGGAATTGATCTACCTCAAGATCCAGTTATATCTTTTCTGGGCATATGCTCAAATGACCGTTCACCAAATCACAGAGACAGTGGTTCATCTCTTTCATTGCTGTGTTGTTCATAATAATCAGAAAATTAAGAAAAAAGCCTAGGTGTCTTCAAAGGATGGATAGAGAAAGAAAATAGTGATTTTTGTGATCTATTTATCCAATGAAATATTACTCAGGCATTGGAAAAAAGCAAAATCATGAAGTCCATGGAGTAATGGATAAAGCTAATAACATCATCCTGAGTGAGGTACGCCAGATGCAGGAACATAAATTTGATATGTATTTATGTATATTAGCAGTTAAATCAATCATACCCATGCTGCAATTCATGAAACAACAAAAGTTAGATATATACTAAATGACTACAGGGCACGGGTATATTTTAATAAGGAAGGGACATGGAGTGCATATTTATTGATGGACAGAGATGGGGCAGGATACGAATGGGAAAATTAAGAGGCAAGAGGTGGACCAGGGAGGGGATTCAGAAAATATATAGCTAAAATTAAACATCACTTGTTGGAAAGTATGAAAATCAAATTCATCAGAAGCTTTCTAAAATAAGAAGATAATCTAAACTATTTCACCAAAAAATGGGGACACAGAGAAACAAATATATATCATATCACCAAATAAAGTTTCCAGTCCTAGGAAAGAACTACTTCTACTGAGTTGTTGGCTAAAGCGGTCCTGTGCAAATTCTCAAACACTCAAGGCTGTTTCTATGAAAGTGGCTTGCTTTCTACACACTGACAACAGTGAAGCACAGCTGAGACAACACCTGTACAACTCACAGACTCACAACAGTTGAGTTGGTGTCTATAAAGAGCCTTTACAACTGAGGGTTCAGGTCTTGGTACAGGAAGGTACTCAGCACAGTACCAAAAGAAATGTAAACACCAAGCCATCTGTAATATTCAATATGCAATGTCCTATTACAAAAAAAAGCTAGTGTAATGGTGGCACAAAGTTTTGGAAGTAACTAACCAATAACTTATGTGACCTCAGGCCTACTCCAAGAGATGGAACCCATACCAAGCAGTTTGGGTGACTGAGAACCTGATAAACTAGATAGCTCATTGAACTAGGATTAAAAACTAAACAATACTATTCCACTAAAAAAAAGTAGAAATAATCATAATCATTTCCTCCTATGCTGTTAGATCAGTGCGTAGCAAGCCAGCATGAGAGAAGCCTCCTCCTGCTTCAAATACAGTGACTCTTCACTAACCAAAAAGAAGTATGACGGAGACCTTGGAACATTCATCCCTAAAAAAGATATTGTCATCAAACACCTTCCTTCAGAGCTAGGGTCACTATGAAGAAGAGGCAAAAAATATTAAGAGCCAGAAAGAATAGAGGACACCAAGGAAAAAAAGACTCTAAATCAACAGGAGAGAAGCACATATGAACTCAAAGAGACTGAGGCAGCATGTGCAGGACTTGCTTGAGTCTGCACCACATGGGGTAAATAGAGCTAAAAGGAAAAGTGGACACATGTCCCTAGCCCTAACCCAGAATATGCCTTCAGCTGAAAAATCACTTGAACTCATACACACACACACACACACACACACACACACACACACACACACACAGAGAGAGAGAGAGAGAGAGAGAGAGAGAGAGAGAGAGAGAGAGAGAGAGAGAGAATAAATTATAGACATTTTTGAAAGGATCAAATAAAATCACAAAACTTAAATGAAGAAATTATAATTAATGCTTGTCTTTTGTTAGAGATAAGAATGAAAGCAATGGCATAAAATGAAATTTGATTAGGTCATATGTATTGTAGTATATACAATGGTGAAGTTGAGATTTTAACTATAGATGGTAATAGTGACAGAATGAATTAATACTCAACTACAAATGCATACACATGCTGGAAAAAACAATTCTTATTTTTGGCATTTCTTTGTTCTGCTTTTTGCTGTGGAATCTAGTTGTTACAAAGTCCCTAAGATGTTAAGTGTTTAATATGCTTAGAGATACCTTATTATTACTTTATAGAATTACAAATTACTCAAGATGCCAAACACAAAATTTTTTGATGTGTCTGCCTCATTATGTCTTCTCTGTCTATTACCTCATTGCATCATTACAGCACAAGTGATCTCCATTTAGTCAATAAGGAGAGAAAATTAAAAGAAATTAAACAATTTGCCTAAAGAGGCAGCCATTTCAAGACATAGTTTTTGTTATAGTGTTTCTCAAATTTTCCATTAGAAAACTTAAATGAGACAGTCTCTAGAATAAATAAAATTATATTAAATGTGATAAAAGGTTTATATATAGGGATAGAATTTATATTATTTCATTTTAAAAATGTATATTTAAAATTACAAGCCTATTAAAATTTGATTATTATTTCAAAATATTTTCTTAAAATATATTTTTTGGAACATAGACCTCTATGCAAAAAAATGACAGACTTAGTTTTTGAAAAATATAATGCATACACAACCCATGAGGGTTTTAAACGTTTGTTCTTCTTTATTAATTGTAGGAAGTATTATCCAATTTCTTGGAAATAAAGTGAATATATCACTTTATAAAATCAAAGGCAATAACTAAAAGACAATTGGGTTTAATTTTTAACAAATATTGAATTGCAGTATTTTTGTTAATTTATAGTGAAACTTCTGTAAGAAAAATTAATCCATGGAAAAGGGTTTTGAGTCTACCTGAAGGTCAAATATAGAAGGCTGAGAAAAGCCAAAAATATTGATTTGAAGAAGAAGAATAAATAACAAATTGATTAAGAGGCCTTTATGAAAGAGCTGGAGCAAATGTTTGGGCTTTGGTTCAGTCTTTGGTAATTTGTTTTGCCATCCAGCCTGGGATCAACACTTTCTTCTGAGACCTGGAGCCTGAATATTTGTTAGCTGCCCAATTTGTTCTGAAAATGTTAGCTCTCAGGGGAAAAACTAGCCTTTTAGACCCATCTCTGTCTCACATTAGTGTCTGGTTGTCACCAGACACTATATTCTTAGAGTTGACAGACGATGATGTGATGTCCCCTAATTAGGATAGAAGGGATGTCAGAGGCTGAACTCTCTCTCCTCTCTTAGACTTGCACAGCACTTGGTCAGTAAAACATTGCAGATGGAGATTATTTACAACTGTGATTATTATACAGAGCCCTAAAATCTTATTAAGAAAATCATACTTAAGGAAATGTGAGAAGTAATTATAAACTACCTTTTGTGACACTGGCTTGAAAATAACAGTACTTTTCTTCTTTCTTGTTGTGATGAAGCTACTTCAATCTCCATGTTAATGTGCTTTACACTTTGAAGCTCTCCCTGTGCTGCAATGACACCTACATCTGGAAAACTCACAGAAATGCATACTCAGTGCTGTCAGTGGCACAGTGACACCTCCTCTACACGCACTTTGCTTTTTAGAAAAATATGAAAAGAAAAACTAATTAAGTCCTAACTTAAGAATTTAAAGATAATCATAGTCCTCAAATCTACAATGATTTGCGAACAAATAATATATAACACCATCATTAGTAAATTATATTTTAAAAGTTTCTGTCCTTAGTAATATATATCCTGTAACTTTAAATTACTTAATGATGTGAATATTCATAACATTTTTGATTTGCCAATTAAATTATGGCCTAAGGATTTAAATAACATTTCAATGGAAAGATGCACAAATGACTAAGAGGTGTATGGAAAAATAATTAACAACATGAATAATAATGAACAGGCTGGTCAGAACTGTGAACAGGTATCACATCACACCTCTTAGAAATGAAAAGTATCAAAATTATAAAAGGCAGCTAGTACTGGAAAGCATGTACAAAAAATCTGACTGCTTTAGCATTATTGGTGGAACTTTAAAAAGGTATAAGCTTTTAATATACAATATATGAGTTTCACAAATTATAAATACGGTTTTCATATAATCCATTAATGACACTTCTTGTTATTAAGCCAATTAATTGAGTCTAAATTCGACTGTAGTTGCAGTAATATTCACAGTACACAAATTAACCAGGAACTTAAATATATATCTATAAACTAAGAAAAAAGAAAATGAAGTATTTATATGGAAGTAGAAACCATTCAGCCTTGAAGAATCTGGATTACATGATTGAATGGATTAACCTTGATGAAGTGAATAAAAACCATTTCCTGAAAGACAAGATTAAATGTTCTTCTATGCACATAAGATGTATGAGTACTCATGAGTTAAAGTTAGGGACGGTGTTAATGAGGACAATGCATGGACAATCTTGAATAACTAAAGAGTTGATAGAGTGTTTCATTTTCAGTTTATTTTGATATTATATGTAACTACATTTCCCCCCTTTTATTCTACTCCATAATAACCTTTCCATATTGCCCCCTTGCTTTATTTTACATTTAAATTTTAAAATCATGGCTTCTTTTTAGGAATATTCACATATATTCCTAACACATATATTCCTACGTATAACTTTCTCAGTTTATGCAGCATCGCATGCATTATGTTGTCAGTGCTGTTTACTTGATATTGGATACCCATCCAGTGTGCTCTTCTTTGGGGAAGACAATTTCTCCCACTCTCACTAATTCCTAGCTACCTGCTTCCTATGTGAATGAGACTTTGTGGGCTTTCTCCCCAACACGCTTTTGCATATTGATGTCTTTGCTTAGCTCAAGCTTAGGCACTAAATTTTGTGACACTTTATAAGTGCAGTTTCTTGCATTAATCAGAGAAAACTACCTGATCTACTGGGTCTTACAATATTCAAGCCCCCCCTTCTCAGCATTTCTTGAGCCATAGGTAGAGGAATTGTTTTCTGGGTGGATGATTGGTCTTAAGCCCTCTACATTTTGATTAGATATAGTTGTCTGTGATGATCTCTGTCTGCTATGTAGAGCTTTCTTAATGAGGTGTGAGGACTACACTTATCTGTAGCTAAAAGGACAAATAATAATAATGTAGTTAGGGATTAAATTGGGTATGTCGAGTGACATATATCCTCTTTTAATTAAACATAGTAATGTTCAAGAGATTTATCATACAAGATTGTACATATTATCGAGGATAAATATTTTTAATTATGCTGAGAGAGAAGATTATTGTAAAATAGTCTCCAATAATAGAATATAAATAATAGAAATATTAAAAAAATTTAATAAAAACATGTGAAACCTTTCTACTTATTCCTGATATTAATAATAGAAGATTTTATACTGAATTATTTTTCACTGTATAAAATCACTAACAGGCATAATTTCATTAAAAAAATAAGAAAATTCAAACTCTAAACTGCCACTGTAAATTTTCCTTAAATAATCAAGTTATTTTATGAAAATGTATGATTTTATAAAATTATTAGGAGAACATTTGATATTTACAATGTAGGTGTAATCATACAAGTCTCTGTATTTTCAAATATTAAGGGATATATATGTCATAGAAATGATAGATAGATAGATGATAGATAGATAGATAGATAGATAGATAGACAGACAAATAGATATAGATAAGTCCTTGTATAAAATTACTGAAACCTTGAATGAATTTTCTGAATAAGAAATGATTTCTCAAATGTGGTTTTATTGTCACTACCTTTGGAACACCTAAATCAATATGAGTATTAAAATTATTTTTTCCTCTTTTAAAAAATATCAAAACATAGACTCATTCTTACTCTTTCATGCATTTTCATCATAATCATTACACCACACTAAACTTTTTGTTAATTATATTACTTAATAAATTAAGAGAATACTTCTGCAATAGTTGCTGATAATATATTGTGAAGATTTCCAGTAGTCTATTATTTCCTATGAAGAAGATGTGAGTTTTTTAAATTTAATTTTAGTCAATAGAAAAACCCTGAATCATGGGTTAGAATGTCTCTATAACTCAGAAGATTTTGCAACTGTAAACGCAAAGAACTTATCATTTCTATAAGATTGGAAATGAAGTATTATATCATGACTTTGGTTAAACTTTTTGCTGAATTATGCATTATTTTCAACATGGTTCTGAAGAAAACATTACACCTTAGGGCAACAGGATCCTGTTGCCTAGTTATCTTGCAGATTGGGGCAAAAGTTAATTAAACAAAAGTCATGTTATAATATTTTCACTACTTACATTCTTCATATGCTATTTTGTTTTTAATTAACTTTCAGAACCCTAAAGCAAAAATATAAAGTTTTTTTCTCTCAAAAATGTTATTATTACTAAGCAATGTATATGGCCTTTGGTTCTTTTCATTTAATACATTCAAGCAAGCAATTCGAATCCATTTTAAAGTAGATTTGTTAAAATTGAAACATTTTTCTTATGTTCAAACAGGAATAAAAAGTTCAGAATTGCACAAATAAATAAAATGTTGACTATTGCTTTTCAAGTTTAAGAAGTAAATAAACAAAATGTTGTCTATTGCTTCTTACATTTTTATGCTTTAGGTCTAAGACCCATTTAAGAGATAATGTTACCTTTGTCAAGGTAAGGGTTATCTTTCCCCATCCTCTACTATTGTGACATAATTGTTTTGGAAAAGTATTTGATTACTCCTTTTTTTGCTTATTTGGTGTGCTATGGTATATGTGCACATATTTAATGATATGAGCGTGAACATTTGAAGGTCAAGAGACAAGTAGGATTCTGTCCTTCAAACATGTGAGTCCCATTATGTGGAATTCGGGTTTCCAGGATCAACAACAATTGCCTTTAACTGTGGAGCCTTTTCTAGATCATTATAGTGGTTTTGTTGAATATCCATAAATAATTATGAATATATATGTTTTATTTCATGTGTTATTTGTATATGAATGCCAATAATATAGTGCTAGAATCATGATGATTTATTTACACTTGAAATAGCATAGTGTGTATCTTCAAATTTGTTTTTCTATTTAAGACACATTTTAATTTATTTTGCATAATTTAAATATTTCTAATCAGCTATTAATAAATTTAAATAAAACGATACTTTTCTTTAGATTTGAGTATGATCTTACTCTGCAAAACTATTTAAATGATAACCCTTCCAATATTTCATTTAATAACATAATTACATATTTTAGGTATACTAAATATATTTTCCAATGAAGCTGAAAATAAAAAAAAAAAACAGCCTTTTGTACTTAGTATGAACATGCAATAAGTTGCTGTGTTATAAGTATAGAATTTGAAACAAATGATGACTCCAAGGTCTCTTGTAGTTTAATCTGTGGAAAGGATGAAAAAAAATGGTACTGTATTTAGAAACAGAAAATTTAACAGAAATATCTTCTTTAAAAAAATCAAAGAAATACAAATATGAAATATTCAATTAACAATAGGAGATATCATACCATTAAAAGAAGAGTCATGCAAATTAGAAAAGTTTAAACTCACAAAGTCATAATATAGAACAAAAAAGATGAATATGTCAAAACTTTTATAAGGAAAAAGCACATTTGATAGGTATGGGGCTCATATAAAAGAGATAAGAGTAACCAGAATATAGTATATACAACTTTGAAATTGTCAAAGTATAGGTTTAATTAGCAAAGACCATGTAGCTTTCTCTAAAGAAACTAAAAACAGATACAACAATGTTTTCTCAGTGTTGCATGATAAAGGTTGATATTGACTATTTTGTACAACTGATGGGAATCATACCACACACTTTCACATGCATGACTTCTCTGCCTATGAGTTTATAAATGTCCCAATCTACAGTTGAGTTTATGGTTTAGTCAGAGGGCTTCCCTTTAACATTTAAAGTTCCATGTTCCATCTATACTAATTATAAACATATTTTGCCTAAGAGAAAGCATTGATATTTATTTTCCATTACTAGAATTATGCTACTAGAATTACATAAAACATATTATATATGAATAAGCAAACTCACTTTGCTAATTTAATATTGCTCATCATTTTTGATCAGTTATGCATAGAAAACATCAGTCAATGGCACTCTAAATTTATAAATGCTTCCAATCCAACATTTATCTACAATCTTCATTGTCTAGTTTTGATTTTCCACAGAGATTTTATAAATTAAAGAAATGTTTTCAGCATGGCTGCAGTGATACTCTACAACTGAATGTTTAGTTTCTACTTTCATAATTTAAAAGTAAATGTAGTGAAACCTAAATTAGATATTCAAGCACATTATTACTTTATGTTAAAAAGAAGTCCACTTGGTAGAGGAAAATATCTGTGGTTTGAAGGAAGAGTTTCATTCTGAAATAGATTTCTGACTAACTAGGAACAAGGAACACTTTCTGTACAGTCAAGTCATTCCATTCCACTGCCTTGATGTAACTTGAAATACAGTCAGAAGCTCAGAGCCCTGTACTTAATGGCACACAGTGATGAGTTGATAGCTCAAGTACTGAGCCTTAGAGTCACTCTTTTTTTTCTTACTTATTTTTTATTCATAATCATAAACTTAACTCTGCAATCCAGCTAGACTTGAAGGGAAATGAGGAAAATATGGAACCCAAAGAACTTCAGTGAGAGCAGAGATTACAGGGTACTGCGAGCAGATGGGGCTGGGGTGCTCTCCTGAGCTACAGAAGGAATGGTCTGGTGGGTAAGAAGCCCCCAAGTCAAAAGAATTAGAGTTGTCCACAGTCGGAACTGGTCATCTTCTTGCTGGTCTTGCCATTCCTGGACCCAAAACGTTCCATGGCTTCCACAATGTTCATGCCTTCTTTCACCTTCCCAAAGACCACATGTTTGCCATCCAGCCACTCAGTCTTGGTGGTGCAGATAAAAAACTGGGAACCGTTTGTGTTTGGTCCAGCATTTGCCATGGACAAGATGCCAGGACCTGTTTGCTTCAGGATGAAGTTCTCATCCTCAAATTTTTCTCCGTAGATGGATCTGATGCCAGTGCTATTATGGCGTCTGAAGTCACCACCCTGGCACATGAATCTTGGAATAATCCTGTGAAAGGAAGAACTCTTATATCCAAATCCTTTCTCTCCAGTGCTCAGAGCACGAAAGTTTTCTGTTGTCTTTGGAACTTTGTCTGCAAACAGCTCGAAGGAGACTAGGCCCAAGGGCTCGCCATCGGCCGCAGTGTTGAAGAACACGGTGGGGTTGACCGTGGCTGCAGCAGGTGAGGGGACAGAGGCGTCTGCAAAGCGGCAAGAGTCACTCTCTTTGATGAAGTTCTGGAAGCTGGACTGGGACTTCATCCTCAAACATGGTAACAAATTGTGCTTGTCCATCATGTATGCTGTATGCATTTTCTTGAAGAAGGAATATTTGTGATTCTCTGAAAGAGATTTAATTAAAAAACTCTACTATGTCTACCTTCATTAATTTGTCATAAAGTGTAATTTATTTCCCTTTCCATTTCTATCGCTATATAAACCTCAATTTTATAGATACTTTCATATTAAAGAGGTACACATTTTCAATTTTATATATTTAATTATCATACTAATCTAGTCTCAAAATTCACAAGAATATTAGAATAAATTTACTTCAACATTTCTACATATGGTATGAGAAATCTAGTAATAATAGTGCAGCAAGATATTCATAAATGTAAATCTTTGACTGCAAGTGAAGGTAATCACCGCAATAGAATTACTCAATCCCTAATTGTAATTGCTCTGGAAAATATAGAAGGAATTGGTTCCTAACTCTTTCTCCATTTCTGTAGATGACTATTGAATATTGAATCATAGTTTATAGACAGCCACATTCTACTTCATTTGCATCATAATGGGATTAGAAATCTGATATTATTTTAAAGGCCATAAGTGACAGGTTATTTGTAACATTCTCATGATGTGTGAGGAGAAATATTAATTTTTTTCATCTGCTCACAGGGAAGAACTTTGTCTTTGGAAAGCACTTCTTGGAAGAACTTTTTCTATAGAGAATTGGGATTCTGCTTTGGTTGGGTTTGATTCAGTTGTTGTAATATTTTGATAATAAATTTGTTTTACCTGGCCACTAGTGGCTTTAACTTTATCTCTGTTGTTTGGGCAAGATTTATTTATTAAAATACAAATATATCACTATAAATACTTCCAAGGTTTTTATGGTACATTGAAAGAAATGCTATGTATGAAACTCCAGAGTATCAGTTGTGTATCATATGCTCAAACATAAACCAACTATCTATATTTTATGGTAGCTCCTTGATGAGTTTTATGGTTTATCAAATTGTCAAATTCATTAGATTGGGCCATGCCAAGGCAACGTACAGCACCTCTGAATGTGTCAAAGGGCATTTCTGTACAATATTAAGTAAAGTAACTTTACTAATCCCCTTTGCAGTTATTAATCCCATGAAATAGATAATCAAAATTGACCATCGCTGAAAAAAATGCATCGTGAAAAATGATAGTGAAAAGGCTAAGAAGAAATCTAGAACTGGTTTCTATGAAAAGGACATCAAAACTCATTTTTATTTTATTTCCCATAGGAAAAGAAAATTATAAGTGTATTGTCAGGTAGAGAAAGAAACAATATTCCAAAAGAATTTAAAGCAATTACAAATATATGAAAACATAGTCATCATAGAACTATATAGCAACTTGTAGAACTACATTTTTCCTTTCAACTCTATTATCCATTTCATAGTTCAAATGCCACACATACACTGAAGATGCTTTAATACGAGGATCTAAAAGATACTTTGAAAACAGAATCAAATCAGTCAAGAATGGCAAACAATGATGCAAAGAATATATAAATATAGAACAGTCAATAGATGTCAATAATTTGATAAGAAAAGGGGTTTTACTTTTTTTACTTTTATTGATCATTGTTTGGGAAGTAAGTAAAATCATAGAACATAGAGCTTCATTGGAATTAAATATTTTGTGATTCTTACTAACAGTCAAACTTGCAAAACTCTGTACTGGGATAAATGCAGATTATAAAACTGGATTCAACTGCAAATATGAATTATGAAGCGACCAAGTTAACAAAAATTTTTTTCTATTTTGTTTTGTTTTTCAGGACTGGGTTTCTCTGTGTCTTTGGAGCCTGTCCTGGATCTAGCTCCTGTAGACCAGGCTGGCCTTGTGCTCACAGAGATCTGCCTTCCATCTGCCTTCTGGATGCTGGGATTAAAGGCATGTGCTACCACAGCCTGTTTACAAGTATATTTATGAAAAATATTTTGCTCCCTTATAGTTATGTAATATAAGTTGTACCATCACATAAGACATGGTTTCCTCACATTTCAGGTCAAGAAAATGAATGTTCTGCACTTTGAATTGGCAAAGCGCTTATCTTCCCATTACTTATAGCCCTTCCTGTATCATTGCATAGCATAAATTTGTCATTCATTCACTTCCATTGTTGCTTTTCCACTCAGAAAAGACCCCTATTCTTTTGTAACAATAGATTTTTCTAAGAAATAAAACAGGAAAGAAAGACTAAATTTTAAGAATATTTTTTCATTTTACCTATGATGTATCAATGCATTGCAACTTCCACTTTAACAGAAAGTGAAATAATTTGATTTTTTATTTATGGTTGATGAATATAAACTTAAATTTCTAAAATAGGTGGGTAGTGCATTAGGATTCAATCCCATATATTCTAATTTAGCATATGCTTTATTTAGTATATGACCATGTTTCTCTACTACATCGTCATGGCATTTTTCAAAAATCTCCCCTTTCAAACTTTAGAACAGTGCCTCTTTACCTCCTAGTGTTGTGACACATTAATACATTTCCTTATATTGTGGTGTCTCAGCAATAGAATTATTTTGGTGCTTCTTCATGACTGTTACTTTGCTACCATTTTAAATTCATTCTTTGGACTTTATCCAGGTATGTAAGTTATGGTTTGTCATCTAGGATAAGCTTTCAATCTCAAGTCATCAGAGGAGTGTTGGTTTTACCAGAAGTTTCCCTATGTTATTTTCCTGTCCCTCTTTTTCAGTTACCTTCTTGATTTGGAACTGTATCAAAAAAAATGAGTCTTACACTGAGGTAAATTTGTCTACAGATCATTCAGAATGAAACCCCCTTTGAAGATCCGGTGGGTACTGCGTAAGGAGAAGAAAAAATACGATGGCCAAACAACCTATAAGGAAATTCACAGTTGTATGATTGGAGGCAAACTGACAAGGCAGAAACTAAAGCGTAGCAGAGACAGAGAGCTGGAAACCTCTCAAACTCTTGATGATTCAAACAGAGAAATTAGAGACTAAATGATTTGAGGTCTGCTTCGGAGCTCAGGTTTGTTTAATTTGATGAGGCTGGAACATGGTCAAATATTCATGGTCAGAAGACACTTTTGTACAGAATATAATCGTGGAGAAATAATCAAACGGAGTACACAAACTACTTGAAATTTCATACTGTGAAGCTGTATGGGATTATATTTTATAAGAATATTTATACAATTTTGGAGAGAGAATGTGCCCTCTGCCAACTATTCTACAGTGATCTGTTACTGTATCCTGTGTCTGTATCTAGAACTATATGGCAATTGTTGTAAAGTAAATCGTAGAGAGCACTTTCTACTCTCATTGTAAGTATAAAAGAGTTAGATGTTTGGGAAAATACATTTACTTAAGGGAATCTATCTAACTATAAACCTATCTATTTTTCCCTTTGAGGACATTAAAGAAAAGCTTAGTAAAAAGGATTGTTGTGGCATATTATTTTAAGATGTGTTACATTTGTTTATGTTATGGAATAGTTGTTTAATGATGCAAATGTGTTGCATTCTTTTATGTTGCAGTTGTATAGCTCTGTGAAGTGATATAATTTTGATTGTCTATAACAAACACCTGATTCGTCTAATAAAGAGCTTAATGGCCAATAGCTAGGCAAGAGAAGGGACAGTCAGGGCTGGCAGGCAGAGAGAATAAACAGGAGGAGAAATCTGGGAGAAGAAGATAAGGGAGTAAAAAGAGAATGAGGGAGGTCACCAGGGGCCAGCCACCCAGCTTCAGAGCAAGACACAGAATAAGATGTAAAGAAAGGTATGTAGAATAGATAAAGATAAGAGTCCAGAGGCAAAAGGTAGATGATATAATTTAAGAAAAGCTGGCTAAGCCAGGCAGTGCTGGAGGATGCCTTTAATCCCAGCACTCAGGAGGCAGAGACAGGTATTTCTCTATGAGTTCAAGGCCAGCCTGGTCTATGAGAGCTAGTTCCAGGACAGACTACAAAGCTAAAGAGAAACCTGTCTTATAAAACAAAAATAAAACAAAAACAAACAAAGAAACAAAAAAACAAAAGGCTGGAAACAAGTCAAGCTAAGGCCAGACATTCTTAAGAAAAAATAAGCCTCTTTGAATTTATTTGGAAGCTGGATGTCAGGTGCCCAGAGAGAAGGTTAGCAAAGAGTAGGCAAAATATTGCTCTTTGGACATTAACTTGATGTGCTGGCATGTATTTAAAAAGCTATCTCAAGGGAACAAGAATTTACATATTTTTCTACATGATTCCTGCTCTCACCAAACCTTTTGCACTCCAAGTGACAAGTTAAGAATAGCAGAAGGAAGTAAGTGCTAGAAATGTAGCTAAATGAATCATAAGTGGGTCCTTTTAAAAAATCAGTTCTAATGGTTACTTAACCTACACATGACTTCATTTATCCTACACAAAAATAAGGATAATATTTATTATTCATAAAACTTTTTAATATGTCACCTCATTAATCTTCTACTCCTCTCTGTGACCCAGAGCTATAAAAAAACATAGATAAATCATAAAAACTTCAAGACTGGCACTCAATTTTAGATATAGAAGCTGATATACCCAATGGCTTGAAATATTGCTATTTCAAGCTGTTAGAGGAGTTGCAATCTTTCACAAGCTAGAACTGAACTGGAATGTTGCCACATTAAAGTTCCTAAAAATATAGCAATAGCATATAAGGACAGAATGAAGTAGTAAAATCTTTATGCGGTTGCCGCTGCACCGCAATATGGATTTTGAATGGCAGGAGTGTTAAGTGCATTTGCTTTAATGAAGAAGTTCGAAATGGCCTCGTAACAACCTTTTGTGGATAGCACTCCTTTCCAACGGCCCTCACTCTGTCCTTGAGAGTCACATGATGCATGTGACAAAGAATTTTTCAGAGTTAAGAGAGGATTAGATGAAGGAAATTAATTAAAACTCCCTTGCAACATTTTCCCCTGGAGCTATTCAATAGGCTGAAGCGCTGTGGCAGAGTACTATTCTCTCAATAAATCTACTCATTAAATAACTCGATTGTGTTTAAACACATATCCTCATTTTTAATTAGACTATAATTTTTCTTCATGTATTTTTATGCTGAGTCCTGCAAGTCATCACTACCTCCATGATTTTTAATTACAAGTTAGCTTTTCCTAATAAGACTCTCACTAAGTAAGCTTCTGAGCACATCTGTTGATCAGTTTGAAAACTGAATGTCATTAAGAAAACCACATTGGAATATTTTAGAGACAATGGTACACCTGATCTTAGATATATATGTAAACGTATAATTTCCTAAATCTTAGATATACATGTAACTTTATAATTGCCTAAAACTGAACCCATAGTTATGAGTTGTGTATGATGAAATTAGTCAGAGTACATGTACACAGTTCATCTGAGCCCCCAAGGTCCCCAAGAGCAGAAAGAGGGAGAAGGTGAGCAAGGAAGTCTGGACCGCGACACCCACTGAGACAGTGTGCCTGTTCTAATGGGAGCTCACTAAATCCAGCAGGACCGGGACTGAATGAGGATGCAATAAAACTGGACTCTGAATGTGGCTGAAAATGGGGGCTGACTGAGAAGCCATTGATAAAGACGCTGGGACTTGTTTCTACTGCATGTACTGGCTTTTTGGGACCCTAGTCTATTTGGATGTAAAGCTTCCTAGGCCTGGATGTAAGGTAGAGGTTAGACTTCCCACAGGGCAGGGTTCCCTGCCCTCTCTTAAGGAGCGGAGGGGGGGCAGGGGGGGTGAGTGGGGGAGCGGGAGGGGAATGGGAATGGGAGGGGGGAGGAAGTGTAAATTTTTGAATGGAAAAATAAAATAAAAAAAGAAAAGAAGAAAATAATAATAATTGTTGATATAACAACTTAGAAACCTTAAAGAAGTCAGGAGGTGGTGGCACACAACTTATTTCAGCACTCAGAAACAGGCAGCAGATCTCTAAGTTTAAGACTAGCCCGGTCTACAAAGAGAGTTCAGGACAGCCAGGGATACATAGGGAAACCCTATCTCAAAGAAAAATGAAAGAAAGAAAAGAAAGAAAGAAACAAAGAAATCAAGCCTAGTGGCTGTAGTTATTGAATGGTTATGACTTCTTAGAATTTTTTTCTTTAAATTCTCAGAATTGCAATTTACTGTTTTGAATCAACATTATTTAATATTTAATGCTTTTTAATATCAAAGATATTTCGGTATGAAACTGGCACTGATACTCTTTTAATTCTAGACTTGGAAGTTCAGAGACCTGTGAATCTTTGTAGTCTGCTTGCCATTCAACTTGGTATAACTGACAAACTCCATACAGTTAGAAGACCATGCCTCTCACAAATATGATCAGAAAAATTGTGAAGCATCTGAGGAAGAGAACAAACACATTCATAAATATGTGCAGCTAAAAACACAATTTCTATGAATTAATCATTTATAAGATATGATAATATCCAGAAGTAAAAAGTTGTAGTTCTTAAAAAATATACTATGTAACTATAACAATGTTATGTAAAAATAAAATTGTGCCCTATGACTATGACATGACTGTTGTACTGTGACTTCACAGAAGCTACTGTTAATGACCCAAGACCTCTGCAACATCAAGTCAGTTAAAATTTCCAACATGGATTGGGGAGGAGATCTGAGGTCCAACCCCTAACTAAGGAAGGATCTGAAGTTGACTTCTTGGGGAGGGAGAGTTACCTACTTGAGGAATGTGGCAACTGCTAGGTTTATATTCCTCAGAAGATAAGTCCAGTGCGTGGGCATGTGGATAGCACTATAGGACTCCGTGAGCTATCTCTAAATAAATAAACGAATGTGCGACTACGATGGCAGTTAGTGAAAATGGAGGGGAGTCTATGGATATAATAAAGAGACACTGCGTATGTTGTCAGTGCCCACAGATGTGAGGCCGTTCACCTTGACTAAAGCTCAAAGAATTTGAACTTATTTTTGCTTTCGCAAAGTTGTTGACAACAGGTGTGGTTACAAACCAGAGATATTGACCTAGGGTGTGATTAATTAGTATTTTCAATATAGAGGTGGAGCTGTTCTTCCTCGACCAAAGATGGGAGAATTCAAGCCTATCATGTTAATGAAGTCTGTTGCTTCTCCCTTCCACTTTTGGAATGAAGTATATAGGCATGTGAAAAATAACCATGTACAAATGAAGTATTCACTGAATTTCTCTCCCAATGTTGTTCTGTGTTTCTGTCTTTAATATATCTCATATCTCTGTTCCTTTTGCTTAATAATTCTAATCCTTATGCCCCTACCCCGGAAAATGCAAATCCTGTCAAGATGGACCACAACAATATGTATATGAGATAGTCAAAGAATAACTCAAAAAAAATTTTGAGTGTGAATTAGGATGTGATGCTTTAAATATTTACAAAAAAGTGTTCATATAAATAAATGTAAGTTTTTCACTTTCTTTAATTACATGAATAAAAAAGACCATATTTGGAAAATTTTAATGTTTTGAATTTTTATGCTTCGAAAGTAGGTATAAGTCATCACTTCTTACTACAGAAAAGTGTAAATAATTCAATTTTTAAAAATTTTCTTTCACTGTGTAGTGGTGGCTCATGGTGTATGTAACCCCTATACTCGGGAGATACTGGTAAAACTCTGTGAGTTTGAGGCCAGCCTGATCTACAGAGTGAGTTCCAGGAGAGGCACCAAAGCTACACAGAGATCCCTGTCTTAAAAAAATATATTTTTCTTTCATAAAAGTGCAACTTTGCCACCTATAATATGACTAGGATAAAAAAATTCAATCTAAAAAATGAGAAATATAGCATGTATTCCCAGTGATAACCTGAGTAATATGTATATAATTATGGTAAGATTAATAATATTCTTATATCAAAATAGAAATAAAACTTACTTATAAATAATAACTCCCAATTACCCATCTAATCCTGTTATTTCTCATACTCTTTAAATAATTTATGAAAAATATTTTTCTCTATTTTTATTCAATTGAGTTTTTTTCTTAATCTTAGTGAGCTCAATATGTATAGTATTTTGTCAAATACACACACATATGCATATTATGTATGTATATAGTCATTTGTCATTTGTAACATGAGGGCTGGCTTGTTTGTTAGGGTTTCTGTCCTGCACTTTTTTTATTTTCCATGTTTAAATGCCTTTTTAAACTATATTATTTTTTATTTATTTATTTTTTATTTTTACTTAAAAATAAAATTTCCACCTCCTCCCATTTCCCTCCCCCTCCCCCCTATTCCCTTCCCCCTCCCTCTAAAGTCCAAAGAGCAGTCAGGGTTCCCTGCCCTTTTGTAATAATACCTGAGCTTTAGGTACAAGAGTTGTATTCTAAATCTATACACTTGGAATGAGATTCACAGCTCTGAGTTTGGATTGGCTGTTGTTGTTTTTTTTTTTCAGCCTCTATTTCATCAAAGAGAAGTTTTCTTGATACAGGGTCACAAATACATTTGTCCATAGAAAGATTGGAGGTCCAATATGCAAATAACAGACAGTCATGCAAATGTCAGACAGTCAGAGCAGTTTCACTTTCTTATATGGATTTTTATCATAAGGCATTTATCATGCAATTTTTATCATATTCTACAAGACATGGAATATGCAGATTAATTGCATCAGTGATTAATTCTGAGTTACCACTTTAATAATAGGGTCACATCAAGGAAAGAATAAAAGAACTACCCCTTTGGAGTCCATTTCTTCTGTCTTATCTGCCTGACTGAAGGAGGTTTCATTGGAAATACATCCTATATCTGTGTCTATATCTGTTTGTGACTGTGTGTGTCTCTGCCTGTCTGTCTGCCTATTATTGTCTTTCTCTAACAAAGTTTCCCTGTCTTTACTGATCCACATAGAATACATCTTATGGAAATGAATGAGGGATGGTTTACAGAATTCTTTCACAACAGATTATGTCATTGACTGCAACTGATCCCACTAACCCAGATAACAGAGTTTTACAAACATCATTTTTATCAAATCAATATCCAAATGTTATGTTTAACACGTATGCTGCAAAATTATAGAAGATTACTTTCAACCTCTTTATTCAATGATTTCAGCAAATGATAGACATGCACTGTTCTGGGTCAGGGACATGAAAGACTACATAATTTAAGATAATGGCTATGCATTAGCTTAGGTTGCAAAACTTTGTCACAGGGAAATTTCAAGGCCAGTAATGTCAGCTGTTACATTTTAATATTAAAATCAAATAAGAGGAATGGGTTAAGTATACAGTAGGATAGCAGTCTTAAGTAACCTTAAGGTGAATTATGACCTACGGCTGTGAGATTCATCAAAAGTTCCAATCTCTCAGAATATAAGAGATTTTTAATGACAGTGTTTACCAGAGGTTAGGTTTGTAGTGGAGAGTGAGCAAGTGAAATATTTATTATAAGTATCAAGTTACAGATACAAATAAGACACATTTCTGTTATGTTATTATATTAGTAGCATAACTAGATTAAACTGCATTCTGCTAATTTCAATACCCATGAGAAATATATTGCAATTTTGGCCTTAAAAATGATGAAATTTTAGGTAAAATACACCTGTATCTTAGTAAAATATAACATAATATGTATATATTTAAAAATTACATTACTATAGTAATGATATTCATGATTTTTGATTTGAATCACTCTACTATAAATTTGATTGAAATAATATCACATGCTTATGAAGGAATCTCTGCTTATAAGGAAATCCTACTATGCTTTAAATACACATTTTTTTGATAGAAAAGGATTAGCCCAGCAGGAGGAAGTAGGATAACTCACTCAGCTAACAGAATGTTCTAATATGATTGTGTGTGTTCATATTATCAGGATCCACTTGTAAAGTCAGATGTAACATTGCACAACTAGAATCTGAATATGAAGGAAGTAGTGACAGGCAGATTTCTGCAATCACCTGTCCAGACAACCTAGCTAATAGTTGAGCTTCAGGTTTAGTGACAGATCTACTCTCCAAACAATAAGTTAGAGAGAAAGTAAATAGTCAAGACCCACCTGGATGTCCACACACAAATGGATACCTGTGCAAATGTATATGCACACAAACATGCCTGTGCACAAGCACATACACACAGATATATAACACACACGTAGAAATAAAATGAATGATGAATAAAATATTTTCATAAATGGTTTACCACTGAAAAATATATTCCTGATAAGATTATCTTAAAAGACTTACTTAAATTAAGAGTATTATATACAAACCATATTTTGAAGACATTTTAAAATATTTTAGTCAGAACATTTCTTCTGAATCTCAGGACATAACTTGGGCATCCATAGTTTCATGAGCCTGTGGAATGTCCTGTATGAAAAAATCAATATCTTATTTATTATGAAAGGAAAAGTTTGATCACACAATATAGAGAATATCTTAAAGAATGATCAAATGTCATAAACATGTAAAAATGACAATTCAGAAAAAATATCTGAGAGGCATTCAACACTGCATTTATTGAGGCAATTGCATTTTTATTCTTTTTATTTTAATTAGTACATTTATATTAAAGTTGCTATTTGAAGCACTCTCAAGTAGAATTATTACAGATTCTAAAACACTGGTCTCTTCCTCATCTTCAATGCTATCTCTCCAATCAACTTAAAAAATAAGGCACAAAATACATTTGTATTGCTTTTAAAACTTGTAGATAAAATCTAAACGTCACAACTTCATATAAAAGGCTAGTGATGACGGTTTGTCGTTTTCTGATGCTAATCTGACAGACTAACGACTGTTAGTTTACGTCTCTTCCTGACCTTGTTTCTCTCTCTCCCATGTTTTCTCCTCCTCTAACAACTTTTCATAATTCTTTCACCTTTTTGCCCAGAGGAAAATAATGTGACATTTTAAAATATCACGTAATATATGTTATAATTTTGCCAAACATCTCTTACCAGTTTGAAGCAAGAGATTTATAATTCAGATTTTCATCAGAAAGGGGGAAAATCAACACCATATGTTGTACTGAACTCTATGCAGCTGCTGCTACAACAGTTTAATATCATGTGAATAGGAAGGCATTCATTTTTTGTACAACATACAGGATTATGGCTTCTCTTAAATGTGATTTTTAAAAAAAATATTAAGATTAAAATATAAGACAGTCTATTGAAATGAAATAACTTAGAATTTTTCAAGTCCATATTTAGAAAAGATAGTTCTTTCTGAATCATTGGCTAAATGAGTATTTATAACTGAAATTAAAATAGCCAACTACTCTTGAAACTGTACTAGAAAAGGAAATTCAGAGAAGAATGTTCTCTATTAATGCATCTCCTCTAGAAATCTCAACTTTATTGCAATGTGATGTTTGCCTAAATATCAATCTACTTGGCACTTTTATTACAATTCTGCAAATGGAAAGAGAGCAAATGAACCATTTGAGGCTTTTATATTCTTGGTATAATCATGTTTCTGTTTTTCATTCAATGATAGTCAATTTTTTTATGCTCTCTAGCATAAAACATTCTTGAGCATTAATGATCAGCTAGGCTAAGAGCCTGAGATTGTACCCAGTGCTCATTTATATTACAATGTACACAATGTCACGACAAGCTATTTATAAGCCTTAGTTGAGAAGTTAGACAATAATACCCTATTGTAAAACCTTGAATATTTTATACACTGTTTATGGGCCAGCCACATATGTGAAATAAATACAACCATCACAATTTATCTTTAGTTATTGAATTTAAAATAAGAGTCTTAGTAGAGGAAGAAAATCTTTTGCAACCACTATAAAACAAGAGAGTAATTTTGCTTTTAAATGTGATTCTTCACAGAAAAATTGCATGCTTTTAGTCAATTCAAAGGATGTCCTTCATGATTATGAGTAATTGTCTGAGATTTTTCATGTATACACAAAATAGCAGTGTTATAATAAGAACAATCAAAGAACTCTATTTGTGACAGAATTGATACCGGAGGCTATTTTACTTTTAGTGATGAATTATAAGTACCTTACATATATGAATAAAAAAAGTCAGTCACAGCATATTCTCAAAATGTTATAAAATGTAGTGCAACAAAATATATTAGTGCAGCAAAAGAAGTATTTTATGGACAGAGATGCTTTTTCAAAAGGAAGTATACAAAACATTATTTACAAAAACTTTCAAACAGACATATCACATTATTAAACTATATAACACAGACCATATAGACATTTTAAAGTGCAAAGCATAAATCTTTGCTAAAACTCATTAATTATGATTTACCAATCAAAATAATTTGAATACAAGTTAACTCATTAGTTTCAAAGATACTACTTGTGATTCAGGAACACACATGTACTTCAGTAAAAAATAATAATTTTCTAAAAAACATAGAACTCTTGAAAAAATTTCAAAAGCATTGTGGAAAGAAATGACATGTTATTATTAGTTGTCAATAGCCAGAATGATTTACAAATTCAGTGCAGTCATCACAAAATTTCTTTTATTTCCTCATTCAATTATGGTCAAGGTGATGCCTGAATTTCTCTGATATACTAAAAACTGTAAATGGAGGTCTCTTTCCCCTCCTCTAGTTCTGGAATAACCAATCTGAAGCTTACTATTAAATAAAAATGTTTGGCTGAAGTCTCAGCATTATTATTAGCTAGGTATTACATTTAAATTAATCCATTTCTAGTCACCTGTATCACCTGTGACCCATTGCTTACCCGTGGTGCTCTGGAATGTTGTTCTTTGGACAGCTGAATGGCAGATCTTTCAACTCTGCCTTCTTTTTCCTATCTTATGTTGTCCTTCCCGGCTAGCTATATTCTTCTCTGCCATAGGCCAAAGCAGCTTTATTTATCAACCAAAAAAACAAACAAACAAACAAAAAACAACACATATTCTCAAATTACAGAAGAACATAATACATCAAAACAAAACAAGCATTTTTAAGATAATAAATATTTTAATTACTGACATTGTAAAATTTCAAAATTAACCCAGAAAAGTCATCTTACACTATGATATGCTGGTCTACAAATACAACACTTAAATAGAATTGAATCTAAAAATCAATGTTAGCAAATATCCGTTCATTTATAGCAAGTTTGTCCTTATAATTCTATAGGGATTAATAGAATTTTCTACAAAATTAATAAAAACTAGGTATCTTACAGTCATTGTAGATGTTCTATTTATCTGCATGTACATTAAAACTAACTCATAATTTTTATTTGCCTAAATTGAGATATGAGGAATGTAATATAAAAAAGTCTACAGGATATATTAATTATGGCTTTGGATTAAGCAATGATTATTTCTAGTAATACAGATATAATAATAATACAGAAATGTTTGTTGTCATAAAATATTTAGTATTATTATTTTTGTTGTTACTTTTTTATTTTTTAAAATTTTATTGATTTTTTATTGAGCTCTACATTTTTCTCTGTTCCCCTCCCTGCCTCTCCCCTCCCTCTTCAACCCTCCCTCAAGGTCCCTTTACCCCCAAACCTCACCAGCATAAGTTGTCATCAGTGTTTTGGATCTTGGCCCTTCATACAGGTATAAGATGGATTGTGTCAATATGAATTACACTTTATTTAGGTTTACAGATATCTTGTGTAATTGTTCTTTAGTTACATAAGCTGATTTAAACTTCAAGAGCATGGGTGTGAGCTCCAGGAGTCACTGTTTCCAAAACCTTGTAATTCAAAATATTTCTTTTTTTTATTTTTCACATGTGTTTCATGTTGTAATTTCAGTGATACATATGACAATGAGATCAATTCAAGGGAACCCAAGAAGAAGTATGAAAAACAAATACCGAGTATTTTGAGAAAGCAAAAATTCATAAGATAGGCAAAAACCAAACACTCTAATATTCTATAGGGAGAAACTTCAGCATTCAGATTCCTACCATAAAGTGGGAGAGAATTTAAAATGAGCAATATTGAGAAAGAAAGCAAAAATGTCCAGGAAGTATATCCAGTTTTACATTGTGTGTGAAAAGGACCACCTAAGAGTCATTTGATAGCTGAGTGATGCTGGCACATGCCTTTATTCCCAGCATGTGTGAGGCAAAGGCAGGTGGATCTCTTTGAGACCAGCCTGTGCTACAGTGCAGGATCCATGACAGGCTTCAGAACTGCACAGAGAAATCCTGTCTTGAGAAACCAAAAACCAAAACAGAACAAGACAAAAAGTCATTTACTGGAACTTCAAAGTTTAAATTGCATATTAATATAATAATACACTACATTTATGTCAGACTTTACTACACAGTTCAGGCTGGCATCACGATTTTGATCTTACTACCTTAGCTGCTCTAGTGATTATATTGCAGATTTATACTTGGAACACACTGGCTAAAGCATTCAGTTTTGTTATATTCACATTTTGTTAAAAGGACCAGAAAAATCTAAGACATTTGCCAAAGACTCTGCCATTCCCATGGTCTGTTGGAGTGTAGACAGGCCAAAACACTCGATTCTTTAACATGGATATCAATAAGAACAAAGATTTCATTTGTGGATAGAAAAAAAATCTTAGAGAATTTGAGAGATACCAAAAAGTGCATCACTGCAACAAAATGATTGTCAGTGGGATTAAAATGAAGAAAAAAAAACAGACATAATACCTTAAAACAGTCAATAATGAATAATAGTCACCCAACAATTAACATGAAGCAGAGATGTATATTACAATTAGCAAAGATGGAAGGACAGAGACATCTAAGCCCTTTGACACCACATATAGGGCTGCTGGTTCTGACATTTTACCATAGAAACAAAAAGCAACTAAGACAAAATTTGGTACAAGAAAGTAGACTGTTGATACAAACAATATGAACATGGTTTATTGTTGTTTTCTTTTGTTGAAATATGGTAGACTTTGGTACTTTGGACTGGAAAAAAAGTAGTTAAATGCTGTCAACAGAGATTAAAAAGCTGTTCTGGTAGGAAACTGGAAGAGAGTAGTGCTGAGAGCCACACAGAATGTGGAGACCTAGCTCGAGTGGTTTCAGAAAACAAGAGTAGCAACTGCTCTAAAAGTCGTTCCTGTGGTATCTTGCAAAGTATCAAGCTGCTTTCTCTCCATGTCCTGTCAACTTGCCTGAGCCTAAAAGTTAATTAAGTAATTTATTTGACAGAGAAAATTTCAAAACTGCATTATATTGAGTTGTGGATTGGTTATTATTGGTAACATTAAGCAGATATACAATGTTGAATAG
The DNA here is from genome assembly GCF_037038515.1 of Microtus pennsylvanicus. Lineage (NCBI taxonomy): Eukaryota > Metazoa > Chordata > Mammalia > Rodentia > Cricetidae > Microtus > Microtus pennsylvanicus. The sequence goes on from NC_134584.1 coordinate 22,561,454, forward strand.
AAAGTTGGGCAGAAGAAAAACTGTACAGGGAAGCATAAGGAGCACAGAGAAGGGTAATGTTAGAGGCAAGGCATGCTATCAAAAAGAGGCTGTAACTGATAAGATTAGTGTCATCAAAGAGAGTCCTGCTCTGCACTGAAACAAAAGACAGATGTTTTCAGGACAACACTCCACCTACCTAGGCTCCCAATTTGTAGAAGACAGATTAAGGTTTTTCCTGTTTCTAGAAAGAAGACAAATAAAGGCACGTCTGCTACTGAAATTCAAGGGAGCCAGGGTTCATCCCAAGCTAGCAGAGGAACTTGACAATAATTGGCCATGTGATCTTAGAGGCATGGAAAATGAAAGAGCTAAGGGATGATAGGTTCTTTCTATGTCATTTCAGAGAGAACACTGAAACCAGGCTGTAGAGGGAGCTGCGGGCTGCGTTCCTGCAGCATGGCTCCAGGCCGCCTGGCTAGCTTATGCCCCGAAATAACAACATACAAACTGTATTCATATAAACACTGCTTGGCCCATTTCTATTAATTTGTGTAGCACCATGAGGTGATGACTTACCAGGAAGATTCTAGCCTATGTCTATCTTGGGTCGGAGCTTCATCACATCTGCCTTGGAAAGGAGCCCAGTGGAATGGCGTCTGAGTTCACTTCCTCATCCCCCCAGCATTCTGTTCTGTTTACTCCACCCACCTATGTTCTAATCTATCAGGCCAAGCAGTTTCTTTATTAATTAACCAATGACCTTCCTTCATCACCAGGCAGTATGTGGCAATAGAATCCCTGCATGAAAGTCTCAGAGGTCATTGCATTAAGCTGGAAAAGTGAAGCCAAGAGTTTGGAGACATTAAGTATGGGATATCTATCTACCAAGGAAAGTTTGATACAGGGAATGGGCCAGCACAAAAGATAGTTATTGTAGCTCTAGAATTAGAGGGGTGGGACCACTTAAGCCCTCTGATGCCAGACATGGAGCTAAAGACATTCAGTGTTTTATTATAGCAACTGAAAAGAAATTAACTCACTATTATAATTCAGCTGGATAAGTCCGTCAGATGCTTTCTTTCTCCGAGGTACCTAATTAGCATTTTCTATCACTGTGAGGGCAAGCATGAAAAAGGAAATGTACCCTTTGGTTGTTTCTTTTTATTATACAACTAAAGGGTAATATCTTTCAGCATAAAGTCTCCTAGTCCTGGTGGTCAACCAAAAAAAAATGGTAAAATATGTTTTCTGACCTCTAATCTAAACCAAACACACAAAATAAGAGATTCAAAGTTGTGGCCCACATATGAGGGAGACTATGGAATATTTTTCTGTGCCTTTGTTATATATTGAGAATTGTATGCATGTGTTTTACATTTTAACTTTCACTTCATTGACACATGGACATCTAGGGTGATTACATTTCCGATCTATTGTGACCAGAGCTATAATAATATGGATAAGCAAGCACTTCTGTGGTAGAGTCCTTGGGATCTAAGAATAGAATAGTTTGGTCATATGGTAGTTCTCTCTCTTTCCTTCTTTCTTTCTCCCTTCCTTCCTCCCTCTCTTTAGTGTGTATGTTTATTGGCAGCTTTGAAAGCCTTAGTGTAGATGTGGAGCTAGAGCGCTCATGAGTCTTAAGAGTTCTAACCACTGAGGACAGAGTTGAAGTCAGAAAAGGTGAGATACTGAAGGAAGCATTGATGGAAATAATGGAATTCTGACATTGAAATCTTATTTCATAAGCACTTTAGGAAGAAAAGAAATAAAAATGGAATAGCTCCCTACACCATAGAAACTTGCTTACTAGTGAGAAACCTATGTCATAGCAAACTGCCCCTAGAGTCTGCACTAAAAACAATAAATGGCATGAACACTTTTACTACATGCCTGCCATCTGTTATTAATTGCAATGACTGGGTGACTGACTATTTCTGCAGCTGCAATAAAGTGAACTGAATTTCAGAAATAAAAATATATAGCATGCATGGAGTCTACAGTAAAGCTGAGGATTAAATGGAGTACATAGAAAGACAACAGTTTTAAAATGCACTTTAACTTTTTTGGTTTTTGAAATATTTTTCATACTTGCAGAATCCATTCAATTATATTTATAACAGAAGAGAACAAAACCAGGTCAATAGAATAAAAAACTTATAGAAACAAGAAATCTTTATTTCATAAAATCGTGGAAGATGGTAAGTACTTCTGACATAATGTTCAAATGTCTTTCATTTAATACTTTTAATAAGAAACAATATCAACAAATTTTAAAATCAAAATTCAGTGGTGCCATTTCTTAAAAAATACTTAATTGTCTTTGGTACATATTATGACTTATGATTTGGGGTTTTTATGGGGTTTCTATATATGTGAATCTCATAAATATGGCTTGTTATTTTTCTTGGTATTTTCTTTGTTTCTTTGGGTTTTTATTGTATTTTTGATGTGTTTCTTAATGTTTTATATTCTCCTATTTTATATCATTATCATTTAGATGCCTATATGTTTTCTAAGCAGAGACAGAAAGGGTGTGGATTTGTATGAAAGGGTGATAGGGAAGATCTCAGAGAATTTGAGGAAGAGGTAACAATAATCAAAATACACTCTATAAAAAAATCTATGTTTTAAAATGAAAATTAAGAAAAAAAATCAATGAACAATGAGGACACTAAGAGAGATGTACATAGGTCTAATCTACATGGGAAGTAGAAAAAGACAGGATCTTCTGAGTAAATTGAAAGCATGGGGACCTTGGAGGAGGATTGAATGGGAGGGAAGAGGCAGGGAGAGGAGCAGAGAAAAATGAAGAGCTCAATAAAAATCAATGAAAAAAACAACAAAGAACAAAAAACTCTTAACTATAATGGTAGGTAACTTGGGTTATGAAGCAAAGCCATTTGAAAATGTGATTGTCTATTAAGTCACATAAAAATAAGGAAGATAATGCATTTGATCAAGTTGCTTTTTCTGAAAGAAATACAGGAGCAACTTGTCTAAATATTAGTGAAAAACACATTTTAGTATAGGGAAAATTTGAAAACATTTTCCAGAGTATGTTCGGAAATTGTCCCTGCCATTATTTTAAATGGGCTAATAAGAAAATGTTGAAATAATTTACATAATGGACGAATGTAAATTCATTCAGGTTGTAGAGAGAAGTTCCCTGCTGCCTTAGTGATATTCAGCTTTCCTGCTGCTCCACAAACCCATACAAACTACAAAAAGAAAAAAAAATCTTTGTGCAGTTATGACTTTGAAGCAAAGAAACTGCAGTGCGATGTTCCATTGCTTCCTTCACCCCTGAAATCTCAGCTCATGTATTATCCTTGCTACAGTTATTTGAACATAAAATCATCGGCTTGAAAGACAAACTGTATAGAATGGCCTATATGAGAATCCAGTTTAACTGCTAACTTTAAAGAATCTGAGATAAAGGAAATTACATTTTATTGTGGTTGCTCATGATTGTTTGTTCAATGAGTTGTCGCAGAATCCAATTTCCACATTAGCCATTTTCCCTGTAAAGAATTGATTCTCTGGTTTCATTTACGGTGAAGTGATAGTTCTGTAGTCCTCTTGACTTATTATGAAAAGTGTTTATTAAATCACCAGCCTTACAGGGGATAAAACTTGTCTGTTTACATAATACCACTTGTTCGGTTTTAATCAGCCTTAAGTGCATGACTTTGAAATGAATTAACAATAGGAGAAATATATTCCAAGTGATATTACTTTCATGACAGTATTATTTCTCATATAAATAAAATGGAAAATAATTTTGCTTAATAAAATGTCGGCTGTAAACATAAAAATAAATGCAAATGCAACATTCATAAACCAAAGAAACAGCTTTCTTGAAACGTTTTTTTTTAACTCTATTACAAATCAGTGAAAAATACTCTATATTCTATGAATTCAGATTATAGTAGTATGCTTGCTATGAGGATACTTCTGCCAATTCTAGCTATCTCTTGTAGCATTCATGTATAGGAAGGAAGTTAGCACTTAGGTCAAAGAATTGATTCAGTCACTAAAATAACTTTCTGTACAAATCTAATGGTATGAGTTTGGTTATCCAAACACCCATGTAAGGTAGGAGATAATCACCTTGACAAAGCATCCTGTGAATTTCACATGCATTTGTGTCATGTGCTTTCCCAAATCATACATAAACATGCAATTACACAATAACAGTAAGACAAAAGAGAAAAGATTATCTCTACTTAAACTACTGCAAGTCCTGTTAGTGAACAACTATGGAACAGATAAAATGGCAATATCAGAAAAAAAAACGATAAAAATATGTTGGTCTGATAGTATATGAATATTAAAGATAATCATAGTATATGTTAATACAACTCCCACTACTATTAAGTATAAGTGTATTGTAAATGTTAAAAAAGTATTCTAGTTTAAAAATGAAATATACGTCCCAATCTAGATCATCAAAATAGAGTGTTATTGTCACATCCACTCATCTCCTATCATACATGTGTAATATATATGTATGTGCGTGATGGTGTCTGTATTCTGTTTTCATAAAACTTGAATTTGTTTCAATAAGTAATTCCTAGATTAAAATTTGAGCACCATAGTTAGCCCTGAAAATGTACATAAAACAGCATATATGTGTATATACTTATATGCATAGAATAGCCATTAGTATAAAATAAGTTTATGAATTTGAAGGAGAAAATGGAGAAGAAAATAGAATTATCTAAAGGGAGGAAAAGGAAAGAAAAAATGTTGAAATTAAATTATAATCTCAAAACAATTTTGAGCATCATCTTCATTCATTTGATCTAATAAGGAAAAGTTTTGAACAAGAGAAGCCTATCTCTCATGGCATCTTTGTCAGAAACAGATGGCACTTTTCTGTAAGAACATCACTCTCAGGGAGTACTGGCTATTCTAGTGACCTCAGACTTCTACAGTACACAACCTCCAAAACCTATTATATTATCACTCCATTGGAAACAAATTTCTAGCTTCCTAATGAATGTTAAGTGAAACAGAGAATAAATATTCTAGTGATAGATTATTGGGCATTGTCGTGTTCCTTCCTTGCCCTTTTGTTACAATGTATTCCTCTTCTCCCTTTATGATTACCTCCTAATAAATTATTCATAAAATGGATAAGTAAAAAATGTCTCGCTCAATGGAAAGCTATATCATTTTTCTTATTTCAGTTCTAAAAATTTATTGGTTTTATGATGACAACAAGAACAATAAAACAAAAAAACAAAACAAAAATAACAATCTCACATCTATGCTAAGTTCTAGAAGATTCTTCTTTATGTATTTCAATGCAGATATTATTTTCCATGGCCAAGTGTGTGGGAAACACAGACACTTAACAAATTTGGATCAGTTGTGTGACATGCTCCAAGTTGCAGAACAGTTTTCATGGCAGATGGGTATGTTTTTGCAAAGATATACTTGGTTCCACAGCTTTTCAGCATAGTAAATGGGCAGAAATAATGCATGCCAATGAGATGCATGTTACATCCTGTATCTTAAGAAATCCAGAAGGTGGTACAATGTGCTTTAGTGGTAGGTCAACCACATGAAACAACTTCTCTTGATCTTCAAAAAATTAACAAATGTACCTGGGCTTCAAGTTTTACAGGGTTCAATTTTCACGCTCCAAATAAATGTGTTTTTTTTCCTAGGAACCAGTGTAGCTGATAATTCATTATCACCTGAACCAAAGTCAATGCATCATATATACAAAACAAAAAATGAAATTGTTTTGAAATAAAAAGAATTGCATGTCTTTTTAGATTGGGCTATGACACCAAGCTGAACATGTAGTACAATCCTGTAGAAAAACCATTATTCTTGGCTATATTTGATAAACCAGGACTAGTTTGTATTTTTCTACTTTAGGGATATAAGGAATATGTTGCAGCTATATGGCTATCTTTCAACTGCCAGGAGCTGTAATTAGGTAAACCAGTAATAAAAATCACATCTGGATCTTAAGTTGCAATAGGAGTCACTCTGCAGTTTTATATTTAATAATCTAGGTTATAATCAGCATTCACATCTATTTGCTACACAAGTGAAACAAGTGAATTGAATGAGCTGTGATGATGACATTAATCATTGAAAAACTTACAGGGATTTGATGTTGTTTGATTCAATAATTTGCATGTAAAAGAAAGCTTGGATGTTTCTACTCAGCTTTCAAAATGTGAAGAGCTTCATTTCATAGATCTGTGATCCAGTGATCATGTGAAGACTCAGATACATTTGTAAATATGTATGATTTGATATTATATCATAAAACTCAGAAAATAATTGTAAAATCTAAATCTGCTATGACATGTCCATAATAGTTTTATTGTGCCCTCCCAGAATAAGTATATATTGAAAGCCAGTGACCAGTATTATCAAAATGCCAAAGTAATTACTTTATTATAAGAAAACTGAGAGATATATCTATAACAGCTATTATAGTTTATGCAACTAAGTCTTCTTCATAGACACAGATTCATCTTTAAAAGCAACTCAGAATAAATTAGTTGAATAATGGTTATGATGCTATGTTCATTTTAAATATTATGTATTTATTAGGTTTATATTGTTTTACCTACACAAATTGGATAGTGGATAATAGTCTGACCATCAGATTTGATTAGAGGCTATGATTAGCTACTTTTAAATAGCAAAGTTTTGCAATATTGAATAATCTGATAACTGATTCTTTTTGGTCCCCATCTCTAATTCTTACTATTAATACAACACTTGCTATCAAATTATATAAGCTGTTGTCTTCCAGATTGAGGTCTTGTTATTGTAAAAAATTTCTGGAAGCTCAGTTCTGACACAGTAGGTTGTACTTAAATTATTGCCTATTGGAATAAATTACCAAGAGGTCATTAGGGATTAAAAGAGTAGACTCCATGAAAAGCATACTGTCTACACATAGTGAAGAGTGTGTTTTCCAGATTTACCTGTTTGTACATTAACAGGTAAACAATGAGGTGTATCATGAATGATTCCAATCTCTTTAATTCAGGTTCTGTTCTTCAAAATATGAAAAGTTGTCTGATCATTTTATTTAATGGTGGCCATTCACCTGTATAGTTAACAATAAACCAAATTATGAAATTCTTATCATTACATTTGGAAAAATGAATCTAGAATGTTTACATAGTGTGTCATTCCTGGAGAACACATATCAAATTGGTAGTGTTCAAACTTGACCTGTAATAGGTAAAATGATATCATCCTTGTTACAGAGATATTTTGTCTTTTTAACCAACTATATGTTGAATACATAGCTCATTGTATGCTTCACATTCTGTGTATTACCTTTTGAGTCTTCTTGCAGCTTGAATGTAATTGTAAAGATGGAGGCAATAAGAGCTGTTGAGGCCAGGATATGAGGAGAACTAGCTGCTTTTGCAATGCATTTATTTTCTTATAAAATTTCCAAAATGCATCTTTCTTAAGATGTATTGTGAAGACACACCATGACAACAGCAAATCTTCTATAAAAGAAATCATTTAATTGAGGTTGACTTGTGTGTTTAGTCCATTATCATCGTGAATCCGAGCATTGCTGCAAACAGACAGAAATGGTACTGAGGAAGAAGCTAAGAGTTCTACATATGGATAAAGATATGGCCAGAGATAAAGAAAGTGACACTTGGCCTGGCTTGCGCTTCAGAAACCTAAGAGTCCACCCCCAGAAACAAAAAGGTCACACCTACCCCAACAAGACCCTACCTCCTATTGTTGCCACTCTTTATGAGCCTATGGGGACCATTTTCATTCAAACCACCATAGTATCCATTCTCAGTTTATGAACTTAGTTTCCATAAACAAACGTTACTCGAATCAGAGAAAAATTTTAAAGTTAGGCATTCAGTCTTTGTGGAGAATCATCATATTCAAACTTAAAATGTGAATATGATTTTACAAAGTGTCTTTCCTGCAGAAAAGATCATTTTTTAATGCTGCTAGTAGAATGTCATAAAAAGGACTCAAAAAATGGATGTCCTGAGATCTTCATTCTAATACTTCACAATTCCCTTTTCCTTTTAAAACCCCCTTTAGAAACAATGTAAAATGGACTTGCAAATACAAAATTAATGTGTCTGCTGCATAATTTTGCCTTCCAATATTCTTGCAAAATGTTTCATTTGGCCCTGCTAACCTGCAATTATATAGAGAAGAATTCGAGAAAAAATGGCTTCAGCCTCATTGACTTGACACAGTAGAATTTCAATACCCAGTGGTTTAAAGAGAATTTGTGCATTTTGGGTAAGAAAAGGTGTAGGATAGTAGTAAAAGCAATTGTTTCAATTTTCAGTTTCTTTTATTCATTTTTTAAACTCTGCATATTTCTAGAGGTTTTGGTCTACATTTTATAAAGTGTAGTTTTTAAGACTATTTTTAAGCAAGGAAACACTTTAAAATTTCTTAAAAGGTTGTTATATATTCCTGAAAATTGGAACATTTTCATAGTGAAAATGGATCTACTTAAGCTCAACAATGTATGGAGCATCTTAACTTTCTAAGGAAAACTTAACATATCCCTAGATGTTAATAATGTCAAGGTTGAAAAAAATCTCATCTAAAGTATAGTATATTTTAATATAATTTGAAGAGTATTTTTTGATGTTACCAGAAAATCTCTATTAATTTCATTGTCCTTTTGGGAGGTTACATTTATATATTTTAATTTAGCTCGAATTTAAGGCATGAAATATTTACCAATTTGATAATGTTAGAAGACCTATAAGGAACTTTTGATCTTAGAAGCAGAGTTCATAATAAAGTGTATAAAATCTTTTTTACTCAAACACTAATAACTAATTTATTTGGATTTAAAATGATACATCAAAATTGTATGATTAAAATATTTGCTGAAACTAAATGGTCACACAAATAAAAATTCATAGATTTATGTAAATATAACTTTTTATATAAAATTTAATTTGTGAACAATGACATTGCTGTTTTAGTGTGAACAAAATCAGTAAATACTTGAAAATAAGAAGGTAATTTTCTTCATTTAACGTGTAATTTTTCCTATATATTTTCTGATATAATAACAATTTTCTCTGAATTGTGATAAAGAAAAAGTATATATATATATATAGTTATATATATATATAGTTATGTATTTCTTAAATGAGATGAATGAAATAATCTGAACTTTAGTATCAGAAAGAGAATTGTAAAGGAGAATGGACATATGTTTCTATTGTTATAATTTAGTTGCATGAAACATATATAGATTAGACATTTACTTTTTAGACAGCATAGAACCATTTTTGTAGCTAAATTTGTGAAAATATACCATCTTGCTTATATTGATGAGTTTTGAATAACTTGCATTTAGATTCATTAAATGTCATTTTCTGGGGTATATCTCAACAGACAAGACCTGCTGAGGAAATTAGGCAAGAGAAAGAGGGAGAATGGGATGGAGAAGGAGAACATGAGAGAATGGGATGTTCAAGAAGAGGGAAGGACAGTGAGGGAGAGTGAGAATAGACATATCTTGTTTGAAGCAGCCATTCAAGGGTTATTGAGAACCATAGCACTAGGGAAATTCTCAGGAATCCTCAAGAATGACCCCAGCTAAGACTCCATGCAATGGTGGAGAGGATGCCGAAAGTGGCCTCTCTCAATGGTCAGATGATGACTATCATAATTGTCATCATAGACATGTCCTTTCCTTTCTTATTAAAAAGTCATTCCCAATCTAAGCATTGGGAGCCAGAGTACTCAGTGGTTATCACAGTTTTGTTTTTGTTCTTTTTGCATTGCTTTTAATTGTACTTTTGTTGCTACTGCGGCTTTTATACAAGGTATAAAAAAAATGAAAAACCAAGCAAATATTAAACAAGATTCCTGGCTTCTGCTAAATACTGACAGAATAGTAGAAATATGAAAAATTATTTTATATTAATGGTAACCTTTATAAATAAAATTAGCGTATATTAGTAAGTCCATTTATAAGCTGCAATTTTTTAAATGTAAACAAATGTTATATTTTGCACATAATTGTATAAAAGTACACCTTTACATGACTTAAATCTGCTGGATGTGTCTCACAGAGCATCAACAAACATAGCATTATGCATTAGTTGTCTTCTGTGCCAATCGGCAACACTGTGTCACTTGGGAGCAGGGAATTTCAGTTTCATTGTATTTGCTTAGAATCACCTCCTGTAGATACAAGATCAACTCCAAAAAATCAGTGGCCTTCCTATACACTAAGGATAAGGAAACAGAGAGGAAAATTAGAGAAGCATGACCTTTCATGATAGCCACAAATAGCTTAAAATATCTTGGGGTAACTCTGACCAAGTATGTGAAAGATCTATTTGACAAGAACTTTAAGTCTTTGAAGAAAGAAATTGAAGAGGACACCAGAAAATGGAAGGATCTCCCTTGCTCCTGGATTGGGAGGATCAACATAGTAAAAATGGCAATTCTACCAAAAGCAATCTATAGATTCAATGCAATCCCCATCAAAATCCCATCAAAATTCTTCACAGATCTGGAGAAGACAATAATCAACTTTATATGGAAAAACAAAAAACCCAGGATAGCCAAAACAATCTTATACAACAAAGGATCATCTGGAGGCATTAGCATCCCTGACTTCAAACTCTACTACAGAGCTACAGTATTGAAAACAGCTTGGTATTGGCATAAAAACAGAGAAGTCGACCAATGGAATCGAATAGAAGACCCTGACATTAACCCACAAACCTATGAACACCTGATTTTCGATAAAGGAGCTAAAAGTATACAATGGAAAAAAGAGAGCATCTTCAACAAATTGTGCTGGCAAAACCAGATGTCAACCTGTAGAAGAATGAAAATAGATCCATATCTATCACAATGCACAAAACTCAAGTCCAAATGGATTAAAGACCTCAATATCAGTCCGAACACACTGAACCTGATAGAAGAGAAAGTGGGAAGTACTCTACAACAGATGGGCACAGGAGACCACTTCCTACATATAACCCCAGCAGCACAGACATTAACGACCTCATTGAATAAATGGGACCTCCTGAGACTGAGAAGCTTCTGTAAAGCAAAGGACACTGTCGCTAAGACACAAAGGCAACCCACTGACTGGGAGAAGATCTTCACCAACCCCGCAACAGACAACGGTCTGATCTCCAAAATATATAAAGATCTCAAGAAACTAGACCGTAAAAGGCTAATCAACCCAATTATAAAATGGGGCACCGAGCTGAACAGAGAATTCTCAACAGAAGAAGTTCAAATGGCCAAAAGACACTTAAGGTCATGCTCAACTTCCTTAGCAATCAAGGAAATGCAAATAAAGACAACTTTAAGATACCATCTTACACCGGTCAGAATGGCTAAAATCAAAAACACCAATGATAACCTTTGAGGGAGAGGTTGTGGAGAAAGGGGTACACTCATCCATTGTTGGTGGGAATATAAACTTGTGCAACCACTTTGGAAATCAGTGTGGCTGTTTCTCAGGAAATTAGGGATCATCTTACCCCTGGACCCAGCAATACCACTCTTGGGAATATACCCAAGAGAGGCCTTATCATACAACAAAAGTATATGCTCAACTATGTTCATAGCAGCATTGTTTGTAATAGCCAGAACCTGGAAACAACCTAGATGCCCTTCAATGGAAGAATGGATGAGGAAAGTATGGAATATATACATATTAGAGTACTACTCAGCAATAAAAAACAAGGGCTTCTCAAATTTTACATGCAAATGGATGGAAATAGAAAACACTATCCTGAGTGAGGTAAGCCAGACCCAAAAAGAGGAGCATGGGATTTACTCACTCATATTTGGTTTCTAGCCATAAACAAAGGACATGGAGCCTATAATTAGTGATCCAAGAGAAGCTAAATAAGGAGAACCCAAAGAAAAACATATAGGCATTCTCCTGAAAATTAACCTTCATCAGGCAATGAAAGGAGACAGAGACAGAGACCCACATTGGAGCACCAGACATAATTCTCAAGGTCCAAATCAGGAGCAGAAGAAGAGAGAGCATGAGCAAGGAACTCAGGACCGCAAGGGGTGCTCCCACACACTGAGACAATGTGGATGTTCTATTGGGAACTCACCAAGGCCAGCTGGCCTGGGTCTGAAAAAGCCTGGAATAAAACCGGACTCTCTGAACATAGTGGACAATGAGGACTACTGAGAACTCAAGAACAATGGCAATGGGTTTCTGATCATACTGCACGTACTGGCTTTGTAGGAGCCTAGGCAGTTTGGATGCTCACCTTACTAGACCTGGATGGAGGTGGGGGTTCCTTGGAATTCCCACAGGGCAGGGAATTCTGATTGCTCTTTGGGCTGAGAAGGGAGGGGGACTTGATTGGGGGAGGGGGAGGGAAATGGGAGGCGGTGGCGGGGAAGAGACAGAAATATTTAATAAATAAATAAATAATGTTTCAAAAATTCCACTCAAAATAAACAGAATACAAAATAATTGCCATGGAGACAGTGGGTAACATTAATCAATAGACTAATGTGCATATTACCAGTAATGGAGGAGACATTCAGCACTTACTACCTGCTAAGATGCAATGAACCTGACCAGTAATCATCCAAATAATAAAGATTATAAAATTCAAAGAAAAAAAAAGAATCACCTCCTGTATACAGTCTCTGGCTGTCGTGTTTACTTTCTATGTAGTTAATGTTTATGACTGATAGTAATTTTGACGAAAGTGTTTCTGTATTGATTTTGTATTCAGGAAAAATCATACAGATAAGATGCAAGAAATGGTATATCAATAGAAAGTGTCTTTCATTTTCTTGTTTTCATATTTCTCCAGGTCTATTGGGAAATTATTTTAAATATTAAAATATTACCTCATGCTTAGGAAATAAAATTTACTAATTTGGAAAATTTGGCATATATTACATTTAGTTTAGTTTAGTTATTGTTTTGTGGAGCAGAGTTTTATTCTGTAGTAAAGGATGGCCTAGGACCATGTATTTAACCTGTGCTTTATGAGCTTATACTAATCCTCTTAGTGATCCTCCCAAGTACTTGAGTTGTAGTTTTGAGCCTCTACATCTTACTATCGAGTGATAATCAATCACAATTTTCAATAGTCAATATTATGTTTATTATGTTGAAATCATTGTAAATGTCTTGATTTTAATGGTATTGATATCTTCATGTTTAACCTCTACGTAGGTCCTGATACAATATATTTATCAGAAATTATAAACTTTACAATTAATTGTATTATATTCAAATGAATGCTCTATTTCTCTCCTTTACTTGCAATTTCATTTTGCTCATTAAACTATGTTTGTATTAGCATATATGATACATAAGACATTCTCTAAATTGAGAATCACTCTTAACATGGTTAAGTGTTCAAGTGATCCAAAAATATGGATTGGGTAGTGTCATTTATAGTCTTTGACTAATGTAATTTAAAACAACATTTGAGATCTTTATGCTAAAGGTGCCTTTCACATGCTTTATATGAAGCATCATTGTTACATTTATGAATACTAAAACATTGACATAAAAACCTGAATGACTCAGGTTTTTGTTACTCTTTCAAGAACAAATTTCAAATAATCCATGGTAGATGATCACATCACATGAAAGTAAGAAATCAAATAACATCATATTTCCTGGCTGATTATTAAGTTTTGAACTAAAATAATTGCTTTTGTTCAACAGTCTAAAAAATCACAATCACAGATTCGTGCTGAAATTTTAATATTCAGTATTGTATTATAGAATCGTATTTATGGGAATTGTTCTTTTATTCCTATAAAATATATTACCCTAAAGATGAAGTATCCCTCAAATCTTTTCTCTAATTACTGTATAATCCTAAACATAACATATAAATAAAATCCTACCTTTTTGTTTATAAGATATTACACATGTGATAATATGTCTTTTAGACATCTCTGAGATTGGATAAAAGAATGAAATACATAGCGATGTTGGGTTATAATAGACTGAAAATACTGTATGCATGCCACTAATGAATTTCAGGATGTTCCTCTTTGAAAGAAAGAGTTCCATTGACGTAGTGAAACACAGGAGTCTTAATGAAAGAAGTAAAAAAGTGAGCATTTACTGACCATTCAGAAGATCAATTTTTCAACATGTCCACTTTATAAACTTTGAAATTTTACTTCAAATTTGTTTAATTTCTTTGGATTTTTACCATAATATCTCTTAAATATAGTGGCACCATAAAATAGTCTTTATTTGAGAAGATACTATTACTAACAAAAAATTCTCAAACCATGAAAAACACTCTGCAAGATAAAGAGTTCTTCATTACCTGGGTGTGCTTATTTCACAAGCCCACCCCTAGAAACATTCTTTCTAATACTTTATTCATTTTTTGTAGACATCGTTCATAAATTCAAATTTCTGAAAAAATTCAGGTGACCTTATTGTATTGGACTTTGTAAATGATATTTTTTCTCTCATTATACTATTGTTGAGTAGATTACTATCAAAAAGCCTCACCTGTTTAGTCATGTTTGATACATAAAGAAAATAAAATTGATTTTTATAGTGATTAA